>NC_090130.1:8968423-9568423 GCF_040581485.1 Linepithema humile | reverse complement strand
TCATTATCATTTTGTGAATGAAAATTATATGAAAGGTGTTATTGATGTTGTAAAAGTCGATACTGAACAAAATATTGCTGATTTACTTACTAAGCCATTGAGTAAAGACAAATTTGAAAAGTTTAGAAGTATGTTAAACATTAAGTAATTTGATATTATAAAAGGAAGTTAATATAAATGTAAGGAGACGTGTTGAAATATGAGTATGTACATTTATATTAAGGAAATAGATGATGGGACGCCATCTATTAGGATCTTAAGCGAGGAAGAGCGTAGCGAGTATCCTATCTTACATAATATTCTGTTCTGTGTTCTTTTTGGAAGTTAAGAGAGTAAAGAGGTGTAAAACATGTATATTATTCTTAATATATATAAGAATAAATAAGAAGTTTGTGTGATAAGAAAAGGATCCCAACAATTAATCTTTCAATGACTCATAATAGAATCATAATAATTACGCATTTAGTACAAACATTTTTAGGTGATACAAATTAATACAACTTCAGTAATTGTATCTACTTTTATTTTCTGTTTTTTATGTTATTTATTCTGCTAGCTTTATATTAAATTACCAGCACTACGTTTTTTTTTTTCTTAAGTTGCATGAATACAAAATTAATTTTAATGGTACAAAATAGTACTTATTTTGTATAAGTGCTATTTTGTAAATAATCCACTAAGTAGCATTCTATTTGGCTGATTTGGTCCTGCTAACTTAAGAGAACTTCGATCGCAGTTGACATTAAATTCAGCAGTAAATTTGTGGAAATGGCATTTCAATTAACAATATCAACAGTAATACGTACTTGTGTGTATATCTTCTCTCTTTTGCTTGCTGTTCTTTTCTTCGTTGCCACCAAAGAAGATAATTTATTATAAAACACACTTGAGAAAATGTTTAACTGCGTAACTGCTACAATTGGATGAGCAGTGGTTCAAGGCAAACACATCGCACCGATGGTTCAGTACAAACTGCGTTGCTAGTAGACGTAACACGATAGTATAACAAGCAATTATTGTAACGATATAAACTGATGGTTATATGAACTAATTTGTTTTTTCGCTCGGAGTGGGAACAAGAAAAGTATGTTAAAGAACAAGTGATAACAAAAACGTATGCATGCATATCTGGACAAATGTGTAAACTACGACATTTGTAAACTACAGTATTATAATTATAAGTACTTGCTACTCAAAGAGAAATATATATGTAGAAATATAATATTTCCGTGGGGTGTTTACGCGTGAGGCAACCAATAGAAACTTTGATTTGTCCGGGTATTATCTATCGACTTCGACTGAGCAAGAAGAATAATACACGCACATGTATATGGACTGGCTATGAATTTGGACTCGAACAAGAAGAAAACCATCCGAACTTGTGACCATTGTTGTAAATCACAATTTAAGACACTGTTTTAACGAGCGTTTAATTTGATTTATTGACAATAAACTCGTGAACTTGCTGAAACTGCAATAAAAAATTCTTCGTAACATTTGCAGAAGATGTTTGAGAGCGCAGTACAAGAAAATTTTGAGCGTGATGATAAGAAATGCTTTCACGATAACAGCTTAAAATACACCATTCAACACACAGCATTAGTAATTTATTAGATTGCTTGCGAATTGCTGCAACAAGTTGCATAGTCTAATACAGGCTTTAGTTTGTGTTAAATAAATTTGGAAAAAAAATATTTCCTTAGTTTGTTGTACAAAAGTTACATTATCATTTTCAAATCAGCTATTACAGAATTATTATAATTTCTGTGTATTGGTTTCTTTGTTTTTTAAAAATAGGCATACCGCATCATTAAACAGAAACACAATGCATACAAATTACGCAATTATACTGAATATATTGAATTTGCAAGTATCAGCAAGCTGCATCCCGCATGAATAATTATTCTTATTTTTCATTTTATAGTCGAATCTAATTAAAAGATATGCATAACCTTTTACAGTAAAGATTTAACTTTTAGATCTGTAATCAATAAATAAAGGGGCAGAAAATGTTGTGTACACGAGATATCCTTAAAGAATTATGCATGTATATTTACCAATTGTTTAGACTCATGGAAAATGTACTCAAAATATACACTGAGACATATTAAAATCCAAGACTAGAGAGGAGGGGGGGAGGAGAGAGAGAGAGAGAGAGAGAGAGAGAGAGAAATGTCAAGCAATCGGGATGAAACAATTGTTAGTGAAATTGTTGTACGGAAATATCAGTAGAGAAGAGAAGACGAGTGTGTATTCTGTCAGAAATATTTACGGATACATTTACAGAAGTTAAATCAGAATATTTGTTCCCCGATATTTAGTAACTCTTGTAATTCAGAAATTCATCACTAGTTTAAGTTTCAGAGGCAATACAATATAATAGCGTACGCGGAATACAGTGAATAAAGGATATACGTAAATGATGAAATAATTTATAATTGTTATAATCATATTTTTCTGGTCGATAAACGTGCTGTTATGCGAGAAACTTTTACGATCAGCCTCAGCCTCTATCCGCGCCACCGCGCGTTGTTGATATTTTACTACAGGAACGCAATACACGGCCAGCATAATTTACTTGTTTTAAAATATGCCCGCTATGATTTACATATATTTTAATTTTAAATTCCTAAATATCAGTCTTTAACACATACACAGATAACTTTATGAAGCGCCGAGGACATCTCGATCATCGCCGTCGTCCTTCCATGTTTTACGTTTCTTATTACGTTTCTTATTTCTTTTGCCCGGCCTTCCTTGTAACAGCCAAGGACACCTAAAAGCGAAGAATAAAAATAACGGATTTTTTGCGAACAGTTCCGCGTCATTAATTATCAAAAAAAGTTGTCTGTCGTACATATTAAACCTTATAAAAAAAGCTATCGTATACAGGGTGTCCGGTAATTACTGAATCACCTCTTGGGTGCAGGCAGAGCGGGTTAAATTAAAAAACCGCGGTTCAGATGTGAACAGATGTGAATAAATCAAGAAAAAACTCTCAATTCACTAAAGAACCGGCTATTGTTTCGCGAGCATATAAAATGCTCACCTAGTGTAATGCGCGCGACAATCCGTACCGATCGTAGGATGAAGAATGAAGTTTAACCTAGCCAGTGACCTACACTGGTGATGCAAGCAGAGAGTTATCGATTATGAGATTCTCGTAGAATGTTAAAAAGAAACGAGAAATTTATCTACTCTTGCTGTATTACGCGAAAGAGATATATTATTGTAATTTATCGTGTTATCACGTATTGCTCCTAAAACATTTGGAAGTTTTTTTTATAACATCTCAGAATTACATAACAAGTTTGCCTCGTATTCTTACGTATTCCAACATGAATTGGACAAATTGATAGAAGCCAATGGTTTAGTATCTTTTAAAAACCATTCAAAATTGATTGGTTAACCTTGAAAGTGTGCACCAATCGTACAGAAAATGTATTTGCATAACCAATCAGAAGCTTAGTGTAATTAATGAGAAATTAATTAAAGAAGATCGGCTAATTTGCACGAGTCTAAGCGCGCGGCAAGAAGAAACAGCCCACTGTTACGTGGTCGCTAGGACGCAAGGATCTAGCGTTACGCATCGCTCGTATGTTGCCGTTGACATTTGTAGAGCGCTCCTCCCAACGCTTCATCGCGCGCCTAGTAACCAAATAACAGTGGGCTCTACCGCCAAGGGTCTCTTCCCGCCGCGCGCTTAAACTCGCGCGAATTGGCAGATATTTTTTAACTAATTCCTCATTAATTATTGTGAAAATCGCAAAATAGTAGAGGACTCTTCTACTCAGTTTAACCCGTTCTACTTACACTCTAGAGGTGATTATGCAATTACCGGACACCCTGTATATTAAAAACTTAAAAAAAAATGCTGTTGTGTATATTAAAATTTTCAAAAAAAGCTATTATATATATTTTCTACAAAAAAATATAAATCAGGAAAAAATATATATCAGGAAATGGCGCCAAGTGGGACTAAAGAACTATGAAAAAAGTTATAAAGTATTTCTATGAAACTCTTCTATAAAACTCTTGTACATAACGCTGTCGTATATATTAACCTTTCAAAAAAGCTGTCGTATATATTTAAAAAAATATTTTTTTAAAAAAGCCGTTATATATATAAAATCTTTCAAAAAAGGCTATCAACTATAAAAAAAACTGTTATGTAGTAATTGTATAAACTATAAGATTAAAATCTTATTTTATTATTATATTTATTATATTAACTATATTATATACTATATTTTTTCATATCTTACATATACTATACTATATATGTATACTATATATTACATATACTATATATGTTATAAAAAACTTAATTAAAATAAAAAAATATTTATTAAAAAATGCAAAAAACTTGGCGCTGCTACACTAAACTACATGTTAACTTACATGATGACAATTAATCGTCAATTACACAGTTCAACACGATTTTGACCTACGAAAAAAACCAACGGTTTCCGACGTATTTTTGGTCACTGAAAACGATCCCGCATTCAGAATTTGCCTATAACGTCACATTTCCATGGGGTAAAATGGGGTAAAATGGGCCAAAAACGTCTATTTTGATCACATTTAATACGTTGTTGCGTTAAAAATAATTTTTTTTTAAGATTTCGCTCACGCCACCCTGTGCCGCTAGCTTTCACCTTCAAAATAATTTTTTTTTTATTTTTGTACGATTATTTTTCATTGAGTTATGGAGATTTGTGAAGGTAACCATTTGTAAGAGTATATGTAATATATACATATACAGGGTGGGCCATTTTAATCTATGCACCCAAATTTCTCCGTAAGTAAGCCAAATACAGAAAAACGGTTCAGACAAAAGTTGTTCAGCACAATGGGGGTCACCTATTTGTGCTAGTGACTTTGATCTTGAAGTCAATTTTTAAGGTCATTTCAAGGTCAAATCAAATTTTTTAAATAAAAACCCCTATTTTTGATTCCAAAATCTAATAACTGGTGTCAAGAGCTTTTCAAAGCACTATAATAAAGTTATTTTTCATTAAGTACTTTTCGAGTTATGAGGCTTGTAAATTACAGTATTTTGACATAAAATACAAAATATCTTGTAAAACATTCAATTTTCGGGAATCTTACCTTAATACTTTTATGCATAAAATAATGAGACGAATCAATTGGTATAAAAAAAAAACACATTTTTCTGTATTTGGCTTACTTACGGAGAAATTTGCGTGGATGGATTAAAATGGCCCACCCTGTATATATACAGGGTGTCCCATTTTAAATTACGCACCTGAATATCTCGTCAGGGGAGCCACCAATCCGAAAATAACCTCCACAAAAGTTGTTGGGTTTGGAGAGGGACATCCGATGATGACATTGATTTAACCTAGGGTGTACATGCCAAGGTCATATAGAGGTCAACTTTGTTTTTTAAATAGAACACCCTATTTTTGATTCCAAAATCTAATAGCTGGTGTCAAGAGCTCTTCAAAACACTATAATGAAGTTATTTTTCATTAAGTACTTTTGGAGTTATGAGACTTGAAAGTTACAGCATTTTGACATAAAATACAAAATATCTTGTAAAACATTCAATTTTCGGGAATCTTACCTTAATACTTTTATGCATAAAATAATGAGACAAATCAATTGATATAAAGAAAACATATAGTTGCTTTTAAAAAAAAATATGCAGCTGCATGTTGCAAATTACATATTTTTTTTTTAAAAGCAACAATGTGTTTTCTTTATATCAATTGATTCGTCTCATTATTTTATGCATAAAAGTATTAAGGTAAGATTCCTGAAAATTGAATGTTTTACAAGATATTTTGTATTTTATGTCAAAATGCTGTAACACCTTCAAGCCTTATAACTCGAAAAGTATTTAATAAAAAATAACTTCATTGTAGTGTTTCGGAAACGTCTTGACACCAGCTTTAAGAATATGTAATAGAAAATAGGAGTTTCCATTTAAAATTACAAAGTTGACCTTCGCGGTGTCCTTCAAGGTCACATGAAGGTCATTTCAATATAACCATGTAATAGACCATTTGATATACTAAAACTTTTGTATTGAACATTTTCTTCCATAATCATTATTTTCCAAGATATTTGGCCGTTACGGAACTTTCTTCCATCACTGTATATACTGGCTTCTCAAACCAAAAACTCCATGACCAAGTTCTAGTATCGTCATATAATAGAAATAAATATTTTCTCTATATATACTTATACTTTGATCTTAACAAATAAACGGATTAAAATTATATTTGTATGTTATATGTGTGTCTACGCTTGCACACAAAATTAAATTTGTTCTCTGTTCAAATTAAGCAAAAAAAATGTCTTACTAAAATATATTTATGTAAGAAATCTTTTGCTAAATTTGAAGAAACAGCAATTTTAATGTACGTATATTTTTTGTGCTAGAAATATCTTTAGGAAATCCTACAAATAACTATTTATTATCGATCTGTATCGTTCGGATCATTTTGATCAAAATGGGATGTCCTGCGGAGATCGTACATAAGATATCCACAGGACATGCTACACGGGATATTCTCAGGTAATCCTACGGATAACGTTTTGCTCTGGATCAAACTGGGACCATTTCGATCAAATTGGGATGTCCTGGGGAGATCTTTGCTATGTGGGGCATAGTGATAAATGGTATGATTGTATAAATTTTAATTTTATCATACATTCTGTCAAAAAAGCACATGATTCGAGACTTTAGTGTATGATTTGTCTAAAATAAATAAAATTAAATAGCTCAAAATTTAATATTTTTGTTCTGAGTATTAAAATTTTTAACACTTTCTGAAAGGTTTTGTAAAAATGTCAAATCGTAAGCACGCGCCGCGCGGCTTCTCAGCGCCATTAGCGCACCTAACGTCAGAAATCGGAAACTGGACATTTTAGCGGAACATCCTAGGAAAACGACAATTATTTCAACATTTCGACTTTGGACTATTATAACTTTTTTTCTACAGCACCTACAGTAAAAATTAGCATACTTTTCTTATATAATTTGGGTATGCGCTATCGGTCTTGCGCCTGCGTTGCGCGCTGCGCGTGAACTTGGCGCGAGACACTACCGTGTCTCTTGATAACATTAAACAAAACAATGAATATTACTAAAATAATACATAAAATATATTACAAACAGAATTTTTTATTTCTGTTGGAAAGACTTGCGAAAAGATTTTTATTTGTTTTTCCCACGCCGTAGCCTAATAGTAAGCAAACGCCTATCCGATGGCGCTTTTGTATGTTTTCCGTTTCCGACAATAAAGCTCTCTCTTAGATTGACCGCAAATGAGTGCACACGTTTTCTTTGTACCTTCGATAAATCATAACAATTTCTTTCACGAAAGATATTACAGTGAACATAGCTTTTTATGAATATAATATTTATGATTATATGGCAACTGTGGTTATTATATTGTTACGTCCTAGCATCCTGCATGGCCTTTCCCTTGCGCAATTTTCGCACAATTAGTCGGAAAAATTCAAAGAAAGTCTCAGTAATGGAAAATTTTCCATTATCAGAACCGAAAGTGCAAATACCCGTCTAATAAGTCAAATAATTCTAGAAAAATAATGACAACTATAAAATAATTAAAAAAATCCTTCAAAACCGAAAATTTTTTAAGGAAGGCACAAAGTCTGAAAACTTTTAGATTATACTCTAATACCGTCATATCTGAGCAAGCAATAAGTAGCATTCACTCAAGATAAAATTTTAAAAGCGGCGAGGATAAAATAAAAAAGGAAAAAAAAGTATGCATAAAAGAATCCATAATAATATAAGGAAAAAGAGAAAGTAAATTTTCGGTTTTCAGAAAACAGATATAATAAAAAACGCTCTTAAAGTTTCGATAAGCTCAATATTAGACGGATAAGCAGAAAACGCGAGATTACGCTAATAAAAATTCCTTAAAAAGTAATGTTCCCCAAATGTTTCCCAAATCTCGTATTAGCGCGCTTATCGGAATCCTTCCTCGCTATCGGTAGTCACTCGATCGGTCGCGATAGTGTTGCGCCGACAGTTATCTGCAGATATTTTCATTTTCATATTTTCATTTTCTCATGGAACTTTACGAGGGTCCAAGCTGTATTATATGTCATTTTGTTCAACTTGACGATAGCTTTCAATTAATGCAAGTTTTGGACGTAAATCGAGGTATGAGATTTGGGGAACATCGCCTATGACGACTTGGCGTCAACTTTTTCTTTGAATTTTCGTCGACGGACACGTTTGGGACAAAACAATCGCAAAATCCGCAAAGATAAACTTTACAACACTCTACACTAAAAACCATCACTGAACACCTTTTTTCTATTATTGGGCCCTTATTCCGTTCTATCTTAGAACAACTCTTAGCACTGATTTGCAAACTCCATTTATTACCTTCCTCCACCTTAGAATTTCCTCGGCTATCCAGAATTTCAATTCGTTCCCCATAATAAATTTTCTAAATTTAGGAAACTACCAAAAAAGACTATTCCCCTTCCTAAAAATCAAGGTATAAAAGACCGAATTTTCGCCAGAACAGACAATTACTATTTCGCTCGCTGTGTTGCACGCTTTCACTTGCTATCTTTAGTTTTTCCGCCGCAAACAATTTTTCTAAAGTTAAATTTTTACCCATAACTACTCGGGTGTTCTCTTTAAGAAATTTCTTACAGACTAGTGCAAGTTTTAGTTATTCAAGTGAAAACCAAGTTCCCATAGTGTAAACAAATCTGTGAAGTAAATTCGCAACTCGACATCAAAACGCAGCGCAATCCCGCCCTTCAAAAGTCTTCTTGAAGGAACTCAATAAGGTTTCTTATCTCGACACCATCAATCTCAAAAAGTAGTAAATCCTAGAAACAATAAATTTATATAGATCTCGGAAATGGTGCGGTTCCTATGTTTATCTTCTTACCTCCTATTCTTCATAAATAATTAACTTGTCTTTTTCGCTATTTCAATTTTAATTTGAGTGAGCCTTATTCGACTCCTTAGATTAGATTGAATTATTCTTTATCCCTTCACCCTCACCAGTTAAAAATCCTACGGATCATGCGTCAATAATGCTTAATTTCGCGATCTAAATTTTAGTGAATATATGGAAACAATTAACAATTAACACAATTTGCGGCCGTTTAAAACTTCTTTAGCGCTGCTCGTACCTCACGCAGTCTTCACGACAGAATCAGAAAAATATCTTTCCCATTCATCCTTTGAAATGAGAAAGATGTCTAATCCAACACAGCCGTCCTGTTCTTTCCACTATGTATTTACACACGCACACACAAATACATAAGTATTTATAAATTACAACATTACTATTACCAATAAAAAATTTTTACTTTGTGTTTCTAACCAGCTTCTTTACATTGTAAAACGAAAAACTCATCGTAACGTTAATTATGAACTTAAAGCATTTTTATTTTGTAATTACAATATATCTAGTCTTACACATTGTAAAAGAAAACAGATCGATTATGAATAATTAACTTAATAGCAACAACCAAAACATTTTTACTATTTTATATATGTATTTTATCCAGCATTGTAAAAGATAGGAATTATGTACCTTAGTTTTCCTAATATAGAATTAAAAACTTTTTACCTCTACATATCTTCTATCATTTAATTAAATAAAACCTCTACTATTTATTCTTTATTCTTTAAAGATCGCACATGGTTCCGTTTCAGGTCACTGAGATCGCTATTTCAGACCTAAAAGAGAATCACCGAACAGTATTTCTGCAAAAATGGAGTAAAATCGACCTTTGTTGATTCGTTTTCAGAAACAAACAAACTCGTTGCCTCACAGAGTCAGATCCTTTAAATTCTGACCTGCCAGTTCCGCAAGTTACGGCTCGACCGCTCTTCCTCAGGTAAGGACGTAATATTATAATCTCTTCTGTATATCAGCAGTGTTAGCATTAATTGAAAAACTTTCAATTCTGCGTTGTTGACAAATACATTGTTTTGCTCAAAGTACAATTGGACGTAAATTTGCAACCTGTAACAAAATACAATGTATTATCAAATTCACAAAAAATTGATTTATTTTTTATTTTATTTATTTAATTATAAAAGTTAGATAACAAAGAAAGTAAAAGAATTTTTGATAGATATAATATAAGTATGCACAAAAAATTCGGTAAATTTAAACAACGAAGGTGTAAAAATTACATGACAAACAATGGAAATATACTAAGTAAATAGTATAAAATTTATGAAATTATTCAAATTTGCAATATATATTTAGTAAATTTTTGTTGTTTTTCACGTAATTCTCACATTTAATTTTGTAAATTTATCGATTTTTTACAAAATAGAGCACCGAGGCTATATTGAATTATAGTATTATCTTATTATGATTACATAATTGGACATCAATCATACTATTACTTATAATTGTACATCCCCATGACATTTCTGTTTTTTCTCATATTTGTACGTTTCGTAAACATGCGGATTAGTTCTTTGCGAAAAGTTTGTCCCGTTGCGCAGTATAGAACAAAATTTATACTGTAATGTGCATTGTTCATTAAGTCGAATATTGTAACCATAACAAACACATTGACATATTCAGGTATCTGGAAAAATTAGTATTGTCATTATTGTTGTATATAATTATTAATAATGTAATAACATGTCGTATTTAAACGCATCTATTTTTTTACGCGGATAATATAAAGAAGTTATTATATAATGTCATTTATAATGCAAAAATTGCACATTACAAATTAATAAAAAAATCAAATTTTGAGAGAAAAATTAATTAATATTATTTTGTTATATACAGAATTCATTTTTCGAGTAAGTAATCTACATATTATATGGTCAATATTAATTTAAATTGAATTATTTTTACTTACGTAATACGCAATGAAAAAAAAGTAATGTCCAGGTAATTTTAAGATTAGAAATATGCTCGAAACGAGAATAAGCATTTTTGTGATTTTATGCTGAAGCATTTTATTCCTAGAAATCTGAATTCTTTCATTAGAAGAATCGGACGCTGTAATCAAGGTTTTGCGAACACGATTTTGCTTGTAAAAGTGGTATCCTATTAGAGTATTGCAGATTACTATCACGAGAGCAGGTAGAGTAAATATTATAATAGAATCTATAATCCTCCTTGTCAGGCTGTCGTTTTTCTGTTTATCAAGTAGTAAATATTTGTACACATCATAGATATTCATTTTTCTTTTAAATATTTCCTGCAGCAAATCCTCAGAAATAACAAAAGTATATAGAATGCAACGTAAAATTGCTAGTCCCATCAACATGAGTACTACGATTTTTGCTCGTTTGACAGTGCACCAAGCTCGACGCAGAAGCGGATATTTCGTCACTATATATCGCTCGATGGTAAAAGCTACTATAAGCCACACACTCAAGAACTCGAAAATGAAACTCGAAAAGTATAGGAAGGATCTAAACCAAATCCAATAATTTATATTTCGATGTATATTATAAAATATGAGGATCCAGTCAATAAGTAATAACATCAAATAGACATTGTCACTTATTGCTAGTGCGCCCAAGTAAATGTTGAAGGAGAAAGAACGCATGTTTTTACGGAAGTGCACAATGGCGGACAAACTGTTTCCTAAAAGACCGAGAATAATAAAAATCGGCAGACTGTACTTTCTCAAATTTGAAAAGGTCTCCGTTGCATTTGCAATTCTATCGATTAGCTCAGAAAAAGTATGAAATTCATTTATGATGAAATAAGTGATGGGAAAATGTTTGCCTACAATGTCTTCGTTACATAAATCTTTAAATTTTTTAATTCTACTTATATTCACAACTGAATGATTCATCATGATACGTCTTCTGTTATTATAAGATATTATATGGATAAAATATTCAGCCATGCTACGTAAACTTTCGTCAAGATCTCTTTCGTTGTTACAAACACGCAATCGTAGTTCATGTTTAGATATTCTGGAATAATCTTTGCCGAGATTATTTTCACAAAACATTCTTGCGTATGATTATGGATTGTTTGCAACAGTTGCCAATGAGATGAAAAGCAAAAAACGGTATAATCAAGTTGTGTAAGGCGTCTGAAAAAAAGGCGTTACAACATTATTATATATATTATTCATTGAAATCAATGAATCTTGCATATAAATTTTACTGAATCAATATATTTATTAAAATAAATTTATCTTAATTAAAAAAAATAAAAATAACAAAATGTGCAAAATATATACAACATTGTAAACATTTAAAGTAAAATGTCTCACACACTATCTCACTTACCTGAGAGTCGTTTAAAATTCTAAAGCTTACAAATACAAGGATATAAATTCTCAGCAATTCCCCGAATTCAATCGCTCAACTGCTAAACACTAACGATTGCAAAAGACTAAATGTCGAGACGACTGACTTAAATATTATTTCTTCCTGGAAGTTTGTGGCTTACCGAATTGATTAACATTTTGATCATTTGATTAACTGTAACAATTTTCATATCCGCTGATATGTGAGTTTGTACAGTCGCTCTACTAAAGTATTTATGATGATAAAAAAAAGAAACATTTAATATTACCAAAATAATACATAAAATTTATTAAAAACATAATTTCTTATTTTTCTCATGAAAGATATTACAGTGAACATAGTTTCTTATTAGCATAATATTTATGATTTTATGGCAACTGTAGTTATTATATATTATAAGTATATTGAATAACTAGAACATTAAAATATTTATTTTGTACAGTTTAATTAATATTATATAATTAGATTTATTGAGATTTATACATTTGTATGCAATATCGTACTACTATTTTAGGAAAATTTCAGTACTAATATTTGTTTGAATAATGGAACAATATTATTAGCGCATTCTAAACGAGTGGATAAAATTGTTTTCTTTTTTTGACTATTTGCAACGCTAAATACAAATTTAATTTATATTATTAATTGTAAATATATCGATCCAAAGTTCTTAAAATATAAAGGAAAACAATATGTATACGCAGTAAGTAAAAATTATAAAACACATTCACAAGCGTTTATTATATTCACAAATAGAAACAAAATACACATGTGTGGTAAGTAAAATTATTAGACTTGGAATAGATATTTGTGACACAATAACATGTAAATAGTACGCAATACGTTCTTTTCTTTCTTTAGAAAATATTTTTTTAATGAATAGACGAATTATTTGCGCAAGTTTGATGACAACAAATTGTCTTTACATTTGTAATTGCAATCTACGATGTGACAATTTATCTATTTCAAATAATTAAATCAACACTTTTATAGATTATAGGCCCATATTCATTAACAGAGTTGATAAAACTGTCGTTTTACTTACGGTGCTAAATTAATTGTACATACTGTCTATATATATATATATATATATATATATATATATATATATATATATGTGTGTATTATAGATATTTTATTTGTTATTTTTAACTTACTTTTAATACGATACACTTTTAATACAATAATATGTATATGTATTTTATTTAGCTATTTGCAGTTAATTATATTTTTATGCAGTTATAATACATATATTCTCGTGTATATCAGAAGTGTTAGGTTCTCTTGAAAAGCTTTCATTTGTACGTTGTTACCAAATACATTGTTCTGCTCAAAGTGCGATTGGACGTAAATTTGCAAGCTGTAACAAAATGCAAAGTATTATCAAATTGACAAAAAATTGACTAATTTTTCCTTTTATTTATTTAATTATAAAAGTCATATAACAAAGATAGGAAAAGAATTTTTGATCAATGAAACATAAAGATGCACACTGTCAAAAAATTCGGTAAATTTACACAAAAATGTGAAAATTACATAATAAATAATGGAAATATACAAAGTAGTATAAGATTTATGAAATTATGTATATTTGCAATATATATCCAGTAAACACAAGCTAACAGTAACGTCAATGTTATAATTTCTCACTCAACAATGTACCTGCAATATAACATTCCTTGTACGTAATAATTATATTGTTAAGTGGGGAATTATAACATTAATGTTGTGTTAGAATAATGTTGTGTTACTGTTACTTTGGGTTTACTGGATATGTATTTGGTAAATTTTTGATATTTATCATGTAATTTTTGCATTTAGTTTTGTAAATTTATCGATTTTTTACGGTATAGAATGCCGTTTAGTATAGAATATAGTATAGAATTTCAATTATAGTCTTACCTTATTATAACTGCATAGTTCGGTATTAATGATACTATTACTCATAATTGTCTATCTTCATGATATTTCAGTTCTTTCTTATTTTTGTACATTTCGTAAACATGCGGATCAGTTCTCTACGAAAAGTTTGTCCCGTTGCACAGTAGAGAACAAAATTTATACTGTAATGTGCTATGTTTAATAATTCCAATATTGTGCCCATAACTGCTACATTGACATATTCAGATACCTGGAAAAATTATTATTGTTAATTTTGTTGTATATAACAATTAATAATAACGTGCCGTATTTTAACGTATACATTTTCTCACGTGGATATCTAATAAAAAAAAATTATTATATGATGTCGTTTATAATATAAAAATTAAACATTATAAATAATTTAAAAAATTTAAATTTTGAAAGAAAAATTAATTAATTTTTTTTGTTATATACAGAATTCATTTTTCGAGTAAGTAATTTACATATTATATGGTCAATATTAATTTAAAGTGAATTATTGATACTTACGTAATACATTATGAAAACAAAGTAATGTTCAGGTAATTTCAAGATTAGAAATATGCTCGAAACGAGAATAAGCATTTTTGTGATCTTATGTTCAAGCATTTTATCACTAGAAATCTGAGTTCTCTCATTAAAAGAATCGGACGTTGTAATCAAGGTTTTGCGAACACGATTTTGCTGATGAATGTGGTATCCGATCAGAGTATTGTAGATTACTATCACGATAGCGGGTAGAGTAAATATTATAATAGAATCTATAATGCGCTTTGTATGCTTAGCTCCATGAGGTTCAAATTTGAGATATTTGTACACATCATACATATTTATTTTTTTTTTACTTGTTATTTCATACAGCATCGTCTTAGAAATAAAAAAAATATATAGAATGCTGCGCAAAATCGCTAGCCCCATCAGCGTGATCACTACGATTTTTACTCGTTTGACAGTGCACCAGGATCGACGTAGAAGCGGATACTTTATCACTATAAATCTCTCGATGGTAAAAGCTAGTATAAGCCATACACTCAAGAACTCGGAGAAGGAGAACAGAAAGTCTGTAAAGATATATAACCAATACAAATAATTGTTTTCTGGATTTATATAATCAACCAATAAAAAGAGCCAATCAATAATTAATATCATCGAATAGACGATGTCGCTTATTGCTAGCATGCCCAAGTAGATGTTGGACGAGAAAGAACGCATCTTTTTACGGAAGAGCACAGTGGCGGACAAACAGTTTCCTAAAAGACCGAAAATAATAAAAATCGGCAAACTGTATTTTCTGATATTTGAAATGGTGTCCAAATTATCTACATATACATGGTATAGCTCAGAAAAAAAATATAATTTATTTATGACGTAAGTGATGGGAAAATGTCTGCCTACAATGTCTTCATTACATAAATCTTTGAAATTTTTAATTCTACTTATGTTCACAAGTGAATGAAGCATCATGATACGTATACTGTTGATATTTTGAATATGATAATCGGCCATGTTTTGCAAACTTTCGTCAAGATCTCTTTCGTTATTACAAACACGCAATCGTAGTTTGTGTTTAGATATACTGGAATAATCTTTGCCAAGATTATTTTCAAAAAACATCCTTGCGTATGTTTATGGATTGTTTGCAACAATTGCTTATGAGATAAAGAGCAAAAAGTGATATAATCAAGTTGCGTCTTGCGTCTAAAAAACGTTATAACGTTATTATATATATTATTTATTAATATCTTGCATATAAATTTTATTTATCGATATATTTATTAAAATTTTTTTTTAATATTAAAAAAATGAAATATACAAAATATACAAATTATATACAATATTTTAAATATTTAAAGAGTAAAATGTCTTATTCGCTATCTCACTTACCAGAGAGTCGTTAAAAATTCTGAAGCCTACGAATGCAGGGGCTACAAACTCTCAGCAATTCCCCGATTTCACTCGTTCAACAGCTAAACACTAACGATTGCAAAAGACTGAATGTCGAGATGACTGACTTGGACAACGATATTATTTTTTCCTGGAAGTTTGTGGCTTACCAAAAAGATTATCATTTTGACTATAATATTGGCCATATCCGTTGACAAATGAGTTTCTGGAGAAACCTGTCGCACTACGAAAGTATTAATATTATCATTAAAAGAAGCAGTAAATATTACTAAAATAATACATAAAATTTATTAGGAAGATTGTTTTCTATTTTTTTTTTATGTAAGATATTATAGCAAATATAGTTTTTTATTAGCATAATATAATAATTATGATGACATGATAATTCTAGTCATTGTATATTGACGTATAAATGACTTAAACAATAAAATATTTTATTTTGTACTGTATAATTAATATTTTATTTTTAGTTTTATTAAGATTTAGACACTTATATTATCGTGTTACTATTTTAGGAAAATTTTGATACTAATATTTGTTTTAATTGAAATAATATTACGGCGCATATTACTGGGTTGATGATTGCTCTCTCGTTTTAACAACTATTTTCGACACCAGATACAAATTCACTATAAGTCATTAATCTGAGTATATTACTCAAAAATGCTCACAATATGAAAGGAAGCAATATGTATATGTAACAAATGAAAATTGACAAGATATGTTTAAAAGCGTTTGTTACACAGAATAAAATAACATGCACTTGTGTAGTAAGTAAAATTATTAAACGTACGTAATAATGTACTTGTACATTAATACATTAATTGATATAGATATTTGTGATATGATAATATGTAAATAGTATATTATATGTTTTGGTAGGTTTTTTCTTTTTAGAAAATATTCTTGTAATGAATAGACATGTTATTTTCATAACTTTAACGGTAAATAATGAAATAAATTTTATAATATTTTGTAATATTGTAATGTGGAACTGCGTGGCAACAAAATAATTTAGCACTTTAAAAAAAAACGAATACAAAGCTCACAGAATACGTTTGTTAGATTGGTTAACGTTATTAGAAGAGATCGAACACTCGAGAAGAGAAGTCGTACATTAAAAGAGAAAATAATGTCGTATAAAATTTGCATGCATTTTCTACTTTTCGTACGTTTCGGTACTTGTCATTTTTTGTAGTTTATACTTTTCTCTTCGCTTATATTAATACTGAATAATACAGTATATAATAATAATACTGAATTATACAGTATTAATATAAGCGAAGAGAAAAGTATAAACTACAAAAAATGACAAGTACCGAAACGTACGAAAAGTAGAAAATGCATGCAAATTTTATACGACATTATTTTCTCTTTTAATGTACGACTTCTCTTCTCGAGTGTTCGATCTCTTCTAATAACGTTAACCAATCTAACAAACGTATTCTGTGAGCTTTCCATAATCGACGAAGTTCGATCATTTCCGATCGCACACCAGCGCTTCTAACTTGTACAAAATTACATGTTTTACCTATTGGCTAATACAAATACGAATTAGATAACTCACTTTCTAACAATAACAAATTATCTTTGCATTACAATCTATGATGTGACAATTCATTTATTTCAAATAACTCAATCAACACTTTTTTTAGATTATTATACATAGGCCCACATTCATTAATAGAATTGTTAAACATGTAGTTTTCTTTACAGTGCGGTAAAATATTTGTACATACTATTTATACATATGCATCATAGATTTTTTTAGTTGTTATTTTTAACTTACTTTTAACATTTTTAATGCAATAATATATGTAACTATCTTATTTAACTATTTGCCGCTAACTATGTTCCTATGAAGTTTTAATATGTGACTATATTATAATCTTCCTCGTATATGTATATATCAAGAGTTCTACCTTCTTTTGAGAAACTTTCCGTTGTGCGTTTTTAATAAATACATTGCTCCATTTAAAGTGCAATTTGGCACAAATTTGCAAGCTGTAACAAAATGCATTATCAAATTGAGAAAAATTTGGCTTACTTAACACTATATTCATTTAATTAATAAGAGTCATATAAAAAAAAGATAATAAAAGAATTTTTGATTAATGTAAAATAATTATGTAGACCGTCGTGTTTAATTATGGTATTACCTAATCATAGCTGCATAATTTGGTATCAATCATATTGTTACTTATATTTGTCCATCTTCGTGACATTTCTGTTTCTTTGAAAATTCGCACTTGGTAAATGTGCGAATTAATTCTCTGCGAAAATTTTGTTCCATTGCGCAGTAGAGAACAAAATTTATACTGTATTTCGTCGTGTTTAATAAATCGCATATTTCAGACATAATGGTCCAATTAATGCCATCTTTATACATCTGAAAAAATTGGTTTATTTTGTTGTACGATATATTAATAGATGTAACATTTTTGCATACATCCTTTTCTTACGCGAATATTTAATATAAAAAATTGTTATTATAGTGTCATTCATAATGTGATAATTGTAAGTAGTATAAATTAAAAAAAAATTTTAATTTTCAAACAAAAATTAATTAATATTTTTTTATCTTATACAGAATGCAGATTTAGTGTTAAAAGATTATACATATATTATGATCGGTATTATTTTAATATATATATAAAAATTATTTTGTATTAAATTATTAGTACATACGTCAGACTCAATAAAGAAATGAATATGTGCAGGTAATTTCAAGAATACAAATGTGCTCGAAACAAGAATAAGCATTTTTGTGATCTTATTCTCAGGCATTTCATTTACGGTAATCTGAGTATTCTCACTGGAAGTACCGGACGTTGAAATCAAGGTTTTGTTGATATGATTTTGCAGATAAATGTGCCATCTCGTCAGAGTATTGAAGATTATTATGATGAGTGCAGGTAGGGTAAACATTATTATAGCATTAGTCATCACGTAAATGTTTGAATCTTGTTTGATGGACTCTGATGATACATGTTTGAATATATGAAGGACCTTTATATCTTGGTCTTTCATATTTATTGATGTACTCTCGAGGAAAACATATAAAATGCTGTAGAAAATCGCTAGTCCTATCAGCGTGATCACTACAATTTTAGCTCGGTTGACAGTGCACCAGGATTGACGTAGAAGCAGATGCTTCGTCACTATATATCGCTCGATGGTAAAAGCTATTATAAGCCACACACTCAAGAACTTTAAAAAATAGACCAAGAAATTCTCTGAGTACATTAACCAATGCAAATTATACATTTCCAATATTTCCATTATTCTGAGCCATTGTATGAATATCATGAGCAAAAAGCTGATATCGCTTATTGCTAGCACGCCCAAGTAGATGCTGGACGAGAAGGAACGCATCTTTTTACGAAAGAACACGGTAGCGGACAAACTGTTACCCAAAAGACCCAGAATAATAAATATCGGCAAATAATACTTTTTGATATTGAACGTCTCAATTGTAAGAGTATTAATAAATAGATGTTTTGAGTTAGAAATACTATAGAGATTATATATTAAATCAGTGGTGGGAAAATATTTATCGAAAATATCTTCGTTACAGAAATCTTTGAATTTTTTAATTTTACTTGTGTTCACAAATATGTTGAGTCGAGCACTTTCAATGTTCTCGTTATATTGTTTAATTATTTCTTCAGTTATGTTTCGGTAAATTCCTTCAAGATCATTGTTATTGTTACAAAAATTAAATAATTGTAATTCTTGTTCAGACATATTCGGGTTGGAATAATTATTGCCGAGACTATCTTTAACAAATTCCATTCTTGCGTATTGAATATGAATTGTTTGCGACAATTGCTTATAAGCGGTATAATCAAGTTACGTCTTGCCCAAAAATCTGAAAAAGTATTATAACGTTGCATATATTGTGTACTAAGATCAATAAATCTTGCATATAGTATATATCTATTTACTGATATATTTTATTATATAAAATAAATTGTTTTACATAAAATACTATATATTTAAAATAAAATGTTTTATATACTATCTCACTCACCTCGTAGTCGTTAAAAATTCTGAAATCTACGAATACAGGGCTACAAGTTCTTTGCAATTCCCTGATTTCACGTTGAGCTATTAAACACTCACAATGCAAAATCCACCGAAATACTGAATGTCGAGACGACTGACTTAAATGACGATATTATTCTTTCTGGAAGTTTGTGGCTTACCGAATTGATTAACATTTTGACTGTAACATTGCTCATATCCGTTGATATGTGAGTTTCTACAGGGCCTGTCGCTCTACTAAATTATTTATAATAACATTAATAAAGCAGCAATAAATATTACTAAAATAATTACTAAAATAATACATATAATTTATGAAAAACAGAATTTTTTCTTTTTCTGGTAACAAATATTACAGTGAACATAGTTTTTCTTATAATACTTATGATTACATGACAACTGTGTTTATTGTATATTAAATGACTAGAACAATAAAAAATTTTATTAGTACTCCTCAATTAATATTAAATTTTAGTTTTATTGAGAGTTATTCGCTTGCATTCAAAATTATCATGTTACTATTTTAGGAACATTTTAAAACTGATATTTGTTTTAATATTGGAACAAATATTTCTAACGCATTCGAAATGGTTGATAATTCTTACAACATATGACAGTGCTTGGAATTACTTCAGCTTTTCAGCCGATTCTCGCGGCACACACCTTTTTTGCATGGACATAGGAATATAGGGACGGAGCGTAAACTTGATTGATAGACGAGGGGAGTGAAGCCAAAATGCGGGGGGGTCCGCCATGATACTGTGCCTGAATCTGATTGGTTATCGTTATACGTATGCTGTTGTTATTATACACTAGGTAATGCATTTCGTCTAAGTCGAGTTATCAAACATGTTCTGTCAAAGAATTTCTCTTCAAAGTGGACAGAGCAAATACGAGCTGTACTTGGGATAGATGATGAATTTATTTCCAAAATATCTAACCACAATGTACGAGTTTTAGGATCTTTGGGAAAACTAAGAAAAAAAACAATATTTTTAACAACTTATACTCTTAAAATAAAATATATAATATTATTTTAAACATATAATATTAACTTTAATATGAATAAATAATTTCAATACCTGTGAAATGTTATTTTTACATTATTTCTGCTATTACTTTGTTTCCAATTTTGATAGTCGGATCTATTTTTACAAGACTGTACAAAACACTGCACCATTTTTTATATTCACAAAATATATTTAAAATAACAATTTTAATTAATGTTTTTTCTTGATATAACTTTAAATGCTCATTATATCTGCCCAAATTGCATAATATTTTTGCGTCGAATAATGACCAATTGCACTTGCGTCAAATAGTAGCCAATCAAAAATGTGCACAGTTTACCTCGTCCCCTTCCTTCAGTGATTTTCCTCTCGCGACGTTACACTCCGACCCTATATTCCTATGTCCATGCACACTGGAAGTCGCACGATACTTACATCGCGCTTGCGCAAACTAATAGCCAATCAAATTTAGGCACACTTTACCTCGTCGCACCGTCCCGCAGTAGCTTCCCCCCTGCAACGATATGCTCGGTCCCTATATTCCTATGTCTATGCTTTTTTGCTCTTCTTATCGCGCGCGCGGCAGCCACTATGATCAGCGCCACCGAGCGTTACGAGCGGTGTTATCCGATTAATGTTAGGTTCTTCTCCCTTGATCATTAAAAATTAAAAAAATTTATTAAAAATATTTTTTTTATTTTTAAATTTATTATGTGAAAATATTTCAATAGATTTTCATGTCACCCATGAGATACTATTGCTGACGCGTTTTTTTTTGTTTAAATGGATAGTGAATTAATCGGATAGCGCTGCTCCTAACGCTCGGGGACGCTGGCCCAAGCGGTTGCGCCGCGCGCGGTAAGAAGAGCAAAGGAGGCGTGTGCCGCGTGAATCGGCTGAAAAGCTTAATTGGCAATAAGACCTAAATTTTCTAGAAGATATTGCTAGAATGTTGCTGTTATAAATTTTAGATGTGACAAACAATATTTTAGCAGATACAAAAAATAGCGATACATTTTTGTTGTGACACCTAGAAATCTACCTACATCAGCAAAATATATTTTTCAGTGATTGGAATAGAATAACACTATATGAATATTCCAAGAAATTTTTAAGAATTCCAATTATGGTGCATGTAACTTATTGAATCATTCTTATAGTATTCTTCTATAAATTTCTCAAGAATTATTATTTAGGAAAAAAGAAAACTTGAAGAATACTTTGCAAATTCACTATGCTATCTGGGCCATCATTAACCCAGTAATATAAGCCGTAATATTTTTCTAATGTTACAACAAATATTACTATCGAAATTTTTCTAAAATACAATAACACGATAACTTTGCATACAAGTGTCTGAATCTTAACAAAACTAAAAATATAATATTAATAAAACAATACAAAATAAAATATTTTACCATTCAAATCATTCATACGTAACCCAGCAAGAAATGACTTATTAATCGACGTCAAATCAATGTCTAATTGACGTCGAAATCATCGATATTACATAGTATTGATGATAGATTCGACAACAAATCGATAAGTCATTTCTTGCTGAGTAATATACAATAACTAGAATTACCATGTAATCATAATTATTATGCTAATAAAAAACTATATTCAATATAATATCCTACATAAAAATAATAAAAAATAATCACAGTTGAGAACATGGTGACATTCGACTAACACCTACATAAATAAGATTTTCTCGCAATCACATACGTGACTTCACTTCCAAAAGAGTTTTAATAATGACGAATTGTATCTACAGTCTTCTAACAAACAGATTTGTAACCGTAGCACTGAAGATGGCTGAATGATTAGCCGAAACGTTTGCTGCTTACGAAAAACATTGATTATAATAAAAGATATTAAGAACTACAATCTTCTTTAGCTTGAGATCCTCCTGCTACTCCATCGATAAAAAATAATGTTCTTAAAAAATTTCATGTATTATTTTAGTAATATATACTGCATCTGTTAATAATATTATTAATACTTTCGTAAAGCGACAGGTTTCTGCGGAAACTCATTTGTCGACGGTTATGGACAACATTATAGTCAAAATGTTAATAATTTTGGTAAGGCACAAATTTCCAGGAAAAAATAAATATCGCCCTCCAGATCAGTCATGTTATTATAAATACCACAGTAGAGCAACAGGTTCCTACAGAAATTCACTTGTCAACGGATATGAACAACCTTACAATCAAAATATTAATCGTTTTGAAAAACCACAAACTTCCAGGAAAATATATTATCGTCCATATCAGTCGTCTCAACATTCAGTCTTTTGCAATCGTTAGTGTTCAGCAGTTGAACGATTGAAATTGGAGAATTGTTGAGAGTTTGTAACTTCCGTATTCGTCGATTTCAAAATATTAACAACCCACAGATAAGTGAGATAGTGCGTGAGACATTTTATTTTAAATGTTTAAAATGCTGTATATTTCATATATTTTTTTTTTTTTTATAATAAAAAAAATTATTTCAATAAATATACCGATAAATAAAATTTATATGCAAAGTATCAATAAATAATATATATTTAATAATATATAATAATGTTATAACGCTTTTTCAGAGGCGTGACGCAACTTGATTATATCGCTTTTTGCTCTTCATCTCATAAGCAACTGTTGCAAACAATCCATAATCATACGCAAGAATGTTTTGTGAAAATAATCTCGGCAAAGATTATTTCAACATATCTAAACACGAACTACGATTGCGTGTTTGTAACAACGAAAGAGATCTTGGCAAAAGTTTACGTAGCTTGGCTGAATATCTTATCCACGTGTATATCGGCATAAGTCAAAAGACCATGATGAATCATCCACTTGTGAATACAAGTAGAATTGAGAAATTTCAAGATTTATGTAACGAAGATATTGTAGGCAGAAATTTTCCCATCACTGACGTCATAAATGAATTTTATTCTTTTTTTAAGCTGTACCATGTAATTGTAAATAGTTCGAACACCTATTCAAATATCAGAAAGTACTATCTGCCGATTTTTATTATTCTCGGTCTTTTAGGAAACTGTTTGTCTGCTATTGTACTCTTCCGTAAAAAGATGCGTTTTTTTTCATCCAACATTTACTTGGGTGTGTTAGCAATGAGCGACATCGTCTATTTGATGATATTACTCATTAATTGGCTCCAAATAATGGATATAAAACTAATAACAAATTATTTGTATTACTTAATTTTCTTCAAGGACTTTCTGTTCTTCTTTTCCGAGTTTTTGAGTGTGTGGCTTATAGTAGCCTTTACCATCGAGAGATTTATAGTGACAAAGTATCCGCTTCTACGTCGATCCTGGTGCACTGTCAAACGAGCAAAAATTGTAGTAATCACGCTGATGGGACTAGCGATGTTACGCAGCATTCTATATACTTTTTATTTGTATAGGACCATGCTCTATAAAATGTTTAAAAAAAGCAGCAATATGTATGATGTGTACAAATATATAAAACTTGACAGACAGTATGGATTTACATACACAAAGCGTATTATAGATTCTATTATAATATTTATTTTACCTGCTGTCGCGATAGTAATCTGCAATACTTTGATAGGATACCACATTTACCAGCAAAATCGTGTTCGCAAAACCTTGATTACAACGTCCGATTCTTCTAATAAGAGGACTCAGATTTCTAGTGATAAAATGCTTCAGCATAAAATCACAAAAATGCTTATTCTTGTTACGAGCGTATTTCTAATTTTGAAATTACCTGTACATTATACTCTCCACCATTCTTTTCACGTACGTATCATTAATTCATATTAAAATAATACCGACCACAATATATAGTTTAATTACTCCGTAAATGCATTCTATACATGTAATGTATGTAATGCATGTATTGAAAATGACAAAAAATATTAATTAATTTTTCTCTTAAAATTTAAATTTTTCAAAATAATTTATACTGTTTAATTTTTACATTATGAATAAAATTAAATAATAATTTTTTATATTAGGTATCTACGTAAGAAAATGAATACCGTAAAATACGACATGTTATCATGAATAGTTAGATATAATAAAAATAACAATAATAATTTTTCTAGTTACGTGAATATGCCAATATGTTTTTTTTGGTAACAATATTCGACTTATTAGACACAGCACATTACAGTATAAATTTTGTTCTCTACTGCGCAACGGGACAAACTTTTCGCAGAGAACTAATCCGTATGTTTACGAAACGTACAAATAAGAAAGAACAAAAATATTATGGGGATGTATAATTAGAAGAAACAGTATGATTAATGCCCAATTATGCAGTCATAATAAGGTAATACCATAATTAAAGGCGGCGTTCTATACTGTAAAAAAATCGATAAATTTACAAAACTGGATGTAAAAATTACATAATAAATAAATTTAGTAAATATATATTGCAAATTTACATAATTTTATAAATTTTATACTATTTACTTAATACATTATTTGTCATGTAATTTTTATATCTTTATTGTGTAAATTTACCGAATTTGTTGACAATGTGCATACTTATATTACATTATATTACATTAATCAAAAATTCTTTTATTATTGTGTAATAAAAACAAAAATAGCAATGATAGAACGGGTTATTTTACGATACCATATATAAAAGAAACTTTTGATAAATTCACACGGAACATGAAAAAATACAATCATCATTTAGCCTTTACGTGTAACAATAAACTTAATAGGTTTATAAAAACAGGGAAAGACATTATTGAATCCATGAGCCAATGTGATGTAGTATATAAGGTAACGTGTCATGATTGCGAGGCTAGTTATGTGGGACAAACAAAGAGAAAATTGAAAACTAGAATTAAAGAACACAAGTCGGATATAAATAAAAGAACGGGATCCCCTTCTGTCATTTCTTGTCATAGATTAGAAAAAAACCATGAAATGGATTGGGAGAATGTAGAAATATTAGACAAGGAAATGTCTTATAGCAAAAGGCTTATTTCCGAGATGTTGCACATAAAACGGCAAAAAACGAGTCTCAATAAGCAGAACGATACTGAGTTACTGCCAAACTTGTATTTGCCAGTTCTCAATTTGTTTACTGCTTAAAGATCACTCACTCTCCCACCACGAATCTCCTTCACATACGAGTTCTCTAATATATCCTCTATTATATTCAACTAGTTTGCCATGTCCACTCAAACGACACGGACCTCCAATATCATTTTTAGCAAACTGACTCGCTACACCGAATTTAGTTTTGGTTCTTAGTTTTTTTAAAATAAGAAAGTTTACACGAAAACACAACATGACGGTACTGCTATGCATTGAGGTAAGAATATTTTTAGTAATTTTAATAAATAACAAGTAATATAAAGATAAAAATAGACATTGGTTCATGCTGGTTTTAGAATAATTGTAATCAACCACAATGCAAGTCTTAAAAAGGACATCGTGTATGTTTTAATGTAAAACATGATTTCCTTCCTGATGATCTTAAGATTGGTGTTATTAGAAGAGGCATGACTTTCAAGATGTGTTGTCCTCTAAACAATTTTTAAATGTAACGAATATAAGAAGATTGTAATATCCGAATTAGTTTTATAAGTAACAATTGTTTATTAATATGTTCCGAATTTTATAATAACTAACTACTGAAGATGACCACAACCAGATGGTCGAAACGTCTAGATTGACCTAAACATTTGTCATAATATATTAATAAATTAAGCACGAAAATCCAGCTTGGGCTCTGTAGCTTGTTGTTAATAATTTATTTGAATAATTTGAGCCAATATTATATTTTTAATTTTCTTTTATTATTTTTGTTATATGATTTTTATAATTAAATGTGTAAAAGCAAAAATTAATCCATTTTTTGTCAATTTGAGAATACTTTGCATTTTGTTACAGCTTGCAAGTTTACGTCCAATCGCACTTCAAACAAAACAATGTATTTGGTAACAACACACAACTGAAAGTGTCTCACGAGAAGCTAACACTCCTAATGTACACGAGAGATTATAATATACATTTAACTTTATAAAAATATAATTAATTAAATAGCTAAATAAGTTAATTACCATGCAGATATATGTAGGTAGTATATACAATATTTTGGCGTACCATAAAAAAATGGATTGTTTTATCAATTTTCTTAATGAATGTAAGCTTATATAACTTAGAAGAAGTGTTGATTTATTATTTGAAATAGGAAAATTATTACATCATAGATTTTAATACCAAGACAATTTGTTATCATCAAAATTACATAAATGACATCTATTCATTACAAGAATATTTTCTAAAAAGAAAAGAACGTATTAGAAACGAATGGCGTACTATTTACACGTCATTATGTCACAAATATTTATACCAATTAGAGTATTCATGTACAAGTACATATCTGATAATTTTACTTACTACTCATTGCTCATTTGCTGCAACAGTGACATAACTGAAAAATCACGATTTTCCAGAAAACGAGTTTAAATGTTTTCAATCGTACATAATAAATAATTTGATAAGAACATTATTTGTCATATTGGTATAATAACATATTATAGTGTAGGATAACAGTAATATAATATTATCCTAGTAAAGTACAGATCCCAGTACAAGTAAGGACCGTTCTTTTTATACCTTCCTATACCTGTTATTCAACAACGGCATTTTAAATTATGTTTTTGTTGCAGCAAATGAGCGACACATGTATGTACATTATTTCTCATATACAGGCAAACATTTGCCTGTTATTATTCAAATGAATTACCCTGTATATATACATATAATAAACGCTTTTAAATGTGTTTTGTAATTTTTACTTTCTATATATACATATTGCATCCCTTTATGTTGTAAAAGTAATTAATTATTAATATTTCTCCCCCCCCCTTTGAGAAAAAAAGACGAGGAGATACGAGTTTTCGTAACCTTGAGATTTCGTTTTTTTTTTATTTTAAAATGGACTTTGCTCTTTTCATAGTTTTACACTTAATATAATCGCAAGTATTATGGCAATTACAACAGCTATACTACTTGTTGTCATAGGATAAACAAATGTTTGTTCTGTGAATGGATTTTTTAAATTGTTGTTAACATCTTTATTTATTTTCTCAAGTTTATTTTTGAGGTCCATTAATTCTTTTGGATTTTGTATGATCTTCTTGAATTTTAGTCCTTGTAATGGACTTTTCTTATTTTGTATATTCTGGTCTTTACTAAATTTTAAATTGAAACTTGGTAAATAAGTTTGTATATTCGCGGTTTGCTCAGATTTTTTCGTTTTTATTGTCATATCTGTTATATTACAGTTTTCTTTTAAAGTTATTTTCCCTGTTTGCTTAATTATTACATCAGTTTCTTTATTGTTTTTACAATGTATATATATTTGTTGTTCCTTAAGTGTAGAGTACAGCCACGTGTTTGGCGTTCTTAATGCTATCCATAATGTTTGATTACTCTTAATGTAACGCTTATCACAATTATGTATTATTTTTTGTTATGTGTGAGTACGCTTGTATTTCGCAAAGAGAATTCGTGTTTATAATATAAATAGGACTATAAGATTTGCATAAATATGTATTGTGTATATTGATACATTTATCTAAGATTTCCTTTCTTATGGTCATATATGTCTGTCCGTCTGTACTTATCGCGATTATATGTTGATTTACTTCAGTGAAAACAAAAATATTGTCATGGTCATGTACTGGTAAAGGAATTACTTTTATTATTTTATATTTGGGAAATGTTATTAAAGGGAAACATAATATGGTATAAATATTTGTATTATCATACAAATGATTCTTATGTACAAGTGATTCTTATGAAACAATTATGAGGTATAGGCTTATTAATTATTAAATTATTAAATATTATAACATAATTATTATAATTATTAAATATTACGTCAGAAAATGTGTAATACAAATAATTTCGATAAAGTTTATATATTTTTATTTAACATAGCATATTGATATATAAGTAGTATATAATACATAACAAGGCTAAACAAAGTACAGATTATTGGATTTTATTCTATCATCGTGTTGCGATGTTTTTGGCACGTACCATCTCAATACTTTACATTCTTAAATAACTATTATATTCTATTATACTGGAGGACGAATTAATCAAGGTGAGAACCGAAACGATATCCCCAGTCAAGATAGAATACTTCTCACAAGAACCAGGACTATATTACGAACAGATAGAAGAATTATACCTCATTGAAACAAACTGGAAAGTAGTAATAAAACTAGATAGTACAGCAATAAATATTAGATTCAAACGTATAAAAGAAAATACACAAGATACGAATGTAATTTGCAACGAAATTAATAATAAAACTACAGAACAACCATGCCGAAACATAAATTTGATAATAGAAAAGAATATTAACCAATTAACAGAATCCATAAAACAAATAAATAACATCTATAATGGCCGGTTTATGCTTCGGTCTTAATCTTAATCTTAAGAGTTGATAACGTAGAATGCCATAAGGGCGTTTATACTTCCCTAGTCTTATAGCGTTTTCGATTATACAGGATTTGAACGACCCAGGGTTGGTTAATGACGTCATTGCAACCTCTCCACCAATGAAAGACTTGCATTTATAGTAAAATAGTGATTGATCAACCCTGGGTCGTTCAAATCCTGTATAATCGAAAACGCTATTAATCTTAGTCTTAATCTTAATCTTGGAAAGATCTCATCTTTTAACTTTAGTTCCTAATGTCCTAAGGCCGGGCCAATGAGGTAAGTCTGACGTCCGACGCAGCACGAAACCGCGCGAAATAATGGTTTTCGATTCTTGTAAAATACGAAAATGAGTGATGCTGATTTAATTGAATATGTCCAACAATTCGATGTTGTTTGGAATAAAAAAAATCTAAATTATAAAAATAAATTAGTGGTGAAGAATAGTTGGAACGCTATTGGAGAAGCGCTAAATTTAAGTGGTAAGTTAGTATGTAGAATCTAACCTCTTAAATTGAAAGAACAAAAACTGTGTAGGAGTGTTTTTATAGTTTTTCGGAATTATTTTACATTTCTCTTGAGATTGTGATAAAACGTGGGTATTTTTATTGATTTTCAGCTGAAGTGTGTGAACAACGATTTGCAAATATTAGACACCGATATGCAAAAGAGCGTCGAACATTACTCGACAATACACACTCTGGTGCTGGAGCTTATGTGTCCAAATGGCCACATTTTGAAGCATGCAGCTTTTTAAATAACGTTATTGCAACAAGGTATATATGTACAATTATTATCAAAAAAATATTTACATTAAGTATAATCAAAATTCGTTTTATATACTGCTTATTATTTTTCAGAGCGACAAGAACCAATTTTCAAAAAGCCACTTGAACTGATTCAAGTGCGAATAATTTGAGAGTCAGCGCAACTGCAAAGTTCTCTATGAGAAGTTGTGAAACTCGTGAAGCAGCTAGTAAGTGCTCTAACGAAGCAACAATGGACGTCATGCCAGAAGGTGCTTTGCAATCAAAATATGACAAAGTAATAAGCGTGCCAAACACAGAGAACACATTTTTGGATGTTGACCTAGATGATTCCGAGCTTACTTTACATGATGTATTCCTAATGCGACATAGCGGTAACTATGAAACGGAATCGCGTTCAACATCGCGCATGTCATCCGCATCACAGGCAACATCTACTTCTTAACATACAGAACACAAAAAAAGGAATTCGAAAGGAGCAGATCAAGATCTGATTCAACTGACAAATACGATATCTGGTACATTCAATAAATTTGAAAACTTGATGAAATCCAGTCAACAGTGTGACGAACTTCCTGCAGAGCTGTCTGATGAGGATTTTGCTTTCGGTAGGACAGTCGCTTTAGCATTGAAAAATATTTCTTCTAATAAGAAAAAACTAATCTTAAAAGCTAAGATTTTAAATGACATCGCAAATGCGACAGATGATTAATTAACAATTTTTTTAAATAATGCATTTTTAAACTTTTTGTTCATTTTATTATTATTATAAAAATCTATCTTAAAAAACGTACAGATTTATATATATATATATATATATACATAGATAATATATATATTATATAAATATATATATGTATATATATGTATTTTATTACATATTTGCATGTGCTTTAAATAATTGCAAAAATAATTTTATTTGTAGTTTTGTATTTAATATAATCTGTCATTTATACCTATGTAATGTATAAAGCTAATGTACAATGAAAAAGAATGTAAAGAATTTTACATCGAGTTTTAGAATACTTCTTAAATAAGAACGTTAAAATGAAACTGTCATTGTTTTCATTCTTATCACAATCCATTTCCTTCCTTCTTTTTCTTTCATTCCTGACATACAATTGATTTCTTAGATTTTGATAATGCATTTCGTGTATGTGGATGATTTGTTTTGAGTTTTTGTAATGTATGCTTGTCCATTGTACAAAGTATACTTCTACATTTAATATAATTGTATTTGCTCTTTAAATTTCAGTAATAAAATATTTTGTATATATATTTAACGATCGGGAGAATCATTAGTATGATAGCGGAGATTACAATAGAATTCTTCAGAATGTATAAGATTAAAAAGTGCTTCAAGTTGATCGAAACTCAAGCAAGTTACAATCATCTATGATAGTAACAATTTGTTCCACAGCAAAAGAAGAGTTGATATGATGGTGAATATAAAATTAAATATTCTGATGGACATTTATATTCGAGTGGAACATGAATTTGTTGATGTGGATTTGACATGTTAAATATAATTAAAGACTCGTTGCTATTATTGTCAAGAAGGAATTTATGTGCTAATTGATTTTCCAAAACCTGGACAGCCTAATCAAGTTGATTCACCGAAATCTGGACAGCCACGTTACGTTGAATCACCAAAGTCTGGATGGCGACATCGACCTGTTGATTGTCTATCGGGCCAGCTTGAACAACCATATCAACATCTGATTCGTCTGACATTGTTCACACCTGTATGATACATATTTCTTTAAAAACATAATTTAAGTTATATGATTATAGATAAATTATTATAAAAACCATTTTATTTAAAATACATACGATTATGGTACATTTCCTTGTCTGACATATCCCCACTGCCAAGGCACGGAACCTTCTACGCTTATGAGGTAGTCAGCTAATTTATCTCGGGCCTCTTTAGCAGTCCTTGATGGATTGTTTGATCCCAATCGACCAACGGAACGATCACATGGTATTTTGTTGCACAGATCTGATTGAAATAACATTTATATATTCACGAACTCCCGTTTCAACATAATGTTCTGGAATATGCACTTTTTTGTAGAAAATTATGTAGGACAATTGCTGCCATAACTATTTCTTCGCAAGTTTCTACAGAACTGATTATTTCCTTCCGCAGAATTCTCCATCGTTGCACTAAAATGCCAAATGCATTTTCAATCGTTCGCCTAGCTCTTGAGAGTCTATAATTAAAAATATTTTTTTCTTCTCCCAAGTTATTGCCTGGGTATGGTCGCATTATGTGCTTGTCAAGGGGAAATGCTTGATCTGCTACTATGTAATGATTAAATTTAATATTTGATCCAGGGAGATCGCATGGTTCTGGAATTTGCAAAGTGCGATTTTGTAAGGCTTTACCAAATGTACATTCCTTGAATATTATAGAATCGTGATTAGAACCAGCTGCTCCAATGTCGACAAATATAAATCGATAATAAGCATCGCAAATGGCCATTAATACAATGCTGAAAGACTTCTTATAGTTGAAGAATTCCGTTCTAGTGTTCTTTGGAGCTATAACATTGATGTGTTTACCATCTATAGCTCCAATGCAATTAGGCATATTCCATCGACGATAAAACTCCTGAGCGATGTTCTTCCAATCATCAGCTTCCGGGCGTTTTAACACACTTGGCTGCAAAACATTCCATAGAATTTGACATGTTTCTTTAATAATAACATGTGCAGTTGTTTTTCCGATACAAAAATTCCTTGCAATCTCTTGCATTGAACAGCCTTCGGCTAGGTAGCTGTAAGCGAAAAAGAGTATAAAAATGGATTTCAATATTTTCATAATACAATCAAATTAAAATATTGTACTTTACTATATATGTATGACTTACTGCAATGTTAACGTCAATCGATGTGCAGGTGATAATGTAAAAGGATTTCTTCGAATATCCTTCTGCAGTTTAGGTCCAACTAATTGGAGTAACTCATTGAACTGGCTCGGAGAACACCGTGTATATTTAAAAAATTGTTCCTGATCGTATTCAATATTCAGCATATCTTTCATTAAAGAAAAGAAATGACCAGTTTCGTGTCTTTTTCGATTCAGTGGCCGAACAGCGTATCTCCGTGGTTTTCTTTTATTTTTTTTTTTATTTCTTAATAATACACATGCTGCATAGGCATTTGATAACAAAAGTGCCATTCCAAACATTAAAGTTTTTTGCCGCTGACGATTCATTTTAACATTTACTATAATCTGCAACACCGGGGTCTATTACAATTTGTGGTTAGGTTTTGTTACATTTGCACATGCGTAGTTCGAATTTCCAGGGAAGCATAAACGAGTCCTTAATGGCCGGTTTATGCTTCGGTCTTAATCTTAATCTTAAGAGTTGATAACGTAGAATGCCATAAGGGCGTTTATACTTCCCTAGTCTTAATCTTATAGCGTTTTCGATTATACAGGATTTGAACGACCCAGGGTTGGTTAATGACGTCATTGCAACCTCTCCACCAATGAAAGACTTGCATTTATAGTAAAATAGTGATTGATCAACCCTGGGTCGTTCAAATCCTGTATAATCGAAAACGCTATTAGTCTTAACTTATAGCGTTTTCGATTATACAGGATTTGAACGACCCAGGGTTGGTTAATGACGTCATTGCAACCTCTCCACCAATGAAAGACTTGCATTTATGGCTGGTTTATGCTTCGGTCTTAATCTTAATCTTAGTCTTAGTCTTAACTTAATCTTAAGGACTCGTTTATGCTTCCCTGGAAATTCGGACTACGCATGTGCAAATGTAACAAAACCTAACCACTAATTTATTTTTATAATTTGGATTTTTTTTATTCCAAACAACATCGAATTGTTGGACACATTCAATTAAATCAGCATCACTCATTTTCGTATTTTACAAAAATCGAAAACCATTATTTCGCGCGGTTTCGTGCTGCGTCGGACGTCAAACTTACCTCATTGGCCCGGCCTTAGGACATTAGGGACTAAAGTTAAAAGATGGGATCTTTCCAAGATTAAGATTAAGACTAAGATTAAGACTAGGGAAGTATAAACGCCTTTATGGCATTCTACGTTATCAACTCTTAAGATTAAGATTAAGACCGAAGCATAAACCGGCCATTATAGTAAAATAGTGATTGATCAACCCTGGGTCGTTCAAATCCTGTATAATCGAAAACGCTATTAGTCTTGGAAAGATCCCATCTTTTAACTTTAGTCCCTAATGTCCTAAGACCGGGCCAATGAGGTAAGTCTGACGTCCGACGCAGCACGAAACCGCGCGAAATAATGGTTTTCGATTTTTGTAAAATACGAAAATGAGTGATGCTGATTTAATTGAATGTGTCCAACAATTCGATGTTGTTTGGAATAAAAAAAATCCAAATTATAAAAATAAATTAATGGTTAGGTTTTGTTACATTTGCACATGCGTAGTCCGAATTTCCAGGGAAGCATAAACGAGTCCTTAAGATTAAGTTAAGACTAAGACTAAGATTAAGATTAAGACCGAAGCATAAACCAGCCATAAGATTAAGTTAAGATTAAGACTAAGATTAAGATTAAGACCGAAGCATAAACCAGCCATAAAAAACCTTCCGACAAACGACGCGAATTAATTGATGGCATAGGAAGTATCGCAAAAATTCTATTTGGAACCATGGACGCAGATGACGAAAAATACATTAACGAACAATTACTTTTGATAAAGAATAACGAGCAGATAACACAACACGCCGTGAAAACACAAATAAAAATATTAAACGCAACGCTTACACACATAAATAAACTAGAAGATACATTAGAACACAATCACGAATTATTAAAGAACGCTACAAAATATATTTACAATCAAATCGCAGATAAAATTAAACGAGAAGACACAACGAAACACTTCCTAATAATAAATACAATTTTAGCTGATCTCCAACAAGATGTTCAAGATATTATTGACTTTTTAATACATATACAAAACGGAATATTAAATCAAAAAATAACACCAGTAGAAAAAATAATTTTTGAATTAAAAGAAGCAACACCTCATTTGCCACAAGGAACACAATTTCCCTTTGGACTTAAAATAGAAGAATGGAACATTATCAGAAAATTAATTACCGCAAGCGCGTACTATGATAATACAAATATTTATATCATACTACGTTTCCCTTTAATAACATTCTCCAAATATAAAATAATAAAAGTGATTCCTTTACCAGTACATAACAATACTTTTGTTTTCACTGAAGTAAATCAACATATAATCACGATAAGTACAGACAGACAGACATATATGACCATGACAAAGGAAAATTTAGATAAATGTATCAATATACACAATACGTATTTATGCGAACCTTATAGTCCTATTTATATTATAAACACGAATTCTCTTTGCAAAATACAAGCGTACTCACACATAACAAAAAATGTTTTAAAAAAAAAACATTGAATGTTTACTCATCCCTACAATTCAAATACTCTGAAAATGTAAGCGGTGACAAAAAAAAGAAACAATCTAGCTTTTAACATGTGAACTAAATTGTATTCGTGCTAAAGTGGTGATCTTGGATATTAATAGTGAAATTAAAGAAAAGATATATGTGATAAAAAATGTATTTATATTATATACCTAAAAAAAAGTAAATTCACGTAATCGCATTAATCGATATTGCATAATTGATAATCCAATATTTGCAAAACAGAAAATGTCATTTTGTTTGTTTGCAACGTTGCTATGCAATGAGAAAGGAGCTCGACTTTATTAATGAATGACATATATTGAGTTTGAAGAAAGTGGTAAATTATTACGATATTATTATATTTATTGAATTGACTTTTACTTGGGTTAAGTGTATAAATAATAATAATGTGTTGTGGAGATTCGTAATGCGCGCGGATTAGTCTAATATATATATGTAATTGAGAAGCCGCAGCTATTAGCGTTTTCGATTATACAGGATTTGAACGACCCAGGGTTGATCAATCACTATTTTACTATAAATGCAAGTCTTTCATTGGTGGAGAGGTTGCAATGACGTCATTAACCAACCCTGGGTCGTTCAAATCCTGTATAATCGAAAACGCTATATCATTAACGCTACTAGACGGCGCGTCATGTAGCACCGTCGGGAGCAGCACACGTGTTCGTTAACGCACGGATTACTCTGTATCTTACCGTCACCGAGAAAATACATAGTCTTATATCCTACAACGGTCTACAATTATTACAAGCCTGAGAATAACCCACACAAGTGCAACACAATATATTATAACAACGTCGTAAGGTTAGTAAAATTCTTTCTATTATTTTATCATATTAAATTTAGAATATTCTGCAAAATTTAATTAGTGAATATTTTATGCGAACACTATCATTATTTATTTCCAGATGGAATATTTATATAAATTAGTCGTTTTCTTGTGTGGATAGCAAATCATCAATATTGAGTATTGATATTGTGCCATCATCGTGAATTTCTTGGGACGAGGCGCGAAATTCTCTTGTTTGCAAATTTATGTGGCCTCCTCCACGGCCGTCAAAAGAATGAAATTGCAAAATTTAATTAAAACAGGCGAACCTCCAATTGATACATGGCCAACATTTCGCGTGGAAACACGAGGCAGAGCAAGTAATGCAATTTACAACTTAATTAAATATTTCCAGTATGCAAATATTAAAATTATAATTATTGTCACAGAAACGTATTTGGAAACTGGAACCCGTCTTGAATGACTAAAAAAGCAAGAATATACATTTACTGAAGAAAGTGAAGTTGATGGTCGATCAAAATCTCTTGTGGATATTAAAAGTTATAAAATAAAACGTAAAGAAAATACATCTTTAAGAAAAGAATTAAATTTAACTTCCCAAAATTTAAACAAAAAAAAAAAAAACAAAAAAAGAAACAAAGAAAAAACCAAGAAAAAAAGAAAATTATATCATAAAATTACACGTAAGTCTGTTATACATTATACTGTCTTATACATTTATTGCTTTAGGAATATATAAAAACTATGACATTGTTATAATTACCAAATTTAGAAAATCTATTTTCTATTATTTATCTGTTCGTAGCTTCATCAGAAGATTCACAGGATTCAATCGAATCGGAATCAGAAATAGCCAGTCCAGCGGAAAAAATACTAAAATTGAATCCAAAAAAATCGAAAAACTGTTCTAACCAAAGAACCTAGTTTGCTACAAAAACCACAGAATATAACACGTATGACTTTCCTTTCTGTATTTCTTACAATTTTCTATTCAATTTTTTTCACAAAATGATTGCTTAAGATTGTTTAATAATTGCTCAATTTTATCTATATAAACAGCTTTTTTTGAAGAATAAACTATTTCTTATCCAACGATGAGTGATCAGCCTTCTATCTCTACTGCAAGTTATACGTCATCAAATCTCGAATCGTCTCAAGTTTCAAAAAAGCAGACGTCAAAGTCTTCATCTGTCACTGATATGGACATTGAAAATGAAGGTGAAATAAATATATTTCTTAAATAATATTAATAATCTCAATTAATAAATAATATAATTGTCATTTATTTTATTTTTATACTGTAGACTGTGTCCTCAGTCTCGTAAAAAAAGTATATCGCAGCTTAAAAGCAAAAATAAACATCATTCAAAAGCAGTTAATTCAACAAAAAAAATGAAATAAATCAAATTCAAAAATATTTGAACACTGGTTCATCGGCACTATTGTTTGAAGCAGAAGAACTTGAAACAGATAATGGTTTTTTGTTGCCGTGTTCCACGTATGAAATGTTTAACAATTTGGAGGAGAAATTAAAAAATAATAAAGATTTCGGCAAAAAATAGTGAGTATTAAACTTAAAAGATATCATATTGTTAAGATTTTGCTTACTAATTACTAAAACTCTAATAGTTTTATTCATTTATTAAACATAAAGATATCATATATAATATAATCTGATCTATTATTTTTTAGAAATTTGATTTACTTCGGTCGGTGGATTGCAAAAAGTCGATGACTCGAAATATTGGAGAAATAATCCAAAAATTTTTGTGTCAAGAGGTAGCTAAAGGCTTTACTATTGTAAAATTAGTACCAAAAAAAAAAGTATTTAAAAATACAACCTTATATAGTTGTATCGAAGGTATGTTTTCTTCATGCTTCTTTTTTTCAATACTGTTTTAAATACTGTTTTAATGCTGTTTTAATATTTTTGTCATATTTCAGATATTATCTCGCATTCTTTTAAAAAAGATAATGTGCTACCATCTAAAAAAGAAATACAAGACTCAGTACAAGTCATATTTAATAATGTGAAGGATTGGAACGGTGCGCGCCAAAAACGTCACAACATGACAGAATAAAATTTAATAATCCTTTGTTTACTTTGTTTAATTGTTGTGTTTTTTTTCTATTTATAAAATATTATAAATGTTTATGCTATTACTATATATTATGCTATGTATCAAATATTATGTTAAATGAAAATATATAAACTTTATTGAAATTATTTGTATTACATTTTATGGCGTAATAATTATTAATAATCCTCATAATCACCCGATAAGGATCCTGATTAAATAAAAGTAAGGTTGTAATAGGGCAGCTCGATCGGTTTCCGACAGGGGCATTGCGTTACCAAACATCTCAGGTTCCGATCGGATATACTCATCAAGACCCGATCACTAACAAGGGAACGTTCACAAGTGTCCCCCCCCCCGATTTGATTCTCCTTGAAATATGTTGTAAAACATACAATTTGAGGAGACACGTATTTTTTTACAGCGGCCCTATCTCAAATTTAAGGGGTGAAACACCCTTTTGAAAAAAAACGGTTTTTTTCTTTGTGTGTAACTATCGCCAAAACCGTAGGAGATATAAAAAAATGTTTTAAATAGAAGTTGTAGGGCTTGTAATGGGCTATATAACTGTGTAGTTGGATTTTCAGAAAATGTTATTTTTTTTTTAATTTACCCCCACCTCTTGTTATTTTTTCAAATTTCAAAATTTTTGTAATGACAAAAGTTGTAGCATTTTTTACGCTGAATTCAACCATATATGATTTTATTATGTTCCAAAATCGCATCTTTCAAAAATGAGTCATCGAGTATCACATTATATGTGTCGCGCTGCATGACGCATCGTTTATACCGCACTTGTGTTGTGCAATAGTCGCAAAATAAATATAAAAATGACATACAATATGTTATCACATATTTGAGGAAGAAAAGTTTACTAAAATTGTTATTAAAGCTATATATATTAAATTTAGTCACACCCGTTATAGATGTTACAATAATGATACTCTATAAAAAAATGTTTTAAACATAATGATTTTCCGCACCAAGAACATTGTATTACAGCTATATCATTGCAATCTTCAATGTCACATGTGCTTGATGTTTGTTCAAAACTAAATTCTACTGGATTTTTAAATGTTTCTGGTCTTTCATTCGTATATCTACTTTTAAACCATGAATATTTAAATAAATTTTGATATCGAGAAAATGATAACTGATTGTGTATTAAAAGATTGCAATTTTATAATATTATTTCGCTGATGTAAATTTATATCATAATTCAATAATAGAACAGTATCCGAAAATCTATTAGTCCTGTCTGCACAGCTACATTAAATTTATCATAAGTAGCTTTGGAAATATGAGATAATTTTTCAAGACGATTTCCACCGTGCTCTAACTGTTCTTCCCATCGCCTCAATTGACGTACAGATGAAATTCTTTTAAATGTGTGTTGTACTGACTTGAAAGAACGATTTTCTTTGTCCGACTGCCGCCAATATTCAACAGCTCGCCTTTTGTAAGAAACATCAAAATTGTCGTCATCATGGCATTGCCAATTGTGAAAATTTGAATTATCTTCATTCCATACTTCCTCATTTTCTTCAATAATTTCAAAAGTATGCAATTTATCAGGTTCTTCATAATCAAGTGATGTTTCTTCTGTCACTTCTAATCCGTTGAATTGATGAATATTCTCCAATATTAACTTCTGAATATTTTCTTTTAATTCTATTTTGGCTTTATTTACTGGCGTTTCCATAAGATACATAGTAGTTATTAATGTTAGTAAAAGTCTAGCAACGTTGAGTGGATTAATAATCATTTTAATTGATAATTCTTTTCCCGAAAATTAAATTTAAGAAAAGAAAAACAGTTGCAGATACGATTTCACCAAGTTCGTTTCACAGACTATGAACGTAGGCCTTTTGTACGCATTTATAGCTTCCATTCACACTTGTTTATTATTAACTTATGATTACATAATCTAATCTTTCGTGTAAAATCACGTCTCTCAAACGTGATGTTTTCAAATTAATAATATATTTATATTCGTTTTTCTTAATTTATGATTAAATAATATTCACATTTTATATCAGGAGACGCGGTAGTGTCTCCGGCCAAGTTCAAAAAACGACACTACTAAGTCAGGAAAAGAATCTCTGGCAAAGTTCAGAAAATGACACTACTAACAAGGGAACGTTCACAAGTGTCCCCCCCCGATTTGATTCTCTTTGAAATATGTTGTAAAACATACAATTTGAGGAGACACGTATTTTTTTATAGCTGCCCTATCTCAAATTTAAGGGGTGAAACACCCCTTTGAAAAAAAACGGTTTTTTTCTTTGTGTGTAACTATCGCCAAAACCGTAGGAGATATAAAAAAATGTTTCAAATAGAAGTTGTAGGGCTTGTAATGGGCTATATAACTGTGTAGTTGGATTTTCAAAAAATGTTATTTTTTTTAATTTACCCCTACCCCTTGTTATTATTTTTTCGAATTTCAAAATTTTTGTAATGACAAAAGTTGTAGCATTTTTTACGCTGAATTCAACCATATATGATTTTATTATGTTCCAAAATCGCATCTTTCAAAAATGAGTCATCAAGTATCACATTATATGTGTCGCGCTGCATGACGCATCGTTTATATCGCACTTGTGTTGTGCAATAGTCGCAAAATGAATATAAAAATGACATACAATATGTTATCACATATTTGAGGAAGAAAAATTTACTAAAATTGTTGCTAAAACATCCCTTCCATATTACATTCTTATAGATAATCACTGCATTTCGTGCGCAGCGCGTTGTTATATGCAAGTTAGCTATACATGTGTATATAAAATGTGAATATTATTTAATCATAAATTAAGAAAAACGAGTATAAATATATTATTAATTTGAAAACATCACGTTTGAGAGACGTGATTTTACACGAAAGATTAGATTATGTAATCATAAGTTAATAATAAACAAGTGTGAATGGAAGCTATAAATGCGTACAAGAGGCCTACATTCATAGTCTGTGAAACGAACTTGGTGAAATCGTATCTGCAACTGTTTTTCTTTTCTTAAATTTAATTTTCGGGAAAAGAATTATCAATTAAAATGATTATCAATCCACTCAACGTTGCTAGACTTTTACTAACATCAATAACTACTATGTATCTTATGGAAACGCCAGTAAATAAAGCCGAAATAGAATTAAAAGAAAATATTCAGAAGTTAATATTGGAGAATATTCATCAATTTAACGGATTAGAAGTGACAGAAGAAACATCGCTTGATTATGAAGAACCTGATAAATTGCATACTTTTGAAATTATTGAAGAAAATGAGGAAGCATAGAATAAAGATAATTCAAATTCTCACAATTGGCAATGCCATGATGACGACAATTTTGATGTTTCTTACAAAAGGCGAGCTGTTGAATATTGGCGGCAGTCGGACAAAGAAAATCGTCCTTTCAAGTCAGTACAACACACATTTAGAAGAATTTCATCTGTACGTCAATTGAGGCGATGGGAAGAACAGTTAGAACACGGTGGAAATCGTCTTGAAAAATTATCTCATATTTCCAAAGCTACTCATGATAAATTTAATGTAGCTGTGCAGACAGGACTAATAATTCATGATGTTGATATAAAAAGATGGGCCTTGGAAGCTCAAAGAGAAATAGGAGATTTAGATCCTGTATTTCAAGCATCTCCTAGTTGGCTATTACGATTTAAAAAGTCTCATCGAATTGTGTCCAGAAAAATAACAAAATTTATTACAAGAAAAACGTTAGAAGATTCTCATAATATACAAAGAGAAGCCGAAAATTTTGTAACCGTAGTAAAACCTCTCATTGAACGATTTGGATTGGAAAATGTATATAATATAGATCAAAGTGGATTTTAATTAGAAATCCACTCTGGAAGATCACTATCTGACCAAGGAATGAAGACAATAGACCGTGTGGTGCAGTCAGTATCATCAACTACACATTCGTACACTATTCAACCAACAATTTCTTGTGATGGAAAATTACTGTCACCTTTGTTTATCGTATTACAAGAACATAGTGGTACTTTTGGGTCTAGAGTACAAGAAAATTTATTCAGAGCATCAAATGTTATTGTAACTGCTTCGAAATCCGGTAAAATGACATCAGGTATGAGATAAATTTTAGCTTTTTATATCTTATAATATATTTTAATCTTATATAAAAATATTATTATAATTATAATTATTATTCACACTTTTCTTTCTATTTTATAGATCATTTTAAAAAATGGTTGGAAGAAGCTTATTTTCCAAATGTAGGCCGCGATAGTGTTCTTCTTATGGATTCATGGAGCGGGCAATGTCCAGCAATTGTTACTGATTTAACACCAATGGAAAAACAAGTTACTACTATGGTAATACCGAAAGGAACTACAGGAAAAATACAGCCGTTGGATGTTTACGGGTTTAGAATCTGGAAAAACTTTGCAAGAAGATTTTCGGATACTGTTCTATTATTGAATTATGATATAAATTTACATCAGCGAAATAATATTATAAAATTGCAATCTTTAATACACAATCAGTTATCATCTCCTTGATATCAAAATTTATTTAAATATTCATGATTTAAAAGTGGATATACGAATGAAAGACCAGAAACATTTAAAAATCCAGTAGAATTTAGTTTTGAACAAACATCAAGCACATGTGACATTGAAGATTGCAATGATATAGCTGTAATACAATGTTCTTGGTGCGGAAAATCATTATGTTTAAAACATTTTTTTATAGAGTATCATTATTGTAACATCTATAACGGGTGTGACTAAATTTAATATATATAGCTTTAATAACAATTTTAGTAAACTTTTTTTCCTCAAATATGTGATAACATATTGTATTTCATTTTTATATTTATTTTGCGACTATTGCACAACACAAGTGCGATATAAACGATGCGTCATGCAGCGCGACACATATAATGTGATACTTGATGACTCATTTTTGAAAGATGCGATTTTGGAACATAATAAAATCATATATGGTTGAATTCAGCGTAAAAAATGCTACAACTTTTGTCATTACAAAAATTTTGAAATTCGAAAAAATAATAACAAGGGGCGGGGGTAAATTAAAAAAAATAACATTTTTTGAAAATCCAACTACACAGTTATATAGCCCATTACAAGCCCTACAACTTCTATTTGAAACATTTTTTTATATCTCCTACGGTTTTGGCGATAGTTACACACAAAGAAAAAAACCGTTTTTTTTCAAAGGGATGTTTCACCCCTTAAATTTAAGATAGGGCCGTATAAAAAAATACGTGTCTCCTCAAATTGTATGTTTTACAACATATTTCAAGGAGAATCAAATCGGGGGGGAGACACTTGTGAACGTTCCCTTGTAAGTGAGGCCTTGCCTGATCAGTTCCTTATCGGGATCGTATTAATATTTCCACGCGAGATAGTGTACCTGGAAGTTTTATGCTACGTGTTATATTATATCAGTAGTGTAGGGTTTCAAGATAATTCTTTATATGTACTTGCTCTGCACTTCGTCCTTTGGAGGGGTTTTATAATTCTCTCGAATGCTGCTGTGCGTCAGTTCTCGTTTAGCATCCGATTTAGTTGCAATAGAGTTTGCGAATTTAATAATTGTTTTGCGGCCTGAGACCGATGGAAGAATGATGAGGCGACGAGAATTTTCTACTGCGGAACTATTAGAGGAATTGGTTCTCACATTTGTTCAAAACTCTTCAGAGCGACTTATTATACGGCGACAAAGGATGGCCCTTTGTCGTCAGCTCCTTGTGGGTTTGCACCGTGCTGTTTCGCGGCAATTTCGGCGGTTCAACGATCGTCGTCGCCGAGTTGGGCACTTGAGATGGCGACGTGCGATGTTGCTCATCTCAGAAATGACATGTGTTCTTCATCGAATGCATTGGCTTACGGAGGAGGATAGTGAGAACGAGGAGTATCCTGATTCTCCGTAACAAGGTGAGTGTGATTTAATTTTCAATAAAATATTTAATGTGGTTTGCATAAACCAGCATTGTTTTTCGCCCCTTTTTAATAATGTAGTTAACGCTTGATTTTTTCTCGATTACTACGTAAGGTCCTGTCCATAGCGCGTCGAGTTTTTTCGAGACTGTCTTAGCTGTCGCTTTAATTGCTTTCTTTTCTTCGTCGTCGTTCTTAGTTCCGCGATGCTTATTAGTTTTGGTTATGGTATTGCGCGTGTTTGACTCTTCATTTATCTTCTTATTTTTAGTATATTCTGGTTTTCCGTTTAATATCCAACATTTGGTACGGTTATGCCCGGATTTTTTGCAATAATTACAGTATTTATCGAGATGCATTGAATCTTGATCCACTCGGTTTAGGCAAAGTGAATTGATTACCGTAACGGCTTGTTCGGCAATCGCGACCGTAATGTCCTTGCTTGCCGCATTTATGGCATTGAATTGCTTTAGAATTGTTAAAATGTTTATTCGCGTTGTACGCGGAATCACATGGTCTTTTTAATTTTTCTTTCGCTTTAGCCTCTTCGTTGGCTTTCTGCAGAATTGCAAATCGTTGTGCGCGGATTACTATTCGTATATCCTCGCGTAGTCAGTACACAAAATTTTGTAGCGCCAACCGTATCTAGTATAGTGCGTTTATCTTGCGATGTCTTTCCTGGACTGTCTGTTAGAGATTCGTATAGTTGCATTGCTAGATCGTCTGCACGTGCTCCATATTCTACCGCACTTTCTCCTGGTCGTTGTTTTAGATGGGTAAACTCAATTTGAATCGATGTAGGATTTCTTTTAGGGTAGTAAAAGTTTTCCAGTTCGTCTTTTAGTTGTTCAAACGTTCTGATATCTTTAATCTCGAAATGCATTAATGCTTTGCCTTGCAGTTTAGTCGACATTATGACGTCAAATAGTTGGTTTTCGAACTCGGGTTTTACATATTTTATCACGCATGTACAAGCACTTAAAAATGATTTCAAGTTCGTCCATGACGTACCATCAAAAATAGGTATTAAATTTATCGCGTTTCTTGATGTCATGTATCGTTGGGCGTCAGTGAACTGTCTATTTCGTATGTCTTCAGTAGTTCGACCGTATGAGATTTCGGCCTCGCGTTCTTGTCGCGGATTCTGTTCGTGATGATGCGCATGAAGATACTCAAATAACGTCGCGATCCGTTCGCGCATTTCTTGTAATGCTTCTTCTATTGCTGAATTCTGAGTAGTTTTACTTTTTGGGCGTGTTCCCGTTCAAAGTCCGCCGTCTTCGTCTTCTTTTGCATTTTGCTCCATTAAGGCGGATATTTCGTTTTCTATTGCGATGTCTGCCTTGCTCTTTCTCCTTGAGACATTTTTTCGGTATTTCTTTCACGGATTTCGTCCGGATCAAATATGTTACTGTTGTACGATGTTAGTTCAAACTCGCTGTAATCTGACACGCGGCTTGGTGTTCTGCTGATGTACGGTCTACCTTTTTAGGTTTTACCTCTATTACGGTATCGTTAAGAACGGGAATTAAACTTGAATCGATATCTCCGAAAGTGTAATCACGTTTATTCTCTACGTTTGAATGTATTTCGTCGTCGTTATCGCTATCCGAGTTTATATATTGTAGAGTACGGCGTACGTTATCACTTACGTCACGAGTCGCTTCTTCCATAACGCGTATCGGGTTTAACGCTGTGCGGATCGCGTGTCGCGCTTGGTCGCTTAATAGCCACGACTTATTTTGTATAGGACCGAGGTCGCTTTCGCTTTTGAACAATCACGCGTTTTTATATATAACGATTTGGACTTACAGTAGTAGTAGTATAATCGCTCGCATGTTGCCTCGTCCTTAGCTGCGATTCGCTGTCCGGCTGTAGATCGTAGGCTGTAGAGGTAGGTCGCTTGGCTGCTTTCTGCTGACTCCTATTTTGCTGACTCCGCTTGGCACTGCTTGGCTCTGGATAGTCTGCTGCTGTGCTGCTACTCTGCTTGGCTTCGGCTGCTTACTGTTGCGTTAGTCGGGGTCTTCTCGTTTCAATAATCTCCGTATTGAAACTTGTCCGCCAACTAATTTTTTACTCACTTTTTCGGCTGCTTACTGTTGCGTTGGTCGGGGTCTTCTCGCTTCAATAATCTCCGTATTGAAACTTGTCCACTGACTATTTTTCACTCACTTAAATTTTTCTTTTTGTTTCAGGTTCTGGACGTTCCGCGTTCCTGGTCCCGAAGGAGAGACAGATCCCACAGCTGCCACCAGGTTTGTTGTGCCCTTTTTTAAGGGCACGGGTTCGAGATTTGCCGAGAAGTTGGATTAGGCCAAAAATCCGGAAATTATAAAACTGTTTTTATTTTTCAATAAAAAACAGGTGTCCTTTTATTACTTGGTTTCTTGATTTTCTTTTTAAGTTACCATTTTTTACAATTTACTAAGTTCCGTTTCAGGAATCTTTATCTTAGCTTAGTTATCACGGAGCCTCAAGTTACTCTTATTTGTTAGTTACGATTCGCGATCTTCTTGAAACGTGTCCCGACGGACATACGTCCGTCCCGTTTGGTTGTTAATTTTCGACCCGTCTTCGTGGTCTCACGACGGCGATTTTATAATCGTGAAACTGCAATTGATTGCAGTTTTGAAGATCTTTTGATCGAACGTGCTGACGGATTCTTGGTAGTTTGTCAGCGTTCTTGTGTTAGAACGAATTAGATTTCGATTTACGCTGCACGATTCTCCGGTGTCTCGTACGAGCCGGAAATGCACTGAATCGTCAGCGTTTTTATATGATATTATACAATATATATTTTTATACTATTTTATTAATTAAAAATTGGTTGTGGTTTTCTAAACCCACAACAGAATAAAGTGAAAAAGGTCAAGTCAATTTTTTGTTAATTTGAAAATACTTTGCATTTTGTTACAGCTTGCAAATTTACGTCCAATCGCACTTTGAGCAAAACAATGTATTTGTCAACAACGCAGGATTGGAAGTTTCTCAAGAGAAGCTAACATTCCTGACATACACGAGAGATTATAATATATTAGGTACCGCGGAAAGTTCATGTCGTTTTTTCCGATGAACGACATCTCTTAGAAAAACGACACGAACTTTCCGCGGTACCTAATACATTTAACTTCATAAAAATATAATTAACTGCAAATAGCTGAATAAGATAGCTGAACTTCCCAATAAACATTAGGACATTCTATGCACGTCCTATGTATATACATATTTGTATCTTGTATATTCTATGTATATACAAAGAATGTGAAAAGTATATAAAGCGCATATCCTATGTATGGAAATGTATTACCACATGTATGTACATAGGATGTCCATAGTACATATATAGGTATATTCCAAAGATGCAGTGTACATTTTTGGTATATACATGGGGTATATTCCGAGGATGTGCAGTGCACGTTCGCAGTATGTACATAGGATACATTCCGAGGATGTGCAATACACATTCGTGGCATGTACATGAGGTACATTCTATGTATGTACATAGTATATACAGTACGTTTTTTAATAATAAACAATTTTCATTTATTCGGATATTTATCTACCCAATTTTGAACAATTAGTTTATCTAAATTCCCTGTGTTGGGATTCAGATATTAAACTAATAGAAAAAGTTATTACATCTTCAAATTGAAGACTTCAATATTATTATCCGCCTTTTGCAAGTTTTATATATATATATATAGTTTTCATGATTAAAACTTAAATACGAGATAGATAGCGCATAATGCGTTACATAGCGGCAAGCGAACGAACTAATGACTGATTCTATGTATATCCATACGATATCCTATGTATATCCATAAATGTACCTACATCAACGTATATCGTATGTATGTACGTTACATGTATTATATACACATGGAATGTACACGAGGTATATTCTATGTATGTACAGGCAGCGATCTCGTTCAAATATACATTCTATGTATATCCATAAATGTACCTACATCAGCGTATATCGTATATACCCATACAGCACAAAACATTCTCAGGATATCCTCAGGACATCGAGGATATTTCGGTGTCCCAAAGATGTTCTGAAGACATCAAGATGTCCTAAGGATATGTAGGATATTTTGTGCTGTATGGGTATGTATGTTACATGCAGGGTTGAGAAGTAACGCGTTACTTGTAACGCGGTTACCGTTACAATTACTTTTTTTCGGTAACTGTAACAGTAACGGCGTTACAAATTTTTTTTGTAACGAAAAAAGTAACTTTGTTACATTTTTCGGTAACGAGTAACGAATTTAAGTTATTTTTATTGTTACATTTTTTAAATTTACTCTATATATCTACGAATTTATAGAAAAACTAACAATAAGAAAACTTTTTAATTTATATTTACATCTAAAAATTTTTAAGAAAGCTGGTTTACAACTTATTAAAAATTTTTCTTATTTAAAATATCTTATTATCAAAATTATTACTTTTATTATATATTATTAAAATTATTACACTTTATATTAATAGCGATATTATTTTTCATCGTGTTAGCATGTTTCTTAAATTTACCGTTAATTTATTTGTTGGATCTTTCTGTACTGTGTTGTATGTGTTTTTATCCTCTAATATTTTTTCCATATCTGCTATATATTTAGATTTGTCCATTGCCACCGTGGTGTTCCCCTTGTCCGCTCTTGTAAATATTATATTAGGGTGTTTTTCGATAAATTCTTGTGTTTGTTTTTTATATTTAATAATTAACTTTTTATTGTGATTTATTTTTGTGTTATTGTTTCACATATTATTTATTGTTTCTATGGTCTCATTTCTCACCACACTCTGCAATTCTTCGTCTTCTCTTTCTATATTTCTTTCTATATTTTTGATGAGTTCAATGGTATTTCGTTTTTTATCGTAATTAGGAAGATTGAACCGTTCTCCTAATTGTAATAAATATTGTACTTCTGTAGGTATTTGTGTTTCTGTCAGATTTATAAACCATTTATCTTGTACTTTGTGTAAATTTTTGCTATTATCTATGTTGAAGTTCATAGGTGATATGATTTGTTCTACGTTATTACCATTGTTCTTATTATTAATTATTATAGGTTTTATGTTTAACTTTATTGCAGAATGCCGTTGTGAAATGAACCATTTTAATTTTTTATCGTGTTGTTCATTTATGCATTTCCAAATTTTTTGCCTTCTTTTTTCTTGGAAATACATAAATTGATTTATAATATTTGTTGGTAATCTGTTGTATAAAGCTCTGAGTATTTTGCAAATTTCTTTTTTGTATTTTTCTAATTTTAAATAATTATCTTTTATTTCTAATCTTAATATTCTTGTCTTTAATGTTTGGACTAATTTTTTTAATGCATTTTGGTGTCTGTTATAAGTAATTAAAATGTAACGTGTTAACGTGTAAATTATAGCGCTGAAGAAGGCCCAAAAAAAGGTGCCGAAACGTTCGAATGACAATTATATGTAAGATATATTAATAAATAGCACTTAGAACAGGCTAAGGCTCAAAAATAAGCGTGTATTATTATTTTAATATTTAAAAATTTTTAATGTTTACTGTAAATTTGAATTATTTAATTTAATCTTGTATTAGAAAAATTGTGCATAAAATTTGTATTATATATAAAAAAAAGTAACGGAAATTGTAACGATTCATTACTTTTTGAGTAACGGCAATGGTAACGAGTTCCTTTTTAAAATTGGTAACGAGTAACGATAACGAATTAGTTTTTAGAAAAAAGAACGATAACGGTAACGAGTTACTTTTACAAAGTAACTTTCCCAACCTTGATTACATGTATATACATGGAATGTACACGAGGTATATTCTATGTATATACAGACAGCGATCTCGTTCGAATATACATTATATGTATATCCATACGATATCTTACGTATTTATATCCATACATGTATCTACCTCAGCGTATATCGTATGTATATACGTTTGATGCATATACATGAAATGTACACGAGGTATATTCTATGTATATACAGGCAGCGATCTCGTTCGAATATACATTCTATGTATATCTATAAGATATCTTATGTATATCCACAAATGTATCTACATCAGCGTATGTATATCATATGTATGTACATAGTATATACAGTACATTTTTTCACATTATGTATATTTTATGTATATACATAGGATATCGAATGTTTACTGGGTTATTATTGCATTACGAGTATATCGTATTAAAAGTAAGTTAAAAATAACGAAAAAAAATTCTATGATGCACATATATATGTATAAGTAGTATGTACAATATTTAAGCGCACCATAAAGAAATCAAAAGTTTTATGTATATTATTTCTATACTTAAAGTAAACTTATATAACTTAGGAGAAGTGTGCATTTAACTATTTGAAATAGGTGAATTGTCACATGGTAGATTGTAATTCAAAGTCAATTTATTATCATCAATGTAACTGACACGTCTTTCATTACAAGAATATTTTCCAAAAAGAAAAAGGACGTTCTAAAAATGTGTTATGTTTTATTTATATGCTATTATATCACAAATCTGTGGCAGCCAGTATATTGATATACATGTACATGTTCCATCATTTTAATTACTACGCATGTGCTTGTTATTTTATCCTGTGCAGTAGCGCGTTTACCTATGAGCTTTTGGGGCTTGAGCCTCTGGGCGCCGAAGCGTCAGGTGCGCCGCAGCTTCTATATATTCATAAAAAAATGTTCCATTTTTAATTATCTTCTTCTTAAGTGTGTTTCGGTAGAATTATATTAGTATTTAAAATGTTAATTATTCACTGTTTACTGATTGGGGGAGGGAGGCTAAATCGAGGCGCTCGAAGATCACAAGCCCCTGGGCGCAAATTTTACAAACGCGGCCCTGATCCTATGTAATAAACGCTTTTAAACATGCCTTGTAATTTTTATTTGTTACATGCACATACTGCTTCCTTTCATATTGTGAACATTTTTGACCGATATAATTAAATTAGTGACATAAATTGAATTCGTATCTGGTATCGAAAATAGTTGTCAAAACAAAAGAGCAACCATCAACCCAGTAATATAGGCCGTAATATGGTTCCAATGTTAAAACAAATACTAGAATCAAAATTTTCCTAAAATAGTAACACGACAACTTTGCATACAAGTGTCTAAATCTAAATAAAACTAAAAATATAATATTAATTAAACAATACAAAATAAAATATTTTATTGTTCAAATCATTTATACGCAATATACAATAACTAGAATTACCATGTAATCACAATTATTCCGCTAATAAAAAACTATATTCAATATAATATCTTACATAAAAATAATAAAAAGTAACGTTCTTAATAAATTTTATGTATTATTTTAATAATATTTACTGCTTCTTTTAATGATATTACTAATACTTTCGTAGAGCGACAAGTTTCCTCGAAAACTCATCTCTCGACGGATATGGGCAGCATTATAGTCAAAATGTTAATAATTTTGATAGAGCACATATTTCCAGGAAAAAAATAAATATTGCCTTCCAGGTCAGTCATGTTACTATAAGTACTACAGTAGAGCAACAGACTCCTGCAAAAATTCACATGTCAACTGATATGAGCAACCTTACTATCAAAATATTAATCATTTTGGAAAACCACAAACTTCCAGGAAGATATATTATCGTCATCCGAGTCGTCTCGACATTCAGTCTTTTGCAATCGTTAGTGTTCAGCAGTTGAACGATTGAAATTGGAGAATTGTTGAGAATTTGTAACCCCCGTATTCGTCGACTTCAGAATATTAATTACAACTCTCAGGTAAGTGAGATAGTGCGTGAGACATTTTATTTTAAATGTTTAAAATGCTGTATATTTTATATATTTTATTTTTTTTATAATAAAAAAAATTATTTCAATAAATATACCGATAAATAAAATTTATATGCAAAGTATCAATGAATAATATATATTTAATAATATATAATAATGTTATAACGCTTTTTCAGAGGCGTGACGCAACTTGATTATATCGCTTTTTGCTCTTCATCTCATAAGCAACTGTTGCGAATAATCCATAATCATATGCAAGGATGCTTTATCAAAATAATCACGGCAAAGATTATTTCAACATATCTAAACACGAACTACGATTGCGTGTTTGTAACAACGAAAAAGATCTTGGCGAAAGTTTACGTAGCTTGGCTGAATATCTTATCCACGTGTATATCAGCATAAGTCCAAAGATCATGATGAATTATCCACTTGTGAATACAAGTAGAATTGAGAAATTTCAAGATTTATGTAACGAAAATATTGTAGGCAGAAATTTTCCCATCACTGACGTCATAAATAAATTTTATTTTATTCTTAAGCTGTACCATATAATTGTAAATAGTTCGAACGCCAATTCAAATATCAAAAAATACTGTCTGCCGATTTTTATTATTCTCGGTCTTTTAGGAAACTGTTTGTCCGCTATTGTGCTCTTTCGTAAAAAGATGCGTTCTTTCTCGTCCAACATCTACTTGAGCGTGTTAGCAACGAGCGACATCGTCTATTCGATGATATCACTCATTAAATGGCTCCACATAATGGATATAATTAACCTAATAAGAAATTATATGTATTGCTTAATTTTTTTCGTGCACTTTTTGCTCTTCTTTTCCGAGTTTTTGAGTGTGTGGCTTATAGTAGCCTTTACCATCGAGAGATTCATAGTGACAAAATATCCGCTTCTACGTCGATCCTGGTGCACTGTCAAACGAGCAAAAATCGTAGTAATCACGCTGATGGGACTAGCGATTTTGCGCAGCATTCTACTTATTTATTATTATTACATGCTCTATGAATTATATAAAAGAAACAGAAATATGTATAAAGTGTACAAATATATGAAATTTGACATACAGTATGGATTTAGAAACACAAGGCGCATTATAGATTCTATTATAATATTTATCTTACCTGCTGTCGTGTGATAGTAATCTGCAATACTCTGATAGGATACCACATTTACCAGCAAAATCGTGTTCGCAAAACCTTGATTACAGCTTCCGATTCTTCTAATGAGAGAATTCAGATTTCTAATGATAAAATGCTTCTGCATAGGATCACAAAAATGCTTATTCTCGTTTCGACCATATTTCTAATTTTTGAAATTACCTATATATTATACTCTCCACCATTCTAGTTACGTACGTATCATTAATTCATATTAAAATAATATCGACCATAATATATAGTTTAATTACTTCATAAATGCATTCTGTATTTGTAATGTACAATATGTAATGCATGTAATAAATATGACATAAAATATTAATTAATTTTTCTCTTAAAATTTAAATTTTTCAAAATAATTTATACTGTTTAATTTTTACATTATGAATAAAATTGTATAATAATTTTTTATATTAAATATCTACGTAAGAAAATAAATGCCGTAAAATACGACACATTATTATCAATAGTTATATATAACAAAAATAACAATAATAATTTTTGCAGATGCCGAATAGCATGGCACCATATATGGATGCGATATTCGACTTATTAGACACAGCACATTACAGTATAAATTTCGTTCTCTACTGCGCAACTAGACAAACTTTTCGCAGAGAACTAATCCGTATGTTTACGAAACGTACAAATAAGAAAGAACAGAAATATCATGGGAATGTACAATTAAAAGTAACAGTATGATTGATGCCCAATTATGCAGTCATAATACGGTAATACCATAATTAAAGGCGGCGTTCTACACTGCAAAAAAAATCGATAACTTTACAAAACTGGATGTAAAAATTACATGATAAATAAATTTAGTAAATATATATTGCAAATTTGCATAATTTCATAAATTTTATACTATTTACTTAATATATTATTTGTCATGTAATTGTTACATCTTTATTGTGTAAATTTACCAAATTTGTTGACAATGTGCATACTTATATTACATTATATTACATTAATCAAAAATTCTTTTACCATTTTTGTTATATGACTTTTATAATTAAATGTATAAAAGCAAAAATTAATCCATTTTTTGTCAATTTGAGAATACGTTGCATTTTGTTACAGCTTGCAAGTTTACGTCCAATCGCACTTCAAACAAAACAATGTATTTGGTAACAACACACAACTGAAAGTGTCTCACGAGAAGCTAACACTCCTAATGTACACGAGAAATTATAATATACATTAAACTTTATAAAAATATAATTAATTAAATAGCTAAAGTTAATTACCATGCAGATATATGTAGGTAGTATATACAATATTTTGGCGTACCATAAAAAAATGGATTGTTTTATCAATTTTCTTAATGAATGTAAGCTTATATAACTTAGAAGAAGTGTTGATTTATTATTTAAAATAGGAAAATTATTACATCATAGATTTTAATACCAAGACAATTTGTTATCATCAAAATTACATAAATGACATCTATTCATTACAAGAATATTTTCTAAAAAGAAAAGAACGTATTAGAAACAAATAGCGTACTATTTACACGTCATTATGTTACAAATATTTATACCAATTAGAGTATTTATGTACAAGTACATATCTAATAATTTTACTTACTACTCATTGCTCATTTGCTGCAACAGTGACATAACTGAAAAATCACGATTTTCCAGAAAACGAGTTTAAATGTTTTCAATCGTACATAATAAATAATTTGATAAGAACATCATTTGTCATATTGGTATAATAACATATTATAGTGTAGGATAACAGTAATATAATATTGTCCTAGTAAAGTACAGATCCCAGTACAAGTAAGGACCGTTTTTTTTATACCTTCCTATACCTGTTATTAAACAACATTTTAAATTATGTTATTGTTGCAGCAAATGAGCGACATATGTATGTACATTATTTCTCATATACAGGCAAACATTTGCCTGTTATTATTCAAATGAATTACCCTGTATATATACATATAATAAACGCTTTTAAATGTGTTTTGTAATTTTTACTTTCTACATATACATATTGCATCCCCTTATGTTGTCAACCATTTTGAATGCGCCGCAAATATTTTTTCCAATATTAAAACAAATATCAGTATTTCAATGTTTCTAAAATAGTAATATGATAATTTTGCATGTAACCGAATAAATTTCAATAAAATTAAAATTTAATATTAATTGAATAGTACTATTAAAATATTTTATTGTTCTAGTCATGTAATATGTAATATACGATAATTACAGTTGTCATGTAATCATAAGTATTATAAAAAAACCTATGTCCACTGTAATATATCTTTTATGAAAAAAATAAAAAATTCTGTTATTAATAATTTTTTTGTATTATTTTTTATTATTTGTAGTAATATTTATTGCTGTTTTAAAATGTTATTAGAAACACTTCAGTACAGTGACAGGCTTTTGCAGAAACTCAAATGTCAACGGATATGAGCAACTTTCCAGTCAAAATTATCATTTTGGTAAGTCACAAACTTCCAGGAAGAAATAAATCATCATCCAAACCAGTCGTCTCGATATTCACTGTTTTTATGGATTCTGCGATCTTATCGATAGTGTTAAGCAGTTGAACGATTAAAATCGGGAAATTAATTGCTGAGATTTTGTAGCCCCATACGGACGGGTCCCGTATATGTATATATATATATATATATATATATATATATATATATATAAAGCGTAACATTCTTATATATAATATTTAATTTGCATATAAAAATATATAATAATAATTTATATTTATATATTAATATCTTATATACTTTTTCTTAGTATATACAAATAAAGTATAATTTAATAAAATTGCTTATTGAGCAATAGATTAGAGAATAAAAGAGTTTTTTTTGTTAAAAATCTCCTATGGCAACAATAATATTAGATAATGCTGTTTTAGCATCACTTTCTTTAAAAACATTCAAGATTTCCAACGCTTTTTGCGAATGTTCCTTCACAAGCTCTTTGGTTAATCCAATGCCTGGACCAGCTGTGACGATGTCAAGCAACTATATACATAAACATTATTTATAGATTTATAGAAATTATATATGAATGTTAGTGTGTATAGCTTTATACCTTTAAATAATCAATTTTTTCAACTGATTCTAAACCTTTATCAAGTTCGATCAAAATCGATGGATCATGTTCAACATGGAACATAATTGGCGCAGCACATAAATTATATATGATTTCTTTATCATTGCTAAGGCATAAACCTAAGTCTAAGGAAGCCTGTAAAAATGTTCTTACATTAGATTTTTAAATTATCAATTTTACAAAATTATTACAAACATGTATAAACTTAATGCATTAATTTTAAATACACTACCTGCCAAGCTAAAGCTAGATGCTTGCCAAATTTGTAACCATTCTCCTGTATTTCCTCATTATGTCCTGCTAGCTTTAATGTATCTTGACAACTTTTACCGAGTAATGATCCACCACCATAAACATTTAAGAGCGTCCATTCTTTCAGTGCGTAGCCTGTAGAATCTTTAGGTGGTATTGACGGTATGGGAAAATTTTGACTGTCTCTGCGTGCTACAAATTCTGCTTGACATAAATCTCTTACTGCACTTGATATCAAGAATACAAGCTGAAAAGTAATACATCTTCCATGAATTTTGAAAAATAAAAAAAGCTAGGTTCTTTCTCCCATTACTTTCATAAATAAAATGTCTATACTTACATCCTGCTTTCTAAGAGCCGCCAATTCAATACAGCTATTGCCAAACAAGTAAATACCACATAACAATGCTATTTTATTGCCAAAAGACATAGTGTTCAACTCCAATGATTCTAAAGATTCATTTGTATTTATATTTACCAAACTTTTGTGTATCAAGTTACTAGTGCATATCATTTGTATAACTTCGGCCAATACTCTTTGACTGGAAACATATTTAAAACTCTATCTCTCTATTATATCATATAACAGGACAATATATTATATTATGTTATATAATATATTATGCTCTTTTATGTGATTTTTTCTTTCAAATTATTATATATATTATACCTGTGTAATACACCTGCAGCTTTATCTTCTTCTATTGGTTTTGCATTTAAATGGCCAGCAGCTTTAGAGATTAATAACACAATAAGACCAAATGCGTTACGTCCATTATAAATAAACAAATTCCTATTGTAAAAAAAATATAAATAAAATTTTATTTATTTTTATTTATAAGAAAACATTGTCACACATAAGACTTACTTGACTGTCTTTAGTAAGGGATGGGTTGTGCCAACTAGCTTTCTTAAGTGCAATGCAACATTTGCAATCTCATCGCTCAACAGCCACCTTAAATTTAAAAAAGGCGTCGGATATCCAACAATCTTTTCTGCCTCTGATATTGTTTTATTCCAGTCTGTTTTCTGATTTACTGTTATTTTATTTTCCGCCTGAGTGACATTACTAAAATGATATCTGTTTTTTGTAGAAACGCAAATTGTTTTTTGGATTTGAAAAGTCACATGCGATTTCCATAGATATGTAATCATAGGATTACTTTCTCTCCAAATTCTGAATACAGCTATGTTTGCAGACATTTTCTGTTTTTTTAAGTACTGTAATCTAGAAAAAATTATATTATTTAATTATTAACATAATTAGTAACTCAGGATAAACTTCCGAAAAGCTATCACCACCGATTTGGCTGATTTTCAACTTAAATACTTATTTTATCTAGTAAATAATATTCTCAAATAGATTTTTGGCACAAATGCCCCCTCCGCCCCTCAGGCCATCTCAAAGGTAAAACGGTTTCCGTTAATTATTTCAGAAAGTATTTATTGTACGAAAAAAGTTGTCAAACAAAAAATGAAGCTCATAAAAAGCTCTACAAATAAGGTCGTATACATATTTTATCTAACTCCAATATTTTAGCCGTTATTATCAAAAATTTGGAGATGTGTTCCGCCCCCCTGCGGGAAGCTCTACCATCAAAAAACTATACACATAGGGTTTGAACTGAATCTCGCTTTGCGTAGAAATTCGTAAATCCATGTAGAACCTCGCTTCGCGTTGTAAAGTGTATGCGTGGATGCAGTGGGCGCCGCCCCTCTTACGGGAGCTTTTACAAGTTTTTTAAAAAAAACGACTAAAATATTGGAGTTAGGTAAAATATATAATATAGAACCTTATTTGTGGAGCTTTTTATGAGCTTCATTTTTTGTTTGACAACTTTTTCCGTACAATGAACACTTTCTGAAATAATTAACAAAAACAGTTTTACCTTTGAGGGGAGCTGGAGGGTAAAGGGGGCATTTGCGCCAAAAATTTATTTGGAAATATTATTTACTAGATAAAATAAGTATTTAGGCTGAATATCAGCCAAATCGGAGGTAATAGCTTTTCGGAAGTCCGTAACTCAAAATTAATATTCAAATATACACATGAGTTTTAAAAAACATTTAATTTTCTTTATTTTAACAATAATTAGAATAAATAATAATCATCTAAATTAAAATTACTTAACTAAAATCACTTTAAGATTTAAAAATAAAGAAGAATGTAAAATATGAGTTGACACTGATGTTACTGCTCGAACTGCGAACACCACTGAAGTTATTTCTTCTTGCTTTCAATATGCACTCTGACGAGCGAAATGGTAGTAGAAGCTTTTATAGTAAGAAACAAGAACAAGAAAAAGAGGATGGAAGTTTTTTGCTTGAGTTTATGCAAAGGCAGGAGAGAAAAAGTAAATATAACGGTATTTAGAGATAACATTCTACAGATTACATACTACAGATACACATTCTAATTCTGTATGTATTTTTTAAAATAAATTCTCTATAAACTTCTTTTTATCTCTGTGCTATCTGGATAGCTTCTGAGAAGGCTTAGAATTGTGATCTACTAACATCGGTCAAACTAAACTAACTCTCATGCAGCATGCATATCAAAAAGATGTTGAGAGGACATTCTAAAGATATCGTATCTCTCAAAGATATCTTCAGGATATGTCTTCTGAACATCTTTTGAATATGCATGCTCTGTGGGCTAACATCATTGAATAACAATTTTTGCGCAAATAGTTTTTGCTGTTACATAAAACTAATCTATGCGTTCTTTTTTATCATAAATTTATATTCATGTTACAAATAGCCGGCGTTGTATTGAGGTACGTGTTGCTTAGCTTATTTTGTGACGTTTAATTTTTAATTTTTAATTTTTAATTTTTAATTTCGTGAAAATTTAGTTTTTTATTTTTTTTTCCATTCCAAAAGATTTGACATTTGTGGTTAACCGGTTCAGCTGGCCTATTCTGTAACCTTAACGATATCGTTATGATATTGTTGCGCAAATTTTTTGCATCATGTAATAGCTGCGTTAAGATTATAGAATAGGCAGGACGGGCGTACTATATATTTATCAAAAAATTACCTTTTAAAAAAAAAGTAAAAAAAGGCCAAGTACACGCTCTTGTCACAACTAAAATAAAACAGTATAGTTTTACCTTTCAAAAAAATTATCGTATATTATACGTAATAATAGTATTAAATACTTTACGCTATTTAATTAATGATATTTATTAATATTTTTACATTGTAACAACAGTTCTTAATATTATAGTATAAAAAAATTGTAATTTAAACATAATTTTGTAATTACTTCAGATTACATTTCTACGGTAGAAAATTGCAGTCTTCATCAGGTGCAGAAAGTTATGTAAGAGTGGTTTTGGCATGCAGGAGATCGCCTCAATTATTTATTGAAAAAAGGTGACATAAATGAGTAGTATTACAAATATATATTTATATCAGTGTTACAAATATTTTATATTTTAACATATATATCTAATATAGTTTATATAAGATGTAATGGTAATGATAATTTTGTAATTTATAATTTTATTGCAGTATACTTGAACCCAGTGAGCTAAATTGTATGAATATGCTAGCAGTGTGGCAACAAAAACGCAGCGAACGCGCAGAAATCGAGCATGATCTGTCGTCACGATGTGAAAAAATTTGTACTACGTAAATGCTAAAAACCCGATAAGTATTTGATTTTTAATATACAGGGTGTCCTATTTTAACTGACCACCCCTGTTAATTTCGCAGGAAATGGTTAGATAAAAAAATATTCTCTACAAAAGTTATTGGGTTTGGAAAGGGACATCCGATGGTGACATTGGTTTAACCTAGAGTATACGTGTCAAGGTTATATGGAGGTCAACTTTGTTTTTTTAAATAAAACACCCTATTTTTATTCCAGAATCTAATAGCTGGTGTCAAGAGCTTTTCAAAACACTATAATAAAATTATTTTTTATTAAGTATTTTTCGAGATATGAAGCTTGTAAGTTACAGTATTTTAACATAAAATACAAAATATCTTGTAAAACATTCAGTTTTCGGGAATCTTACCTTAATACTTTTATGCACAAAATAATGAGACAAATCAATTGATATAAAGAAAACACATTGTTGCTTTTAAGAAAAAATATGTAATTTGCAACATGCAGCTGCATACTTTTTTTTAAAGTACGGCCGACCGTAAACACGAGAAGTGCTGAACACTTTTTTCATCTTCAATTTCGTATTAAATTTTGTAATATATATATACATAAAGCACATGACGTAATAAAAATATTTTACAATAAAGAATAAGACAAGCCAGAGGCGATCTAATGTGTGCTGGCGATGTAGAAATAGAAAAGCCAGAGGCGATCTAACATATCCTGGCGATATAGAAATAGAAAAGCCAGAGACGATCTAACATCCTGCCGATGTAGAAATAAAAAAGCCGGAGGCGATCTAACGTATCCTAGCGATGTAGAAATAGAAAAACCAGAGGCGATCTAACGTGTGTTGGCGATGTAGAATTAGAAAAGTCAGAGGCGGTCTACCGTGAGCTGACAATTTTTAATAAATACAGTCAGAGGCGATCTAACGTCAGCTGACAGTTTAGAAAAAAGAGAGCCAAAGACGATTTATTCGTGAGCTAGTAAATTTTAAGAAATATCGTCAGAGGCGATCTATCGTGAGCTGACAATTTTTAATAAATACAGTCAGAGGCGATCTAACGTCAGCTGACAGTTTAGAAAAAAGAGAGCCAAAGATTTATTCGTGAGCTGGCAAATTATAAGAAATATTGTCAGAGGCGATCTATCGTGAGCTTGCAGATTTGAAGAAATACGTATTTCTTTTAGTTAGTAATTTACTACACGTGTGGTCTGTTTATGTTTTATCGGATAATTTATAAAGTCATTTCACCTTTTTTCTCGCAATTGAAATTCTATCGTATGGCTGTATGATGTACGTACGAGACGAAATAGACTTATACAAGGTGTCTAATAGATATAAATTAGATATGATAAAATATTTTATTTGAAAAATGTATATATAATACTATATATCTAATTGGAAAAAATATTATATGCTTTCCCTATTTTTATTCTTATGTAATTAATACAAAATAAATAACTAAGTTAATTAATTATTCAATACATACATATACATATTGAATATAGTTATCTTTATTTTGTATTTTATATAACTGAAATGATATATACTCTCATTATTTCAGTCATTATCATTGATTGGGGATCAAGATAAAATACTTCTCACAAGAACCATGGCTATACTACGAACAAATAGGAGAATTAAACCTCATTGAAACAAACTAGAAACTAGTAATAAAACTAGATATTACAGCAATAAATATTAGATTCAAACGTATAAAAGAAAATATACAAGATACGAATGAGATTTGCAACGAAATTAATAATAAAACTACAGAACAACCATGCCAAAACATGAATTTGATAATAAAAAAGAATATTAACCAATTAACAGAATCCATAAAACAAATAAATAATATCTATAAAAAACCTTCTGACAAACGACGCGGATTAATTGACGGCATAGGAAGTATCGCAAAAACTCTATTTAGAACCATAGACGCAGATGACGAGAAATACATTAACGAACAATTACATTATACTATATATACAATATAATATATATACAGTATACTATATATACAGTATACTATATAGTGTACCTGGAAATTTTATGCTACGTGTTATATTATAATATATCAGTAGTGTAGGGTTTCAAGATAATTTTTTATATGTGCTTGCTCTGCACTTCGTCCTTTGGAGGGGTCTTATGATTCTCGCGAGTGTTACTGTGCGTCAGTTCTCGTTCAGCATCCGATTTAGTTGCAATGAAGTTTGCGAATTTAGTAATTGTTTTGCGGTCTGAGACCGATAGAAGAGTGATGAGGCGACGAGAATTTTCTACTGCGGAACTATTAGAGAAATTGGTTCTTGCATTTGTTCAAAGCTCTTCAGAGCAGCTTATCATACGGCTTATTATACTGCAAAGGATGGCCCTTTGTCGTCAGCTCCTTGTGGGTTTACACCGTGCTGTTTCGCGGCAATTTCGGCGGTTTAATGGTTGTCGTCGCCGGGTTGGGCACTTGAGATGGCGACGTGCGATGTTGCTCATCTCAGAAGTGGCATGTGTTCTTAATCGAATGCATTGGCTTACGGAGGAGGATAGTGAGAACGAAGAGTATCCTGATTCTCTGTAACAAGGTGAGTGTGATTTAATTTTCAATAAAATGTTTAATGCGGTTTGCATGTACCAGCATTGTCTTTCGCCCCTTTTTAATAATGTAGTTAACGCTTGATTTTTTCTCGATTACTACGTAAGGTCCTGTCCATAGCGCGCCGAGTTTTTTCGAGACTGTCTTAGCTGTCGCTTTAATTGCTTTCTTTTCTTCGTCGTCATTCTCAGTTCCACAATGCTTATTAGTTTTGTTTATGGTATTGCGCGTGTTTGACTCTTCATTTATCTTCTTACTTTTAGTATATTCCGGTTTTTCGTTTAATATCCAACATTCGGTACGATTATGCCCGGATTTTTTGCAATAATTACAGTATTTATCTAGTGCATTGAATCTTGATCCATTCGGTTTAGGCAAAGTGAATTGATTACCGTAACGGCTTGTTCGGCAATCACGACCGTAATGTCCTTGCTTGCCGCATTTACGACATTGAATTGCTTGAGAATTGTTAAAATTTTTATTTGCGTTGTACGCGGAATCACGTGGTCTTTTTAATTTTTCCTCCGCTTTAGCCCATTCGATGGCTTCCTGCAGGGTTGCAAATTGTTGTACGCGGATTACTATTCGTATATCCTCGCGTAGTCCGTACACAAAATTTTGTAGTGCCAACTGTTTAACCGTATCTAGTATAGTGCGTTTATCTTGCGGTGTTCTTCCTGGACTGTCTGTTAGAGATTCGTATAGTTGCATTGCTAGATGGTCTGCATGTGCTCCATATTCCACCGCATTTTCTCCTGGTCGTTATTTCAGATGGTTAAACTCAATTTGAATCAATGTAGGATTTCTTTTAGGGTAGTAAAAGTTTTCCAGTTTGTTTTTTAGTTGTTCAAACGTTCTGATATCTTTAATCTCGAAATTCATTAATGCTTTGCCTTGCAGTTTAATTGACATTATGACGTCGAGTAGTTCGTTCTCGAACTCGGGTTTTACATATTTTATCGCGCATATACAAGCGCTTAAAAATAATTTTAAGTTCGTCCGTGACGTACCGTCACAAAATTAGGTATTAAATTTATCATGTTTTTTGATGTCATGTATCGTCGGGCGTCAGTGGACTGTCTGTTTCGCATGTCTCCAGTAGTTCGACCGTATGAAATTTCGGTCTCGCGTTCTTGTTGTGGATTCTGTTCGTGATAATGCGCATGAAGATACTCAAATAACGTTGCGATCTGTTCGCGCATTTCTTGTAATGCTTCTTCTATTGCTGAATTCTAAGTGGTTTTATTTTTTGAGCGTGTTCCCGTTCAAAGTCCGCCGTCTTCGTCTTCTTTTGCATTTTGCTTCATTAAAGCGGATATTTCGTTTTCTATTGCGATGTCTGCCTCGCTCTTTCTTCTTTGAGAGATTTTTTCGGTATTTCTTTCACGGATTTCGTTCAGATCAAATATGTTACTGTTGTACGATGTTAGTTCAAACTCGCTGTAATTTGACACGCGGCTTGGTGTTCTGCTGATGTACGATCTAGCTTTTTTAGGTTTTACCTCTATTACGGTATCGTTAAGAACAGGAATTAAATTTAAATCGATATCTCCAAAAGTGTAATCACGTTTATTCTCTACGTTTGAATGTATTTCGTCGTCGGTATCGCCATCCGAGTTTGTATATTGTAGAGTACGGCGTACGTTATCGCTCATGTCGCGAGTCGCTTCTTCAATAACGCGTATCGGATTTAACGCTGTGCGGAAACGCGTGTCGCGTTTGGTCGCTTAATAGCCACGACTTATTTCGTATGGGATCGGGGTCGCTTTCGCTTTTGAACATTCACGCGTTTTTATATATAATGGTTCGGACTTACAGTAGTAATAGTATAATCGCTTGCATGTTGCCTCATCCTTAGCTACGGTTCGCTGTCCGGCTGTAGATCGTAGGCTGTAGAGGTAGGTCGCTCGGCTGCTTTCTGCGGCTGACTCTTATTTTGCTGACTCCGCTTGGCACTGCTTGGCTCTGGATAGTCTGCTGCTGCGCTGCTACTCTGCTTGGCTTTGGCTGCTTACCGTTGCGTTGGTCGGGGTTTTCTCGTTTCAATAATCTCCGTATTGAAACTTGTCCGCCGAATATTTTTTACTCACTTAAATTTTTCTTTTTGTTTCAGGCTCTAGACGTTCCGGGTTCCTGGCCCCGAAGGAGAGGCAGATCCCACCGTTGCCACCAGATTTGTTGTGCCCCTTTTCAAGGGCACGGGTTCGGGATTTGCCGAGGAGTTGGATTAAGCCAGAAATCCGGAAATTATACAACTGTTTTGATTTTTCAATAAAAAACAGGTGTCCTTTTATTACTTGGTTTCTTGATTTCCTTTTCAAGTTTCCTCTTTTTACAATTTACTAAGTTCCGTTCCAGGAATCTTTATCTTAGCTTAGTTTTCACGGAGCTTCAAGTTACTCTTATTTGTTAGTTACGATTTTCTTAAAACGTGTCCCGACGGACATACGTCCATCCCGTTTGGTTGTTAATTTTCGACCCGCCGTCGTGATCTCGTGACGGCGACTTTATAATCGCGAAACTGCAATTAATTGCAGTTTTAAAGGTCTTTCAATTGAACGTGCTGATGGATTCTTGGTAGTTTGTTAGCGTTCTTGCGTTAGGAACGAATTAGGTTTCGATTTACACTGCGTGATTCTCCGGTGTCTCGCACGAGTCGGAAATGCACTAAATCATCAGCGTTTTTATATGATATTATACAATATATATTCTTATACTATTTTATTAATTAAAAATTGATTGCGGTTCTCTGGACCAACAACAGAATAAAGTAAAAAAAAGAATCAATTTTTTGTCAATTTGAATACTTTGAATTTTGTTACAGCTTGCAAATTTACGTCCAATCGCATTTTGAGCCAAACGATGTATTTGTCAACAACGCAGATTTGGAAGTTTTTCAAGAGAAGCTAACATATAAATATTACGCTAATAAAAACTATATTTAATATAATATCTTACATAAAAATAATAAAAAATAATGTTTTTAATAAATTTCATGTATTATTTAAATAATATTTACTGCTTCTTTTAATGGTATTATTAATACTTTCGTAAAGCGACAAGTTTCTGCGAAAATTCATCTCTCGACGGATATGGGCAGCATTATAGTCAAAATGTTAATAATTTTGGTAGAGCACAAATTTCCAGAAAAAAATAAATATCGCCCTCCAAGTTAGTCATGTTATTGTAAATACTACACAAGAGCAACTGGCTCCTGCAGAAATTTACATGTCAACGGATATGAGCAACCTTGCAATCAAAATATTAATCATTTTAAAAAACCACAAACTTCCAGGAAGATATATTATCATCCATATCAGTCGTCTCGACATTCAGTCTTTTGCAATCGTTAGTGTTTTGCAGTTGAACGATTAAAATTGGAGAATTATTGAGAGTTTGCAACCCCCGTAATCGTAGACTTCAGAATTTTTAACGACACTCAGGTAAGTGAGATAGTGCGTGACACATTTTATTTTAAATGTTTAAAATGCTGTATATTTCGTATATTTTATTTTTTTTTAATAAAAAAAAATAATTTGAATAAATATACCGATAAATAAAATTCATATGCAAGGTATCAATGAATAATATATATAATAACGTTAAAACGTTTTTCAGACACGTGACGCAATTTGATTATATCGCTTTTTGCTCTTCATCTCATAAGCAACTGTTGCAAACAATCCATAATCATATGCAAGGATGGTTTTTGAAAATAATTTCGGCAAAGATTATTCCAGCATATCTAAACACGAACTACTATTGCATGCTTGTAACAACAAAAGACATCTTGACGAAAATTTGCGAAACCTAACTGAATATTTTATTTATGTGCATATCGACAGTACTCAGAAGACCATGAATCATTCATTTGTGAATACAAGTAGTATTGAAAAATTCAAAGATTTATGTAACGAAGATATTATGGGCAAAAATTTTCCCATCACTCATGTCATAAATAAATTTTATTTTGTTTTTGAGCTGTACCATGCGATTGTAAATAGTTCGAACGCTAATTCAAATATCAGAAAGTACTGTTTGCCGATTTTTATTATTCTCGGTCTTTTAGGAAACTGTTTGTCTGCTATTGTACTTTTCCGTAAAAAGATGCGTTCTTTCTCGTCCAACATCTACTTGGGCGTGCTAGCAATGAGCGACATCGTCTATTTGATGTTATCACTCATTAATTGGCTCCAAATAATGGATATAAAACTAATAACAAATTATTTGTATTACTTAATTTTCTTCAAAGACTTTCTGTTCTTCTTTTCCGAGTTTTTGAGTGTGTGGCTTATAGTAGCCTTTACCATCGAGAGATTTATAGTGACAAAGTATCCGCTTCTACGTCGATCCTGGTGCACTGTCAAACGAGCAAAAATCGTAGCAATCACGCTGATGGGACTAGCTATTTTACGCAGCATTCTACATATTTTTTATATGTATAGGACCATGCGCTATGAAATGTTTAAAAGAAACGGCAATATCTATGATGTGTACAAATATATAAAATTTGACAAACAGTATGGATTTAGAAACACAAGGCACATTATAGATTCTATTATAATATTTATCTTACCTGCTGTCGTGTGATAGTAATCTGCAATACTCTGATAGGATACCACATTTACCAGCAAAATCGTGTTCGCAAAACCTTGATTACAGCTTCCGATTCTACTAATGAGAGAATTCAGATTTCTAATGATAAAATGCTTCTGCATAGGATCACAAAAATGCTTATTCTCGTTTCGACCATATTTCTAATTTTGAAATTACCTATATATTATACTCTCCACCATTCTAGTTACGTACGTATTATTAATTCATATTAAAATAATATCGACCATAATATATAGTTTAATTACTCCATAAATGCATTCTGTACATGTAATGTATGTAATGCATGTATTAAATATGACAAAAAATATTAATTAATTTTTCTCTTAAAATTTAAATTTTTCAAAATAATTTATACTGTTTAATTTCTACATTATGAATAAAATTGTACAATAATTTTTTATATTAGGTATCTACGTAAAAAAAATGAATGCCGTAAAATACGACACGTCATTATGAATAGTTATATACATAAAAAATAACAATAATAATTTTTCCAGATGGCTAAATATGGCAATATGTCTGTTGTGATAATAATATTCAATTTATTAGACAATGCACATTTCAGTATAAATTTTGTCCTTTACTGCGCAACTGGACAAACTTTTCGCAGAGAACTAATACGCATGTTTACGAAACGTACAAATGTAAGAAAGAACAGAAATATTATAGGGATGTACAATTAGAAGTAACAATATGATTGATGCTCAATTATGCAGTCATAATGAGGTAATACCATAATTAAAGGCGGCGTTCTATACTGTAAAAAAAAATCGATAAATTTACAAAACTGGATGTAAGAATTACATGATAAATAAATTTACTAAATGTACATTGCAAATTTACATAATTTCATAAATTTTATACTATTTGGTTAGTATTTTTTTCTTATTATTTGTTATGTAATATTTACATCTGCTCTGTGAAAATTTAGCGAATTTTTTGACAGTGTGTATACTTATATTACATTAATCAAAAATTCTTTTACTATCTACGTTATATAACTTTTATAATTAAATGAATGAAAGCATAAATCAGTCACTTTTTCGCAATTTGATAATACTTTGCATTTTGTTACAGCTTGCAGATTTACGTCTAATCGCACTTCAAACAAAACAGTGTATTTGTTAACAACGAACAACTGAAAGTTTCTCAAGAGAAGCTAACACTCCTGACATACACGAGAGATTATAATATACATTTAACTTTATAACAATATAATTAATTGCAAATAGCTAAATAAAATAGCTAAACTTATTATTGTATTAAAAGTATATTGTATTAAAAGTAAATTAAAAATAACGATCAAAAATTCTATGATGCACATATATGTAAGTAGTATGTACAATATTTAAGCGCACCATAAAGAAGTCAAAAATTTTATGTATATTATTTCTATACTCAAAGTAAACTTATATAACTTAGGAGAAGTGTGCAATTAACTATTTGAAATAGGTGAATTGTCACATGGTAGATTGTAATTCAATGTCAATTTGTTATCATCAATGTAATGGACACATCTTTCATTACAAGAATATTTTCCAAAGAAGAAAAAGAACGTTCTAAAAATGTGTTATGTTTTATTTATATGTTATTATATCACAAATTCGTAGCAGCCAGTATATTAATATATATGTGGGAGGGTCTCAACTGCTTACATTCCCATTTGCCAACAGCTTCGTTTGCCTACAACATTTTGCCGACAGCTTCAATTGCCGACATTCCCGATTGCCTACAGAGCGATTGCCTACAAGCATTATTGCGCACATTTAAAAATTAAAAATACAAACGTACGTTTGCACACAAGACATTATTGCACACATACACATTGCACACATGACATTATTGCACACATACACATTGCACACATGACATTATTGCGCACATACACATTGCACACATGACATTATTGCGCACATACACATTGCACACATAATATTATTACGTACATTTAAAAATTAAAAATACAAACGCACGTTTGCACACAAGACATTATTGCGCATATACACATTGCACACATAATATTATTACGTACATTTAAAAATTAAAAATACAAACGTACGTTTGCACACAAGACATTATTGTACACATACACATTGCGCACATGACATTATTGCGCTTTGTATAGAAACTCATAAACCCACGTTGAACCTCGCTTTGTTTGAAATTTTACTCGTAGGCGGCGGAGGACTTCGCCCCTACGGGGCGAAACCTCTCCCCCGCGTAAAAAAATAACAAATCCTACTCAGGTTATACCTAACAAGGTAAACCTAACAAGGTTAACCAAGGTTCACAAACAAAGTTGTAAACCCATGTTGAACCTCGTTTTGCATGGAAAGAATATGCGCAATAATATTATGTGTGCAATGTGTATGTGCGCAATAATGTCATGTGTGCAATGTGTATGTGTGCAAGACATTAGTCTTGTGTGCAAACGTACGTTTGTATTTTTAGTTTTTAAATGTGCGCAATAACGCTTGTAGGCAATCGGGAATGTCGGCAAAATGTTGTGGGCAAATGAAGCTGTTGGCAAATGAGAATGTAGGCAATTGAGACCCTCCCTTTTTATTTATATTGTAAGGGCTTTCGACCTATATACTTACAATTATTAACATAAATTGAATTGAATTTCGTATTTAGCGTTGCAAATAGTAAAAAAAAAAGAGCAATTCCGTCCACTCATTTAGAATGCGCTAACAGTATTGTTCCATTATTCAAACAAATATTAGAACTGAAATTTTCTTAAAATAATAGTACCATATTACATTCAAATGTATAAATCTCAATAAAAGTAAATATATAATATTAATTAAACTATACAAAATATAATATTTTAATGTTCTTGTTATTCAATACATAATATATAATAACCACAGTTGTCATGTAATTATAAATATTATGCTAATAAAAAACTGTTTACTGTAATATTTTTCACGAGAAAAATAAAAAATTCTGTTTTTTATGTATTTTATGTATTATTTTAGTAACATTTATTGCTGCTTTTTAATGTCATTATAAATACTTTTAGTAAAGCAACAGACTCCTGCGCAAACTTACAATTCTTATGGATACGAGCAACATTATAATCAAAATGTTAATCATTTTGGTAAGCCACAAACTTTCAGGAAGAAATATTATCTTCAACCAAGTCAGTCGTCTCGACATTTAGTGTTTCGGTAATTTATTACTGCTTTTTAATGTTATTATAGGTCCCGAGTCCCGTTTGCCTACATTCCCGATCACCAATGGCTTCGTTTGCCTACAATGTTTTGCCGACAACTTTGATTGCCGACATTCCCGATTGCCTACAAATATTATTGCGCACATGCAAAAATTAAAAATATAAACGTACGTTTGTATGTGCGCAATAATACTTGTAGGCAATCGGGAATGTCGGCAATCGAAGCTGTCGACAAAACATTGTAGACAAACGAAGCTGTTGGCAATCGGGAATGAAGGCAAACGGAGCTCCCTCGTTATTATAAATATTTCATTAGAGAAATAGGTTCCTGCAGAAATTCACATGTGAACGGATATGAGCAACCTTACAATCAAAATATTAATCATTTTAGTAAGCCACAAACTTCCAGGAAGAAAAAATTATTGCTATCCAAGTCAGTCGTTTCGACATTCAGTCTTTTGCAATCGTTAGTGTCTAGCAGTTGAACGATTAAAATCGGGGAATTGCTGAGAGTTTGTAACCCCTGTATTCGTAGGCTTCAAAATTTTTAACGATTCTCTGGTAAGTGAGATAGTGCGCAAGACATTTTACTTTGAATGTTTAAAATACAGTATATATTTTGTATATTTTGTATGTTTCATTTTTTTAATATTTAAAAACAATTATTTCAATACATATATCGATAAATAAAATTTATATGAAAGATATCAATGAATAATATATATAATAACGTTGTAACGCTTTTCAGACGCGAGACGCATCTTGATTATATCGCTTTTTGATTTTCATCTGATAAGCAAATATTGCAAACAATCCATAACCATACGCAAGGATGTTTTCTGAAAATAATCTTGGCATAGATTATTCCAGCATATCTAAACACGAACTACGATTGCGTGTTTGTAACAACGAAAGAGATGTTGACGAAATTTCACGTAGCTTCGCTGAATATTTTATCCACGTGTATATCGACAGACGTCAGAAAACCATGATGAATCAGCATCCACTTGTGAATACGAGTAGAATTACAAAATTCAAAGATTTATGTAACAAAGATATTGTAGGCAGCCATTTTTCCATCACTGACGTCATAAATAAATTTGATTTTGTTTCCGGGCTAAGCCATGAAATTGCAGATCATTATACGACGCATTCAAATTTCAGAAAGTACAGTCTGCCGATTTTTATTATTCTCGGTCTTTTAGGGAACTGTTTGTCCGCCATTGTGCTCTTCCGTAAAAAGATGCGTTCTTCCTCGTCCAACATCTACTTGGGCATGCTTGCAATATGCGACATCGCCTATTCAATGATATTACTTATTGACTGGCTTTTTTTATTGGATTATATAAATCCAGAAAGAATTTATTTGTATTATTTATATATCTTCGTAGACTTTCTGTTCTCCTTCTCCGAGTTCTTAAGTGTGTGGCTTATAGTAGCCTTTACTATCGAGAGATATATAGTGACAAAGTATCCGCTTCTACGTCGATTTTGGTGCACTGTCAAACGAGCAAAAATTGTAGTGATCATACTGATGGGACTAGCGATTTTGAACGGCATTTTAAATATTTTTTATAATTTTGGAACCATATACTATGAAATATTAAGAAGAGAAATGAATAGCTATGATATATACAAACTTCTACAATTGGACCCAAAAAAAGTTCAGCTAATAAAAAAGATTATGGATTCTATTATAATATTTAGTCTACCTGCTCTCGTGATAATAATCTGCAATTTTCTGATCGGATATCACATTTATCAGCAAAATCGTGTTCGCAAAACCTTGGTTACAGCGTCCGATTCCTCTAATGAGAGAACTCAGATTTTTAAGGATAAAATGCTTCAGCATAAGATCACAAAAATGCTTATTCTCGTTTCGAGCATATTTCTAATCTTGAAATTACCTGCACATTACTTTTATTACTTTAGGAATTACGTAAGTATCAATAATTCAATTTAAAATAATATCGACCATATAATGTGTACATTATTTACTCTAAAAATGCATTCTGTATATAACAAAAAAATATTAATTAATTTTTCTCTCAAAAAATTTGAACTTTTAAAAATAAATTATAATGTTTAATTTTTACATTAAGAATGTCATTATATAATATTTTTTTACATTAGATATCCGCGTAAGAAAATAGCGTTAAGATATAACACGTTATTATTAACAATTATATATATAATAAAAATAACAATAATAATTTTTCCAGTTCCGTGAATATGTCGATGTGTTTGTTGTGATAACAATATTCGACTTATTAGACACAGCACATTACAGTATAAATTTTGTTCTCTATTGCGCAACAGGACAAATTTTTCGCAGAGAACTAATCCACATGTTTACGAAACGTACAAATATGAGAAGAAACAGAAATATCAGAGAGATGTACAATTATAAATAACAGTATAATTGATATCCAGTTATGCAGTAATAATAAGGTAATATCATAATTAAACGCGGTGTTCTATGTATACTGTAAAAAGAAATCGATAAATTTGCAAAACTAGATGTAAAAATTACAGCTGGTTGAAATTTGGAACGTTCCTTTACCGATTTTTGAAAAATCATCTGTCGCTCTTCTCTTTTTGCACAGAAAAAGTTTTGAGACCCACAAACAAAATACAAAAGATACCGATCCAATACATTCGTCGGAAGACACTCTTATACCCGAAAAACCTTTCACAAAATCACTTTAAAAATTCTTACCAAGTTAAAAATGATTTGTCGCTCTTCTCCTTTTACACAGAGGAAGTGCCGAGACCTTCACACGACATTCAAAAGAGACCGATCCGATACATGTGTCAAAAGACACGAAGAGAATTTTTTATGTGATTTTGGGAGAGGTTTTCCGAGTATAAGTGTGTCTTCCGACGCATGTATCGGATCGGTTTCTTTTGTATTTTGTTTGTGGGTCTCAAAACTTCCTCTGTGTAAAAGAAGAAGAGCGATAAATCATTTTTAAAAAATTGCTTCAAGAACGTTCCAAACTTCAGCCAGCTAAAATTACATAATAAATAACGAAAATTTACTAAATATGTATAAGTATATTGTAAATTTACATATTTTCACAAATTTTATATTATTTACTTAGTATATTTCCATTATTCGTCAAGTAATTTTTACATTTTTGTTATGTAAATTTTCCGAACTTTTTGATAGTGTGCATAATTATGTTACATTAATCAAAAATTCTTTTATAATTTTTGTTATATGACCTTTATAATTAAATGAATGAAAGCATAAATCAGCCAATTTTTTTACAATTTGAGAATACTTTGCATTTTGTTACAACTTGCAGGTTTACGTCTAATCGCACTTCAAACAAAACAGTGTATTTGTTAACAACGAACAACTGAAAGTTTCTCAAGAGAAGCTAACACTTCTGACATACACGAGAGATTATAATATGGTATACATTATAACTTCATAAAAATATAATTAACTACAAATAGCTAAATAAGATAGTTAAACATATTATTGTATTAAAAGTGTTAAAAATAAATCAAAAACAACAATTGGAAAAATTTACTACCTACATATATGTACATGTAGGTAGTATGTACAATGTTTTAGCGCATCATACACAGAAAACAACAGTTTTATCAATTCTATTAATGAATGTGGACCTATATATTTTAGAAAAAAATGTTGATTTAATTATTTGAAATAGGAAAATTATGACATCATAGATTGTAATACAAAGACCATTTGTTGTCATCAAACTTATGTAAATAACTCGTTTATTCATTACAAGAATATTTTCTAAAGAAAAAAAAGAATAATTTTTATTTTAATTAGTGTTTTATTATTTATTTTGTAATTTTTTTTATATCTAAATTTTAACAACTTTTGACCTATTAAAATCTTATTTATTATTTTTTTTTAATTGCAAGTTAGATGATCCTTGGCTTCACACAAGTTTGACACGACAAAAAACAAAATGTACTTTCCGTGTTACCAAAAATATTTATATATAATTTTTTTGGGTAATTTCGGGCTTGGAGAAAACGCTTTTAACTCGTTTGTCATTTCATATTAACAGGATGCGTTACCAAAATCATAATTATTGTTCGAGAACGTTGTCCATTCTGACTTTCTTAACAACGCTGTTCCACTAGCGACTGTTTTATTTAAATTAATTTGTTACAATGAAGATAGCCACGTCCCTTTGGCCGAAACGTCTGTTGTAATTTTTGTAATAAAGTAAATTTTTTAGCAAATCCAACCGGCTCCGGCTCTATAAGCTTGTTTTTTCGCCAATATTATTATAATAAGAAAAAGAGTAATACCTTTATATTATTTGTATAAAAAAATTTCTTTTTAACAAATTTTATTTATTATTTTAGTGATATTTATTGCTGCTTTTTATTGTCATTATAAATACTTTAGTAGAGCAGCAGATTCCCGCGGAAATTTACACGTCAGCGGATATGAGCAACATTATAGTCAAAATGTTAATCATTTTGGTAAGCCACAAACATTCAGGAAGAAATATTATCTTCATCCTAGTCAGTCGTTTCGACATTTAGTGTTTCAGTAATTTATTACTGCTTTTTAATGTTATTATAAGGGGAGTCTGCCTACATTCCCGATTACCAACGGCTTCGTTTGCCTACAATATTTTGCTGACAGCTTTATTTGCCGACATTCCCGATTGCCTACACAGCGATTAACTACAAGCATTATTGCGCATATGCAAAAATTAAAAATACAAACGTACGTTTGCACACATGACATTATTTCGCACATACACATTGCACACATAGTATTATTGTACACGTCAAATAAGGAAATCAACGGACACATTATACTGAAAAATTTATAATTAGACGATTTCACGTGGGTTTGCAACTTTCCACGCCAAGCGAGAACCAACTCACATCACCCAATGCTTCAGATGCGAGACGAGGTTTATATCATTAAGTTATATGTCATGCAATCTATATATGCACAATAATATCCTGTGTGCAAAGTATTAATACGATTTCCTTACTTCATGTGTGCAATGTGTATGTTTGCAATAATGTCAAGTGTGCAAACGTACGTTTGTATTTTTAATTTTTACATATGCGCAATGATACTTGTAGGCAATCGAAGCTGTCGGAAAAGCATTATAGGCAATCGAAGCTGTCGGCAAAACATTGTAGGCAAACGAAGCTGTTGGCAATCAAAAATGAAAACAAACGGACCTCTCTCGTCATTATAAATACTTCATTAGAGCTACAGGCTCCTGTAGAAATTCACATGTCAACGGATATGAGCAACCTTACAATCAAAATATTAATCATTTTAGTAAGCCACAAACTTCCAGGAAGAAAAAATTATCACCATCCAAGTCAGTCGTTTCGACATTCAGTCTTTTGCAATCGTTAGTGTCTAGTAGTTGAACGATTGAAATCGGGGAATTGCTGAGAATTTGTAACCCCTGTATTCGTAGGCTTCACAATTTTTAACGACTCTCTGGTAAGTGAGATAGTGCGCAAGACATTTTACTTTAAATATTTAAAACGTATATATTTTAAAACTGTACATATTTTGTGTATTTTGTATATTTTATTCTTTTTAATATTAAAAAAGTTATTTTAATAAATATATCGATAAATAAAATTTATATGCAAGATTCATTGATTTCAAAGAATAACATATTAATAATAACGTTATAACGCTTTTCAGACACGTGACGCAACTTGATTATATCGCTTTTCATCTCATAAGCAACTGTTGCAAACAATCCATAACCATACGCAAGGATGTTTTCTGAAAATGATCTCGGCAAAGATTATTCCAGCATATCTAAACACGAACTATTATTGCATGCTTGTAACAACAAAAGACATTTTGACGAAAGTTTGCGAAGCTTAACTGAATATTTTATCTACGTGTATATCGACAGTAGTCAGAAGATCATGATGAATCATTCATTTGTGAATACAAGTAGAATTACAAAATTCAAAGATTTATGTAACGAAGATATTGTAGGCAGACACTTTCCCATCACTGATGTCATAAATGAATTTTATCTTTTTTTTGAGCTAAACCGTGTAATTGTAGATAATTTCAAGACCTTATTAAATATCAAAAAGTACATTCTGCCAATTTTAATTATTCCGGGTCTTTTAGGAAACTGTTTGTCCGCCATTGTGCTCTTCCGTAAAAAGATGCGTTCTTCCTCGTCCAACATCTACTTGGGCATGCTAGCAATAAGCGACATCGCCTATTCAATGTTATTACTTATAGACTGGCTCTTTTTAATGGATATAAATCTAAAAAAAAATTATTTGTACTGGTTATATATCTTCGTTGGCTTTCTGAACTTCTTTTCCGAGTTTTTGAGTGTGTGGCTTATAGTAGCCTTCACCATCGAGAGATATATAGTGACAAAGTATCCGCTTCTACAAGATCTTGGTGCACTATCAAACGAGCAAAAATCGTAGTGATCATACTAATGGGACTAGCAATTTTGCGCAGCATTTTAAATATTTACTTTTTTTATGGAACTATACACTATGAAATATTTAGAGGAAGAGAAATAAGTACCTTTGATGCATATAAATATCTACAACATGACTTTCAACATGGAATTATTCTGGAAACGCACATAATGGATTCTATTTTAATATTTACTCTACCTGCTCTCGTGATAGTAATCTGCAATACTCTGATAGGATGCCATATTTTCTATCAACATTATGTTCGCAAAACCTTGATTACAGCGTCCGACTCTTCTAATGAGAGAACTCAGATATCTAGGGATAAAATGCTTCAGCATAAGATCACAAAAATGCTTATTCTCGTTTCGAGCATATTTGTAATATTGAAATTACCTGCATATTTCATTGCTTACATTCATAGTTACGTACGTATCAATAACTCATATTAAAATAATACTGGCCATAATATATTGTTTATTTACTCTAAAAATGCATTTTGTATGTAACAATAAATATTAATTAATTTTTCTCTTAAAATTTAAATTTATAAAATAATTTATAACGTTTAATTTTTACATTATAAATGACATCATATAATAATGTTTTTACATTAGATATTTAAAATAAGGGATGTAAAAAAAGATGCGTTAAAATACGACACGTTATTATTAATAATAATTCTATACAACAAAAATAACAATAATAATTTTTCCAGATAGATAAATATGTCAATGTGTTTGTTATGATCGCAATATTCGACTTATTGAACGTAGCACATTACAGTATAAATTTTGTTTTGTACTGCGCAACGGGACAAACTTTTCGCAGAGAACTAATCCGCATGTTTACGAAACGTACAAATAGAAAAAAAAACAGAAATCTTATGGAGATGTACAATTATAAATAACAGTCTGATTGATGGCCAATTATGCAGTCATAATAAGGTAGTATTATAATTAAACACGGCGTTCCATACTGGATAATAAAATCCATAAATTTACAAAACCAGATGTAAAAATGTTAAAGATAATGAAAACACAAGCTGCGTGTTTATACTTTATTATTAGTATCACAAACCAAAAAGAATGAATTAGTGCTCAGTGCACTCGGGTGAGACCATTTAAACCAAAAGAAACGATACAGTTTTGTTCTAGATATATGAGAGGAATTACAACACTTGCTTATAAACAAAACGCTTAGACTAAGACGAAAGCAACTAAAACTAACAAGACCGGAAACAAAAAACACACATCTATAAAAGTTGTTACTAAAGCTTACGTGCGCCACCGCTATTATAGCGCGCCTAAATTAAACACTATTGTTGCTTCTCAACACTTCCCCTCAACAATAACTTATCCGTTTAAGCCACCACGCTGTCGCAAATCTTTAATTTTTATCTGGCTTAACGGTTTTGTTAACATATCAGCCGTCATTATTTCTGTTGGACAGTATTCATATTTTGTAACATTTGTATCACTTAAGTTCTTTACATAGTTATACTTTGTACTAATATGCTTTGTTCTTTTATTATATTTATCCTTATGTACTAGCTTAATACAGCTTTGGTTATCTTCAAATATTATAGTCGGCTGTTCCTGCTTTTCACCAAAATCTTCTAACAGATTGCGCAACCATACCGCTTCTTGACATGCCTCTGCAAGCGCGATATATTCTGCTTCTGTGGAAGACAGTGCAACACAAGTTTGTTTTCTACACGCCCAACTAATTGTTGCTCCGTTAAATCTAAACAAATAACCGCTGCTAGATTTTCTATTTTCTACGTCTTGTGCCCAATCTGCGTCTGAATAACCGACTAGAATATCTTTCTCTTCTTTTTTTGTAGAACCTAAAACTAGTTTTAAATCTTTAGTGCCTTTTAAATAGCGAACTACCCTTTTTGCTTCTAACAAATCTAACTTTGTCGGACAGTTCATCTTTCTACTTAGTATTGAAACGCTTGCGGCTATATCCATTCTAGTATTTGTCGCAATATATATTAATGCTCCAATTAAACTTTGATATAATTTATTATCAATTCTATCTGAATCATCTTTTGTCTTTCTGTAACCTACATCAAGTGGAACTTTTGATTCTTTAGCATCTTCCATTCCATGGATTCTTAACAGCTTTTCTATATAACTTGCTTGATTAATGCTATAGATGCCTTTTTTATCTTTTGTAATACTTATACCTAAATAATAATTAATATCTCCGAGATCCTTTAAATCAAAATAGTTACATAGCTTTTTGTATAAACTAAATATATGCTATACATCATTACTTGATACTATTATATCATCTACATATAATATCACATATATTTTACCGTTATTTGTATTTTTAGTATACAAGCATAAATCTACTTGACTCTGTTTACATCCTTCTACAGTTAAAATATTATCTAACCTTTTATTCCAAATTCTGGCAGCTTGTTTTAAGCCGTAAATGCTCTTATTCAAGTTACATACCATGTCCTCTTTGCCTTTTACCTCGAAACCTTTTGGCTGCATCATGTAGATAGTTTCCTCCAAGGCTTCATTTAGAAAAGCGTTTTTTACATCATAATGTCGGATTGACAGATTCTGCTTGCCTGCTATTGCCAATAACGTTTTGAATGTCGTTTGTCTCGCCACAGGTGCAAATACATCCACATAATCTATTCCGTACTCTTGTGTGCTACAAGTAGCCTACTTGTAGCCCTGTGCTACAAGTCTTGCCTTGTGCCTTATCACTTGTCCCTGAGCATCAGTCTTCGCCTTATAAACCCATTTGCATCCTACTATGTTAATGTTTACGGGCCTTTTTATCAATGTCCATGCATTTGCGCCTATAAGCGAATCGTATTCCTCCTTCATTCCTCTTATCCACTGAGTACTGTTAGATGAACGTATTGCTTCCTCGTATGTACTTGGCTCTAACATTTCTTCTTTCCTTACTAAATTGCAGTATCTTCCCGGTGGTATGCCTTTATTGCACCTTTCTGATCTCCGTACCTGTTGATCTTCAAGATTAGTGTCTCTATTTATTGCAATTATATCCTTTTCTTGATCGCTTTCTTCATTTTTGTTTTCTTCCTTTGTGACTTCCCATATACTATCTTCATGCTGTACTTTTGTTTCTTGCTCCTTTTGAACAGCTATCTCTTCCGACTCATTGCCTTCGTCGAGGAAATTTACATCTCTACTTATTGTGACCTTATCCGTATTTTTATCTAGCAAACGATATCCTTTCGCATTTTTAGCGTAACCGACAAATATAAATTCTTTTGCTTTTTCATCGAGTTTTCTTCTTAGTTCCTTGGGAACATGTGCATATACCTTAGAACCGAATACATGTATGTGTTCTAGGGATGGTATTGTCCCGTACCACCTTTCAAATGGTGTAGTGTTTGTAGTACTTGTGTACAGTCTATTTTGTAAATAGTTTGCGGTGCAGATCGCTTCTCCCCAATACTTGTTCGGTAAATTTGCGTCTATTAACATGCACCTTGCCATTTCCATAAGGTATCTATTCTTTCTCTCGGCAGTGCCGTTTTGTTCTGGAGCATATCCTACTGTATATTGCACTTCGATGCCTTCCTTTCGAAGATAATTCCTTAGACTTGCGTTTACATATTCCTTGCCTCGATCAGACCTAATAACTTTAGGTGCCTTATTAAACTTAGTTTTCATGTTCCTTATGTAGTCTTGAATTTTCTCGATTACTTCTAATTTGTGTTCCATAAGAAATATTGTTGTATACTTGCTGTAGTCGTCGATAAGAGTAAGTACATAGCGTTTCTTTCCAGGAGTTGCCGTTTGCATGGGTCCGCAAACATCAGTGTGAATTAAATCTAGGGGTTCTTCTGTTTTGCTACATGAACTTTTTGGAAAAGGCCGCCTTGTCATCTTGCCTCTTACGCATGTTTCACATACGCTCCTGATGCCACAGTCTGTTACTTTAAAATCCGTAACTAAATTCCTCATTTCCATCTGTTTTATTGCTTCTGGATCCCTGTGACCTAACCTTCTATGCCATGTATGTTGGCAATCCTTTTTATGTCTTTCTGTCGCCATTAAGGCCTTGTCGTCGAACCTTAGACTATATAGGTTATCGTTTAGATCTGCTGTAGCTATAATCGTTGCATCCTTTGTAATATTGCACGTATTTTCTGCAAATTTTACTTCCAGACCTTTCTCTGTTAATTTCTTTACAGACAGTATACTTTCTTCAAGTGTAGGCACATACAGTACTCCTTTTACTAGGACCGTGCTTCGTTTACCTTTATTATTTTTGCAGATGAGGTAACCGTCACCTATTCCAAGCACCTTTGCGCTATTACCATTTGCCAGCAAAATATTTTCATCTGTACATGTGTTTAGAGTTTTAAAGAATTCCTTATTGTTTGTCATATGGCTGGTAGCGCCTGAATCTATATACCACATTTGTTTCTTTTGTGTTCCTTTACTAACGCTGAAACAAATATGTGTATCCTTATCCTCGCCAATTACTTTATTTGCTTTTTCTTTTTCTTTTCCAGCCTTCCACTTCTTATAACTTCTGCAATCCTTTTTTAAATGACCTGGTTTTTGACAAAAATAACATACAACATCTTTTGTATCTTTCTTTTGTGTGGCTTTCGCGAATTTCATGTGTCGTGCCTTAAGTGCTTTGTCGTCATGTTCGTCTGTATGATCCTTTGCATTTTTCCGTCTTCTGTCTTCATCTAAAAGTTTGCCCTTGACTAGTTCTATAGTCAATTCATTTTCTGATCTTGTTTCCAACGCTGTTATTAGAGTGTTATATGATTCAGGTAAACTACATAATAGCAACGCTATGATCATTTTGTCTTTCAATGTTTCGCCTAATGCAGCAAGCTGATCTATAGTATTGAGCATTGTATTTAAATGACTCTCCATATCACCATTTTCGGTGAGTTTCATGCTACAAATCCTTTTAAACAGAAATACCTGATTTGTTAGCGAAGCCTTCTGGTGATAATTCTGCAACGCCAACCATGCTTCTTTTGCACTGGTAGTATTCTTGATGTGTCTCAACTGATCATCTTCGACCAATAAACCGATTGTAGCACGTGCCTGCCGGTCTGCTTTTAGCCATCTCTCATCTAGTTCCAGTGGTCTATCTCCACTAATTGTATGCCACAGATCTTCCCTAATTAGTAATAATTCTACTTTACACTTCCATACTTGGAAGTTTGCGTTATTCAGCTTCGTAATACTGAACCGTGTGTCCGTCATTATCCTTCCTTTTTAGCCACGTGTTCTGGGCCCATAACCTGTTAAAGATAATGAAAACACAAGCTGCGTGTTTATACTTTATTATTAGTATCACAAACCAAAAAGAATGAATTAGTGCTCAGTGCACTCGGGTGAGACCATTTAAACCAAAAGAAACGATACAGTTTTGTTCTAGATATATGAGAGGAATTACAACACTTGCTTATAAACAAAACGCTTAGACTAAGACGAAAGCAACTAGAACTAACAAGACCGGAAACAAAAAACACACATCTATAAAAGTAGTTACTAAAGCTTACGTGCGCCACCGCTATTATAGCGCGCCTAAATTAAACACTATTGTTGCTTCTCAACAAAAAATTACATGACAATTAACAGAAATTTAGTAAATATATGTTATATATTACTTTTTGTTTACTATAGCCAGAGGTTCTTGAAACACAATATCAATTCTCTGTAGTTAATATAAAGTTTATTGTGAAAAGACAATACGGAAGGATTCTTGTTGATTACAGTCTTAACTGAACAGAAGAAGCGCATTTTCATTAGTCACGCAACAGTAGCGCACGCACTCTACAGACACCGGCGCCAAACATAAAACAATTATTCTCCACACCTTCCCTTAATTGTTAAATTATTGTATATGAATCTTACAACTAATTTGTAACATATATAAATCTTACATCTAAATCTAACTTACTTGTTAGTTTACTAATTTACTTTTGTGAGTCTCAAACTTAATTTGTCCTAGCGCTTTAGTAAATATATCTGCAAGCTGCGTATTAGTGGAACAATATTTTATCTCTATTAGTCCATCAGCGACTTTTTCGTTTATAAATCTATATCTGACATCAATATGTTTACTTCTTTTGTTTCCTATACTATTTTTAATTAAACAAATGGTACTTTGATTGTCAATATTCAAAGTTGCTTTAATTGGTTTACCTGTCAATTCCTCAATTAGAAATTTAAGATACAAAATTTCCTTGCAACATTCTGTCGCCGCAATGTACTCCGCTTCGGTACTTGATAACGCTATTATAGACTGCTTCTTCGAGCACCAACTTATAGGACCGCCTGAGTACATAATTACAAAACCGGTCGTACTTTTCCGAGTCTCTATGTCTCCTGCATAATCAGAGTCTGAATAACCTATTAATTCTTCCTCATCTTTATTGTTATTCACATTGTATCTAATACCTAAATTCTTAGTTGCATTTATATATCTGAATATTCTCTTTACATTTGCTACATCTTGTGTGGATGGTTTTTCTAAGTGTCTGCTCGCATATCCTACAGCGTAAGCTAAGTCGAGTCTTGTTTTACTGGCTAAATATAAGATGCTTCCAACGCTTTCTCGATATGGAAAAACCTTGTTCATTTCCTTTTCTCCATCATCATTTGTTAATATAGGAGTATTTATGGGTTTTGAATTTTCCATATTAAACGTCTTTATCATGTGTTCTGCATAACTTGATTGTTCTAACTTGAGATATCCTTTACCTTGTTGTATTTCTATACCTAAAAAAGAATTTTATATTTTTAAATATAGTTATTTGAAATTCCTTACCTAAATTACTTAGAAGTCTCTATGAGCACTACTTGCAATTGCTACAAAAAGAGAAGATTATATTATAAAGTTTGATATGAAAGCCGCATTCTTATATGGAAATCTAGATGAGGAAATCTTCATGGAACTTCCGAACGGATATAAAAGTGATAATAAGATATGTAAACTCAACAAGGCTTTATACGGGCTCAAACAAGCTCCTTTAAAATGGAACCAGCGTTTTACTACTTTTCTTGATGACGGACTTATCATAGGACAAAACAAATTAGTCATTAACAGACGTTAATGACTAATTTGTTTTGTCCTATGATAAGTCCGTCATCCACATAGATAGCCAATATTAAGGAGTTATCATCAGTCTTGTATATACATGGTTCTGTTCTTGTTGGTTTTAGTCCTTTAGTTTTAAGAAAAGTAGTAAAACGCTGGTTCCATTTTAAAGGAGCTTGTTTGAGCCCGTATAAAGCCTTGTTGAGTTTACATATCTTATTATCACTTTTATATCCGTTCGGAAGTTCCATGAAGATTTCCTCATCTAGATTTCCATATAAGAATGCGGCTTTTATATCAAACTTTATAATATAATCTTCTCTTTTTGTAGCAATTGCAAGTAGTGCTCATAGAGTTGCTATTTACTACCGGACTAAAAGTTTCTTCAAAATCTATACCGTAGCGTTGTTCGCATCCTCGCACCACCAACCGCGCCTTATATCTTCCGTCGTCCTTTATCTTAAAAACCCATTTATTACTTAAGATCTTTTTGTTTTTTGCTTCAGTTCTGTCTACAGTCTTCCATGTGTTGTTTTCTTCCAATGACTTTCTCTCTTCTTCTATAGCCTTTTTCCATTTTTCCTTGTCTGATCCTGTTATTGCTTCTTCGTATGTTAAAAATACATAATCTTTAAATTTGCTTGGAGTTTTCTTTATCCGTTTTCCACGACCGAATTCTTCTTCAATTTCGTGTTCTTGTTCTTCTTCTTCTTTATTTTGTGATTCTTCATTTGCATCTTGATACTGACCAGAAAAATCTTCTTCACTTTCAGATGTGTTTTCTAGATCATCTCTAATTTCTTCTTGTTCTTCATTCCGATTTTCTTCTATATTTGTATTTATTCTTACTGATTTGTTTTGTGTTTTATTTTCTAATTTATTTTCTTCAGCAAATGTTACATCTCTTGAAATTATTATTTTTCTTCGTTCTTGATCATACAGTCGATACCCGTTTGGAGCATAACCAACAAAGATATATTTTCTGCATCTATCATCCAGTTTCTTCAGTAGTGTTAATGTTCTTGTGTAAGCGTTACAACCAAAAATATGCAATTTTGATAAATCTGGTTTTTGCGACATCCAGTTTTCAAACGGTGTTCCTTGAACTGCGTCGGTGGGACTTCTGTTTGTTAAATATGCAGCTGTGCGAATTGCTTCTCCCCAGAAACTTTTATCTATTCCTGCATCTATGAGTAAGGCTCTAGTTTTTTCAATTAATGTTCTGTTCATACGTTCCGCCTTTCCGTTAAGCTGTGGTGTATAGGGTGTTGTGACGTCCATGATTGTTCCTCTTTGTCAGAGATGTGCAAAATGGGTGTCTGAACCTATTTGAAATAGAAAATGCAAAATAGTTGGAACTTTTACATTTGAAAATGCAAAATACAAAATAGGTTTTAGACATCCATTTAAAATAGGAAATGGAAAATAGGCATTTTAAAAATGGTTTTTCAAAATAAAAATAGTTTTTTTAAATATTTATATTATATTTATTTATATTAAATTCTTTTTTTTTATTATTTATATTTCTTACAGCACTATTTCTTAGAATTAAATTTTTATTTTTTAAATATAAAACTTGAGATTACAAAAGTTGTCTGTCTACATCGTTCCCTGTCTACAACGTCTACAGACGTTGAGTTCTTTTTCTTTTAAAATACATTACATAATAACATTTTAATTCTAATGCTCTTTAAAAATAGAATGCTTTTTGCGTGATGCTTTTAGAAGAACAAGTTTTTCAAAGAGGGAATCCTCCATTTTCCTTCTGTGAGGTCTCATAATTAATCCGCCATACGAGAAAAGGCGTTCTACTGGCGCTGAGCTTGGAAGACACGTATTATATTTGAGAAATATTGTTTTGATTGTTGGATAGAATTTCAACATTGAAAGTGACGTGTCTCCATCTCGGAAGTATTGAAGGGCCTCCAAATCTCCTGTTGTCTCGCTTGTGGATGATGAATCTGATGAGTCATCTTGAAACATGAAATATGATTCATCCTTTTTCTTTTTTTCTGTATTACTTTCTTTTTGATTATTTTCATTCTGTTTTACTTTTCTTATTTCCATTAAAAATAATGTTTTTACATGTTCTTTTTTTTCTTTCGGTATCCATTTCATTTTAAAAAAAGGATGAGCCACTGATGCCAAGATGGCATCATTTACTGTTGATTCAAAAAGCAAAAATTGCTTGAATCGCAGTTTTAAGTTTCTCTCTATTACTTCAATTAAATGCCCGCAATATTTAAGATTTTCCATTTTCTGTATTACGCAACAACTAAACAACGCGTACTTACATGCGCGTAGACTAGTGATGCAAGAATAGGAACGTGGTATTAGTGGCATCACTGTGTAGTACATATTATTGATATCTCGATTAATTTTAATTGCATTTGAAATAGAAAATGGGTAATCAAAACCATTTAAATGGAAATATAAAATAGTTTTTGAAAAAATATATTTCAAATGCAAAATGCAAAATAGGCATTTTGCATTTTGTATTTCCATTTTAAATGCATCTATTTCAAATAATGCACATCTCTGCTCTTTGTTTACACCAGGTTTTAAGGTCTTTGTTGACATACTCGCGTCCATTGTCACATCTTAATTTTAAAATTTTCAGGTTCCATTTTGTTTCTACTTGATTTGCGTATTCCTTTACTATGTCACATACTTCAAATTTTCCTTCAATAAGATAGACCATAACAAAGTTTGTAAAATCGTCTATAAAAGTTAACATATATTTCTTTTTATCCCAAGTGGAAGGGTCTATTGGTCCACATACATCTGTATGAATAATTTCTAGAGGTCTCTTTGCTCTTGTTCTTTTCTCACCGAAAGGTATTCTAGTCTGTTTAGCTTTAACGCAAGTTTCACATACGTTATTTAAAATATCTAAGCTTTTATTTGTTATTTCCATACCTTTTGATATAGTTACTAATTTTTTCATATTTTCTTTTCCAAGATGTCCTAGTTTTTGATGCCATTCAAAAGCCTTTTTATTTTCTTGTGTTAGAAGAGCGCTGCCCTCAGGATCTTGACTAAAGTTTATAGTCCACAAACCATTTTTACTTCGATAGCCAACTAGTTTTACGTTATTTTTCCATATTTCGGCTTTTTCTTTAGTGAAAGTTACCTTTCCTCCATTTTCCGTAATTGCATTGACTGATAATAAGTTTTTGCTTAGATCTGTGACATAGAGAACCTTGTTAAGTACGCATTTGTCTGTTTCAACAATGCCGATTCCTTCAGCTTTCAAAACTTGTGACTTTTTTGCTGTTTTAATTTCTGACTTTACTTTTTGTATATTTTTAAACAAGTTCTTGTCATTTGTCATATGTGATGACGAGCCTGAGTCCAAAATCCATTCATCTGTTTTACAACCAGTGGCTAGAAATGATACTTTATCCTTTGTAGACACTCGATCATCTATTTTATTTTTACGAAAACAGCAATCTTTTTCAGAGTGATTATTTTTCTTGCATATATTGCACTTAATTGTACTTCTTGAACTATCTTCCTTTTTACAGAATTTTGCTATATGTCCTCGACCATTGCACTTGAAACAGCGTGTTTCTTGATTATTTTCTTTATTTGCCTTGCATGCTTTTGCTAGGTGTCCTGAGTTATTGCACTTATAACATTTTTTTTCAATCGATTTGAACGCTACTCCATCCTGTTTCTCATCAGTTACAGACTATTTTCTTCAGAAAGTAGTCTTGATGTGAGGTTTGTAAGTGTTTTCTGATCTTGAGCGGTGGAATCCCAAGCACATGCAAAATATTTATAATTATCTGGCAGAGTTGCAAGTATTTTTGACATCAACATAGAATCGTCAATGTCTGCGTTTAGAATTTTTAACCTATATGCTAAATTTTCAAGTTTACTCACATGTGTAGCGATATCAGTTCCTTTCTGATATGTAAAATTGAAAAATTCCTGAAGTAGAATACATTTTTGCTGTTGTGTATCCCTTTCGTACATGGCACAGATTCTTTGAAACATTTCGTGAGACGTTTTGCATACGAGTATGTGAGTCAATGGTTGTCTTTCTATCGTTGTGATTATTATTTTCTGGGCACGTGCATCTTTCCGGATCCATTCTATTTTTGCTTGTTCTGTAATATCTTCCGTTAGTGCCGATATTCCTGTTACGATCTCATATAATCCGAGAGACTTGAACAAAATTATAACTTGAAATTTCCAAATCATGTAATTTTCACTGTCCTTCAACTTCTCTATATGTGTTACTTCGTCTTGACTATTCGACGTCATTTTTTTTTTTACTTTTTACTTTTTACCTTTTTTACTGATTTTACACCTCTGACATTCCTGGGCACATAACCTGTTATATATTACTTTTTGTACTATAGCCAGAGGTTCTTGAAACACAATATCAATTCTCTGTAGTTAATATAAAGTTTATTGTGAAAAGACAATACGGAAGGATTCTTGTCGATTACAGTCTTAACTGAACAGAAGAAGCGCATTTTCATTAGTCACGCAACAGTAGCGCACGCACTCTACAGACACTGGCGCCAAACATAAAACAATTATTCTCTACAATATATATTGCAAATGTACATAATTTCATAAATCTTATACTATTTACTTTGTATATTTCCATTATTTATTATGTAATTTTTATTTTGTGTAAATTTTCCGAATTTTTCGACAGTGTGCATACTTATATTACATTAATCAAAAATTCCTTTACTATCTTTGTTATATGACTGTTATAATTAAATAAATGAAAGCATAAATAAGTCAATTTTTTCGTAATGTCATAATACTTTGCATTTTGTTACAGCTTGTAAATCTACGTCCAGTCACACTTTGAGCAGAACAATGTATTTGTTAACAACGTACAATTGAAAGCTTTTCAAGAGAATCTAACATTTATGATATACAAGAGAATACATTATAACTGCATATAAATATAGTTAACTACAAATAGCTAAATAAGATAGTTAAATATATTGTATTAAAAGTGTTAAAAGCAAATTAAAAGTAACAATAAAAAATCTATATTGCACATATGTGTAAATAGTATGTACAATTAGTTTAGCACCGTAAGGAAAACGACAGTTTTATCAATTCTTTAATAAGTATTGGCCTATTGTATAGTCTAAAAATGTGTTGATTTAGTTATTTGAAATAGATGAATTGTCACTTTGTAGATTGTAATGCAAAGATAATTTGTTGTCATCAAACTTACGTAAATGATTCGTCTATTCATTACAAAAACATTTTTCAAAGAAAAAGAAAAACGTACTGAGAACATATTGCGTATTATTTACATGTCACTATGTCACAAATATCTGTACCAAGTAAATGTCTGATAATTTTACTTACTACACATGTACATATCCAGGGACGCATTTAGGTTTCTGCCGCCCCTAGGCTGAATCAAATTTGCCGCCCCTTAATGACAGTGGAGCAAGAGAGAATTTTTTTATTAATTAAATAAGAAATAGATAATAAAATAGGAACAGGTATCTTATATATAGGATTCTTTGAATAATAATAAATAACACACTGCATTGATTTTTAAAATTTTTTTTTTAAATATAAAATAATCAGCTTAAATCTTAAACTAATCTTAAACTAATCTTTGGAAATCAGGAACTACATTAACAAAACAATTTTCTTGTTAAAAAAGTATATCAAAGTTTAAACAAAATGTCGCCTCGCTTTTATTTTAGCAAACGAATGAATAATGTCATCAAAAGATATTCTTGACATTATTTCGGACTCAATTGACAGAAGTGCCAACGCGTTTAATCTATCTTCTGACATTGTAGATCGCAAGTAATTTTTTATTCGTCGTAAGCACGAAAATGAACGTTCAGCCGTACAGTTTGAGGATGCTTTAGTTCTAAATATTCTTGCTGCAATATTCACATTCGGATATACATTGCATAAGTCATTTTTATGCATCCATGTGCATATATCTTGCACTGACACGGATATATTTTCAGGCAAGAGTAATTGTTCACGCAAATGTAAGAATTCTTCAACAATACTGAGTTCAATATCTGGAAAGCCTTCACAGACGCGGATAGCATGTTCTCTTATTTCTGCTGAACTCAACTCTCTTAATTTGATGAGCACAATGAATCTATCATATATAATTTCATACCCAGAACACCGTTTTTCTAATTCAGTTCGTAAACTATCTAAAATTACGAGAAATGTTTCAATTCGAAAACGATCTCTGCTGTTGAACGTTTCATCAGCATTACCATCTCGTGATTCATCAAGTTGCAATTTTCTTTTCTTTATTCGGGATTTACATCTTTCGTATTTCTGCTCATTTGACAATAATTTCGCTTTGTTCTCAAATTCATCAAAGTCGTTTCTAATCCTTTGGACAAAATTAATAAGAGACTTATACAATTCTAAAACAATGGAGACATCAATATTTATACTTTGTAGAGTTTCTTACTTGATGCGTTTAATCTTGAAAGCAAAATACCCCAAAATATAGCCATAAACGCGGTTTCCAATCGTTCTAAATGAATTCGTAATCCCTTTGCTTCACTTCTGGTTATATTTTTTTCTGCTGCGTTATTTTCAATGAAGGATAAAGCTTCAATAATCTCCTACCAAGATTCATTCAAACTTCGGCAAGCGTCATCTCTAGCAGACCATCGTGTTGTTGACAGTCGCTTCAGTGTTAGTTTGGCTTTCATATATGATTGTAATATTTCCCACCGGTGTGTGGATGCCGAGAAAAAATTAAAAAGTTCCTGGAGGACACCGAAAAAATTTGTTGCTTCAGTACAACAACTTGCGGCACAGGTTCCTACGAGATTTAAAGAATGGGCAGCACATGGTACATACTCAGCTAAAGGATTTAGTTCTTTGATTCTTATCTGAAGTCCCGAATAAGCACCAGACATATTAGCAGCATTATCATAAGATTGGCCTCTACAATTAGATATGTCATTATCCAAATCAATGAGTGTTTTACTGGCGGTTTCTGCTAATTCCTGTGATTTGTGTCCTGTATTTGGAAGAAACGTAATAAAACGTTCTACTGGTGAACCACATTCTTGAACATATCTTATAATAAAAGACAACTGATCAATATGTGATATATCGGGGGTCGAGTCTACTATCACAGAATAATATTTCGCTTTTTTAATTTCCGCAAGAATAGTCTCTTGTGTCTTCTTGGCCATTAGCTGAACTAATTCTTCATAAATCGTTGCAGATAAATAATTAGTGTGCCCACTACCTGGATTACCATATCTTTTAATATGTTCGGCCAAAAAAGGGTCAAATTGTGAGATCAATTCCAGTGCCATAAGAAAGTTTCCATTTTTGGGTGATCCAAACTTTTTTCGTGACCTCTCAGTGAAAGTGCACAGGAAGAAAGTGACCTTATAACAGCTACTACTCTTTCTAACACTTTTCTCCAATAAGATATTTCATCATCTAACTGCTTTATCAACGTTTTATCAGCTTGTCCTATTTTGTTTCCTCTTATTTTTAAAGTTAATATAGATGATTTATGAAAACTGGAATTTTCGTGACATTCTATAGATTTGATCATATTTTTCCAGTCATTGAAACCTTCTTTTGCAAAATAATTATCCAAATTTAATAATCGACATGGTCCACAAAATACACGATTTGTACTTTCAGAATATATGAGCCACGTTCTTAAACTTTTTTCACCATTTAATAATTTACGTTGAAATAAACTCGATAAAAAATAGCGTGCTTGATCAGAATATTCTCGCTTTGATAATTTTAAATCAACATCTTTATTTTGTACAAATCTGTTGACAGCAAAATAATCGCGAGTTGATTCATTTAATATCCATTTAGCCGGGTCTTTATCGCATGTACTCACGATCTCGTTTATCGTTGTTGTTTCTACGTTTTTTATTATTATGTCATTTTCTTCCTCGCAAACTGTAGTCGTGGACTGATTTATGATAATATCACGTTCAACTGCTTCTGTTTCACTATTATCATTTCTTGTACTAGCACAAGCAACACTAGTATTGTTAGATTTTGAAAAAAATGATTCTAGTGTAGCAGTTTTTTTCAATACTTTTTCTTCTTTCTCCCTTTTTTCTTTAGCATTTTTTCTGAATTGATAACCGCTTAATCGTTTTCTTCCGTCACTCATCGTTGAACTTTGTAAAAAATAGATCTGTATAAATTTATAAATATATATCAGTTTCTAATAATTGCACAAAAAATATTTTTAAATAATTACTTTTTTCAGTTTAAAAAAAATGTTCTAAATTTTTTCTGATTTATTATACATACCTAAAACAATTCTGGAACTATTTACTGGAACGTAATTCGCATAATAATACCATACATTTATGCTATTGAATGTACTGAGGAAAAAAAGGCACAGAAAAAAGGTTGATTCTTAAAAATGTATTTCTTCGCTGCTTATTCACTGTTTGCAATGACAATTGAGTGTTGAGTCGCTCGCTCCTTCTGTAGATTAATGCGCCAGCATCTCGTCTATCCCTATTCTTTGTTTTTCTATTGTTTTTCGAATTCGAGCACGCGTCAAACAAATGAAACTCACATGCATATGCACATTCTCTCTCGCGCGCGCGCGTTTCCAGTTTTTCTTCTCCAAATTTCAACCGATTTTGTTGACATTTTTTCTATAATATTTAATGTTACCCCGAGCATATAAAGCCAGAAATATAAAGAACGTAAAAAAATTTTTAATATTAAAAAAACTCAAAAAAAAAATTTTAGCAAAATTGGTTGAGAATTGGAGGAGAAAAACGGAAAATAAATTTCGCCGAAAACGCCGGAAAAAATAGCACTTTATACGCTCTTTAACAGTAATGATCACGAACATATTTATATTATGACTCTTTTGATGAAAATCAGAATGTATTTCGAATATAAATCGAGTGTTAATAAATTTTTTTTTAATTCAAAAATTGAAAATTTGCCGCCCCCTAAAATCTGCCGCCCTAGGCTATAGCCTATCCAGCCTAATGGGAAATTCGCCCCTGTACATATCGTTTCTTTTTGTAAATATAATAAACGCTTTTAAGCCATTAAAGCCCATGGCTAGACCTGCGAGATTAGCAAAAAAATAACAATTAGAAATAGGACCGAAGAGTGAAAAAACGTTAGTGACATAAAAAGTATATTGCAAAAATTAGTTTTGCAAGTAATTATTATGAACATATTATTAAAAATGAACTATAGAGAAAAACTGATTACGCCAATCAATTGTACGGGAAAAAAATACGGATAAAGTTCCGAAGGAGTCACCCCTCCGATTTTGCTGTCGATTGATATACTGCTGTATTTTAGTGCGCTAATTACGAATATGATCATGAAAATTGCCGACAAGGTTATTTTCAAAATCAAAACTACTTAAAAAGACTCAAAGATTATCGTTTCTTTTAACATTATCTTGATAAATATTGATGTAACAAAGAAATGTTTCAAATAAAAGTTGTAGTTCTTGAAAAAATACATCATTTGTAATCTATGCATTTTTTACATAGAACCAATATTTTTTGAAAAAAATGAGATAATAGGACAGACACTCTCCCGCACTATGCAGTTTGTTCCGCCCCCCTGCGGGAGGCTCCGCCATCAAAAAACTATACACATAGGTTTGAGTTGAAACCTCGCTTTGTGGAGAAAGTTGCAAACCCATGTAGAACCTTGCTTCGCGTTGTAAAGTGTATGCCTGGATGCAGTGGGAGTGTCTTTCCTATTATCTCATTTTTTTTCAAAAAATATTGCTTCTATGCAAAAAATGCATAGAACATAAATGATGTATTTTTTCGAGAGCTACAACTTTTATTTGAAACATTTCTTTGTTACATCAATATTTATCAAAATAATGTTTAAAAAATGATGATTTTTGAGTTTTTTTTAGTTTTGATCAAGAAAATGACCTTGTCGGTAATTTTTATTATTATATTTATAATTAGCGCACCAAAATACAGTAGTATACCAAACAAAGCAAAATCGGAGGGTTGACTCTTTTGGAACTCTACCCAAAAATACAAAAGAAACATATATGACTTTTTCTTGTATTTTTTTCCCGTAGAATCGATTGGCGTAATCAGTTTCTTTCTACAGTTAATTTTTATTAATTTGTTTATAACAATTAGTTGCAAAATTAATTCTTGCAGTGCTTTTTATGTCATTAACCTTTTTTCACACTGCGGTTCTATTTCCAATTGTTATTTGTTTGCTATCCTCGCTGATTTAGCTATGGGCTTTAATGGGTTAATTGTGTTATATAATTTTTACTTATTACATATACATATTGCTTTTATTGAGAGGGGTTGAACTGCCTACATTGCCATTTGCCAACAGCTTTGTTTGCCCACAACATTTTGCCGACAGCTTCAATTGCCGACATTCCCGATTGCCTACAGAGCGATTGCCTACAAGCATTATTGCGCACATTTAAAAATTAAAAATACAAACGTACGTTTGCACACAAGATATTATTGCACACATACACATTGCACACATAATATTATTGCGCATATTCTTTTCATGCAAAACGAGGTTCAACATGGGTTTACAACTTTGTTTGTGAATCTTGGTTAACCTTGTTAGGTTTATCTTGTTAGGTATAACCTGATTTGTTATTTGTTTTACGCGGGGGAGAGGCTTCGCCCCGTAGGGCCACCTACGCGTGAAATTTCAAACAAAGCGAGGCTCAACATGGGTTTACGAGTTTCTACACAAAGCGCAATAATGTCATGTGCGCAATAATGTCATGTGCGCAATGTGTATGTGCGCAATAATATCCTGTGTACAAAGTGTTAATATGATTTTCGTATTTTATATGTGCATTACAATTGTGTGTATGTGCGCAATAAAGTCATGTGTGCAATCTGTATGTGGGCAATAATATTCTATGCAAAAAGTGTTAATACGATTTTTTTATTTTATGTCCGCAATAATATTATGTGTGCAATGTGTATGTACGCAATAATATTATGTGTGCAATGTGTGTGTGCGAAATAATGTCATGTGTGCAATGTGTATGTGTGCTATAATGTCTTGTGTGCAAATGTAGGTACGTTTGTATTTTTAATTTTTAAATGTGCGCAATAATGCTTGTAGGCAATCGCTCTGTAGGCAATCGCTCTGTAGGCAATCGGGAATGTCGGCAATTGAAGCTGTCGGCAAAATGTTGTGGGCAAACGAAGCTGTTAGCAAATAGGAATGTAAGCAATTGAACCCCTTTCATATATGTACATGTTCCATCATTTTAATTACTACGCATGTGCTTGTTATTTTATTCTATGTAATAAATGCTTTTACAGATGCCTTGTAATTTTTATTTGTTACATGCACATACTGCTTCCTTTCATATTGTGAGCATTTTTGACCGATATACTTACATTACTGACATAAATTATATTTGTATCTGATATCGAAAATAGTTGTCAAAACAAGAAAGCAACCATCAACCCAGTAATACAGGCCGTAATATTGTTCTAATGTTAAAACAAATACTAGTATCAAAATTTTCCTAAAATAGTAACACGATAACTTTGCATACAAGTGTCTAAGTCTCAATAAAACTAAAAATATATGATAATATTAATTAAACAGTACAAAATAAAATATTTTATTGTTCAAATCATTCATACGCAATGTACAATAACTAGAATTACCATGTAATCATAATTATTATGCTAATAAAAAACTATATTCAATATAATATCTTACATAAAAATAATAAAAAGTAATGTTCTTAATAAATCTCATGTATTATTTTAATAATATTTACTGATTCTCTAATGATATAGCTAATACTTTTGTAGAGCGACAGGTTTCTGCGGAACTTATCTGTCGACGGATATGGACAACATTATTGTCAAAATGTTAATAATTTTGGTAGAGCACAAATTTTTAGGAGAAAAAAATAAATATCGCCCTCCAAATCAGTTATATTATTATAAATATAATACTACAGTAGAGCAACAGATTCCTACAGAAATTCATGTCACGGATATGAGCTACCTTACAATCAAAATATTAATTGTTTTGGAAAACCACAAACTTCCAGGAAGATATATTATCGTCATCCAAGTCAGTCGTCTCGACATTCAGTCTTTTGCAATCGTTAGTGTTCAGCAGTTGAACGATTGAAATTTGGGAATTGTTGAGAGTTTATAACCCCCGTATTCGTCGACTTCAGAATATTAACGACTCTCAGGTAAGTGAGATAGTGCGTGACACATTTTATTTTAAATGTTTAAAATGCTGTATATTTCGCATATTTTATTTTTTTTAAATAAAAAAAAAATAATTTGAATATAAATATACCGATAAATAAAATTTATATGCAAGGTATCAATGAATAATATATATAATAACGTTAAAACGTTTTTCAGACACGTGACGCAATTTGATTATATCGCTTTTTGCTCTTCATCTCATAAGCAACTGTTGCAAACAATCCATAATCATATACAAGGATGCTTTCCGAAAATAATCTCGGCAAAGATTATTCCAGCATATCTAAACACAAACTACGATTGCGTGTTTGTAACAACGAAAGAGATCTTGCCGAAAGTTTACGTAGCATGGCTGTATATCTTATTCACGTTTTTATCGACAGAAGTCAGAAGACCATGATGAATCATCCACTTGTGAATATAAGTAGAATTAAGAAATTCCAAGATTTATGTAACGAAGATATTGTAGGCAGACATTTTCCCATCACTCACGTCAGAAATGAATTTAATTTTGTTTTTGAGCTGTACCATGTAATTGTAAATAGTTCGATCACCAATTCAAATATCAGAAGGTACTGTCTGCCGATTTTTATTATTCTCGGTCTTTTAGGAAACTGTTTGTCCGCTATTGTGCACTTTCGGAAAAAGATGCGTTCTTTCTCGTCCAACATCTACTTGGGCATATTAGCAATTAGCGACATCGTCCACTCGATGATATCACTCATTGATTGGCTCCACATAATGGATATAAAACCAATAAGAAATTATTTGTATTGCTTAATTATTTTCTTGGAATTTCTGCTCTACTTTTCGGAGTTTTTGAGTGTGTGGCTTATAGTAGCCTTTACCATCGAGAGATTTATAGTGACAAAGTATCCGCTTCTACGTCGATCCTGGTGCACTGTCAAACGAGCAAAAATCGTAGTAATCACGCTGATGGGACTAGCGATTTTGCGCAGCATTCTACTTATTTTTTCTCTTTATAAGACTATGCACTATGAATTATATAAAAGAAACAGCAATATGTATAATGTGTACAAAAGTGTAATACTTGGCAAACAGTATGGATTTCTATACACAAAGCACATTATAGATTCTATTATAATATTTACTCTACCTGCTCTCGTGATAGTAATCTGTAATACTCTGATAGGATACCATATTTACCAGCAAAATCGTGATCGCAAAACCTTGATTACAGCGTCTGATTCTTCTAATGGGAGAATTCAGATTTTTAATGATAAAATACTTCTGCATAGGATCACAATAATGCTTATTCTCGTTTCGAGCATATATGTAATTTTTAAATTTCCTACATATTATATTCTTCACATTTTTAATTACGTACGTATCATTAATTCAAATATTAAAATAATACCGACCATAATATATAGTTTAATTACTTCATAAATGCATTCTGTATTTGTAATGTACAATATGTAATGCATGTATATATATATATAATGAATATAACATAAAATATTAATTAATTTTTCTCTTAAAATTTAAATTTTTCAAAATAATTTATACTGTTTAATTTTTACATTATGAATAAAATTGTATAATAATTTTTTATATTAAATATCTACGTAAGAAAATGAATGCCGTAAAATACGACACATTATTATCAATAGTTATATATAACAAAAATAACAATAATAATTTTTCCAGATGTCTAATGTCAATGCACCATTTATAAAAACAATATTCGACTTATTAGACACAGCATATTACAGTATAAATTTTGTTCTCTACTGCGCAACTGGAAAAACTTTTCGCAGAGAACTAATCCGTATGTTTACGAAACGTACAAATAAAAAAGAACAGAAATATCATCAGGATGTACAATTAGAAGTAACAGTATGATTGATGCCCAATTATGCAGTCATAATAAGGTAATACCATAATTAAAGGCGGCGTTCTATACTGTAAAAAAATCGATAAATTTACAAACCTGGATGTAAAAATTACATAATAAATAAATTTAGTAAATATATATTGCAAATTTACATAATTTCATAAATTTTATACTATTTATTTAATACATTACTTGTCATGTAATTTTTACATCTTTATTGTGTAAATTTACCGAATTTGTTGACAATGTGCACACTTATATTACATTATATTACATTAATCAAAAGTTCTTTTACCATTTTTGTTCAATGACTTTTATAATTAAATGTATAAAAGCAAAAATTAATCCATTTTTTGTCAATTTGAGAATACTTTGCATTTTGTTACAGCTTGCAAGTTTACGTCCAATCGCACTTTAAACAAAACAATGTATTTGGTAACAACACACAACTGAAAGTGTCTCACGAGAAGCTAACACTCCTAATGTACACGAGAAATTATAATATACATTTAACTTTATAAAAATATAATTAATTAAATAGATAAAATATAATTAATTAAATAAGATTGTTAACATGCAGATATATGTAGTATGTACAATATTTTGGCGTACCATAAAAAAATTGACTGTTTTATCAATTCTCTTAATAAATGTGAGCTTATGTAACTTAGAAGAAGTGTAAGTTGATTTACTATTTAAAATAGGAAAATTATAACATTATAGATTTTAATGGAAAGACAATTTGTTATCATCAAAGTTACATAAATGACATCTATTCATTACAAAAATATTTTTAAAAAAAAAAAGAACGTATTAGAAACAAATGGCGTACTATTTACATACATTTACTATTTACATACTACTCATTGCACATTTGCTGCAACAGTGACATAACTGAAAAATCACGATTTTCCAGAAAACGAGTTTAAATGTTATAAATCGTCACATAATTTGATAAGAACATCATTTGTCATAATAACTATTGTTATAATAACATATTGTAGTGTAGGACAACAGTAATATAATATTGTTCTAGTGAAGTACAAGTCCCAGTACAAGTAAGGACCGTTCTTTCTATACCTGCCTTTACCTGTTATTCAAAAATGGCATTTTAAATTATGTTATTGTTGCAGCAAATGAGCGACATATGTATGTACATTATTTCTCGTATACAGGCAAATATTTACCTGTTATCATTCAAATGAATCACCCTGTATATATAATAAACGCTTTTAAATGTGTTTTGTAATTTTTACTTTCTACATATATATATTGCATCTCTTTATGTTTAAAAGTAATCAACCATTTTGAATGTGCCGGAAATGTTTGTTCCATGATTAAAACAAATATTAGTATTTGAATGTTCCTAAAATAATAATATGATAATTTTGCATGCAAGCAAATAAATTTCAATAAAATTAAAATTTAATATTAATTGAGCAGTACTAATAAAATATTTTATTGTTTTAGTCATCTAATATGTAATATACGATAACCACAGTTGCCATGTAATCATAAGTATTATAAAAAAACCTATGTCCACTGTAATGTCTTTTATAAAAAAAATAAAAAATTCTGTTTTTAATGAATTTTTTGTATTATTTGTTATTATTTGTAGTAATATTTATTGCTGTTTTAAAATGTTATTATAAACATTTCAGTACAGCGACAGGCTTTTGCAGAAACTCTAATGTCAATGATATGAGCAACTTTCCAGTCAAAATTATCATTTTGGTAAGTCACAAACTTCCAGGAAGAAATAAATCGTCATCCAAACCAGTCGTCTCGACATTCACTGTTTTTATGGATTTTGCATCGATAATGTTAAGCAGTTGAACGATTAAAATCGGGAAATTGCTGAAGTTTTGTACGGGACCCGCCCGTATGGGTTGGTCTCGTTATATATGTAACGCTTATAATTACGCTGTAATTATAACGCTTTTTCAGACACGTAGCGCAATTTAATTATATCAATTTTTGCTTTTTATCTCATAAGCAACTGTTGCAAACAACCCATAAGCATACGCAAGAATGTTTTTTAAAAATAATCCCGGCAAAGATTAATCCAGCGTATCAAAACACGAACTACGATTTCATGTTTGTAACAACGAAAGAGATATTGACGAAGATTTGCGGAGCATGATCGACAACATTAATTTCGCCATACGTATCAGGATGCTTCACTCATTTGTGAACATAAGTAGAACTGAAAAATTTAAAGATTTGTATAACCAAGATATTGTAAACAGATATTTTCCTATCAATGAAGTCATAAGGTTCTTACAACTTCTTCCTTACATTAAAGATTGACTTGCAGATAGCATTGCGATCTCGACAAACTTCAAAAAACACAGTCTGATTACAGAGTCCAAGTCCTCTAATGAGAGAACTCGGATTTCTAGTGATAAAATGCTTCAGCATAAAATCACAAAAATGCTTATTCTCGTTTCGAGCATATTTGTAATCTTGAAATTACTTGTACCTTACTTTTATTATGTTATTAGTTTCGTACGTATCAATAATTTATTTTGAAATAATATCGATCGCAATATATAGATTCTACTTGAGCGTGCCAACGATAAGCGGCATGACTTATTCGACGATATCACTCATTGAATGGCTCTTTTTAATGGATATAAAATAAAAAACAAATTATTTGTATTGGTTGAAGTTCTTTATGCACTTCTTGAGCTTCTTTTCCGAGTTCTTGAGTATGTGGCTTATAGTAGCCTTTACCATCGAGAGATATACAGTGATGAAGTATCCACTTCGTTGATCCTGGTGCATTGTCAAACGAGCAAAAATCGTAGCGATTATACTGATGGGACTAGCGATTTTGCGCAGCATTCTACATATTCTCTTTTTATTTCTGGAACGACGCTGTATAAAATATTGAATAAAAAAAAATACGTACGACGTCTCATACAGCACACATATCCAAAAAACGTCTAGAGGACATCCCGAAAATATCTTTGAGAGATACGACATCATCGGGATGTCTTCCGAACGACTTAGGACGGAGCATACATATACACAGCATACATATCCGCGGATATGTATGCTGTGTGGCGTGTATAAATATCTAAAATTTGACATTTAGAAAGGAGTTACACACAGACAAGGAACATTATAGATTCTATTATAATATTTACTCTACCTGCTCTCGTGATAGTAATTTGCAATACTTTGATAAAATACCATATTTATCAGCAAAATCGTGTTCGCAAAACCTTGATTACAGCGTCCAAGTCCTCTAATGAGAGAACTCGGATTTCTAGTGATAAAATGCTTCAGCATAAAATCACAAAAATGCTTATTCTCGTTTCGAGCATATTTGTAATCTTGAAATTACTTGTACCTTACTTTTATTATGTTATTAGTTTCGTACGTATCAATAATTTATTTTGAAATAATATCGATCGCAATATATAGATTATTTACTCGAAAAATGCATTCTGTATATGACAAAAAACATTAATTAATTTTTCTCTTAAAATTTGAATTTTTAAAAATAATTTATAATGTTTAACTTTTATATTATAAATAAAATTATATAATAATTTTTTTATATTAGATATCCGCGTAATAAAATGAATGCGTTAAAATACGACACATTATTATTAATACTTATATATAACAAAAATAACTAAATAATGTTTACAGATACCTGTAAACATTATATGCCAATGTGTCAGTTATGGGCTCAATAATCGGCTTATTAGACACAGCACATTATAGTATAAATATTGTTATCTACTGTGCAACAGGACAAACTTTTCGTAGAGAACTAATCCGCATGTTTACGAAACGTACAAATGTAAGAGAGAACAGAAATATCATGAAGATGGACAATTATGAGTAAGAATACGATTAATATCGAATTATGCAATTATAATAAGGTAATACTATAATTAAACAGGACATTTTATAAAAAAATTGATAAATTTACAAAACTAGGTGTAAAAATTACATGATAAATAACAGAAATTTACTAAATAAATATCACAAATTTATATAATTTCATAAATTTTATACTATTCACTTAATATTTTTTCTCATTATTTGTTATGTAATTTTTACACCTTCTTTGTGCAAATTTATCGAATTTTTTGACAGTGTGTATACTTTCATTACATTAATCAAAAATTCTTTTATGATCTTTGTTATATGATTTTTGTAATTAAACGAATAAAAGGAAAAATGAGTCACTTTTTTGTCAATTTGATAATACTTTGCATTTTGTTACAGACCTGTGATATAGCCAAGTTCTAACTCATGCGTTAGAGATTGACGTATGTCAATTGAAGTTATAGCGCTGTTAATTATTAATAAATTCTTGAAGTTGGCCATATCACAGGGACGAAAGTGAAAAGGTAGACGTCGCCCGCGATATTTCAAGCCAATAAAACTCGTATAATATGTAAAATATTTATATTAAATCATACATTGTTGTATTCTTTTCAAACAGCGCTACAACTTTTCTTACATCAAAATATATTTTGACTTTAGACTTTTATATCTTTATTTATAGAGCACGTAGAGTAAAAACAAACATATTTTTATAACATAATTTGGGTATGCACAATCGATTAAGCCTATTTTCAAATCGATCGGCCTAGATGTTATTGAGATCCGATAATCTCAGCTCTTCTCAGCTCGCTGTCTCGCGTGTAGAAACACGACGTATCTCTTGATAATACAAAGTTTCCCGAGCTAAACACAATTTTTCATCCAGTAGCTATTTATTTCATGACAAAAGAAGTAAAAATTGAAAAATCTGTCAAATGTATTAATAGGTTTATTGTACAATTAATCTATATTAATATACAAAACTATAATCTTTTTTTGTTACACATACATGTAATGTGTGGTTTCTTCTGTAGATGCAACGTGTATAACGGTATTAAGTGATATACTTTTCTTCTATATCTAATTTACATTAAAATAACAAATAATTTACATGATTCGGTCTCTTATGTGTGAAATCGAGCTCGTTCGATATAGCACCTTGTGACACTAAAAGAGGAGATTAATACGTGAGAGAAAGAGGGCTATAATCATTAATCATTTAAATTTTATGCAACTACTAGTAAGTAAAAACAATGATCAAATTAAATAAGAATCGACATTTCGTTCTTGTAAAGTGTTCTTTAATACTCTACTTCATGTGCTGCAGATTTTGCTTCTGCGTGCTTGACGTATCCGTTCGTAAATTTAGTATTGTTTGATGATAAATTTTTCATGAATAGAAAAAGTTTTGTATAAAAGTGTAATCCATGATCGTACAATACAGTTTTGCAGACCTCTATTTGTAAATGTAAAAAAAGGATTACTTTTCGTAAAAAAGAAGAGATAATTTAAAGATTGTCAACTTTAATACTTAATAAATAAAATGATTCGGTCACACCAGTAAATATCTTTTCGAAGTAGCCCTCAGCCAAACAAATTAACTACAATAATGCTAAAACTCTTCCATTTGTGTCTAGAAGTGATACAATATTTTCTATTTACAGCGTACAACATTAAAATGTGATAACTACGACCAGATTTCAGTATTTTTACAAGTGTCAGTTTACATGCAAACGTCAGTCCTGGAACAGACAATGCGCATTGGACGCGACACGTAGATTAATATTTTATTCATCGTTATTTCTCTTAGAAAGTATTAGAACCCGTTTTGGTTTTATACACTCGGTTTTATAAAAGAAATGAATTAAACCCATCCACCAGTTAATTTGTGGAACATCTCCTCGTTCAATGTTTGATTCGCTTCCTTCGAACGCATCGACAAGAAGATGTAGCCTCCTATGAATTCGTGGACAACTTTGCAATCCGCTGATTGACATTCGAAAATGATATTCTCTTCCTCGAATTGTACCATCATGTGCTTTACTTCCCAATTAACGTTCCATGCCTATGAAAGGGACAAAATTATATACGTTTTTCAAATACAATGTTTTACGCGTATTTTTTTAACTATCAATTCTTTAGTTAATTTTAACATTAAAATCGCAGTTTTTATGCCTAAAATAAACTAGATAAGTGCTTGGCAAAATATTAGGCTTAAATTTAACGTACTATTTTGAATTTTACCTAAAAGTTTCACGATTTCAAGCAGACATAAATTAGAATACGTAAAAATATTATTATTCAAAACAAAATAAGAAGTTTAATCGAAAACTAATTGTAAAATAATCCGCTACGACACCCTGATGGAAATATTTTTCTGAAAATTTAACAAAATTTTGCTGAAATGTATTTGAAAATTTCTCTCAGTTAACCCCATTAATTAATTTCATAAATATTTCAGCAATTTTAAAAAGTAAGTTTTCAGTTTAATTCAGTAAATTTCAGAATAATAATTATTTCAAAACTCTTTTATTACTTTTCAGCAGTATATTTTAACTTTCCTTATATTTCATAGTATTACACACATTAAATTTTCATACGAAAAATTATGATTTATTTTGAAATACATTCAGTAATTTTTCAAAAACTTTTATTTTACTTTTCATTGATTTCATAGTACTTTCAGCAAAATATTTCCATCAGGGCAGTTAAATAATTTTTCAAAGACTATAGAAAATATCAAAAATAAATACATACTTTCATGGTGTTGTACCTCCAAGTCTTCAAATGATCGCCGCTGTGAAGCTCCATCCGCATCAGCCTGTTGTTGGCGATACCTAGCAGTTCGTCTTTGTTCTTACCTGTAAATCGTACAACAAAGAGCGAAATACCGTACTCCGGAAGAGACTGCCAGGCCTTGATATAATTCAGCTTCGCCTCGACGAGAGGCAAGTCCTTAACGTTCGCGTGCGCTTCCAAGATTCTTTGAACCAACTACGTGAGAGAAAAAAAGTATTATTAGAACTTGTTAATCCGATTATTTGCGTAAACCGAATTGTAACCAAACAAGCGATCCGCTACCTTTCCCTTGAACTTTTTTGCGAATCTAGGCGCGACGTAGTCTTCCGGTATGATGTCTAAAGCATTTGGATTGATGGCCGGCGCGGGCGCGGGCCTCTGCAATTGCAGAAAGGCTGTGATGCTGTTGACCTCGCTCTCATAAGACGCGTCGGCGAGAGTACGGCCTTTGGCTGCTAATCTGCACGCAGCCATCCACTTTGCGTATTGTTGCTCCTGGAATAACAAAAAAAAAAGAAAATAGATTTCAAGAAAAGCTCAAACATTACTCGTAAAAATTACATCAATTTATTCCTCTTATTTTTTATTTATATATTCCATATTATTATATATCTTGTTTTACGCATAACATCACGCAAATATGGAAATAATTAATATAACAACATTGCTATTTGATAACACTTTATCGGGTTAACACGAATTAATCCACTTACGTTGTCACATCTGATCCACATCTCGGTCATGCCTTCAGCGCTGGGCACTTCTAGCCTAATTCCATAACGACCTTGCGACAAATGTACGTCCGGCGTGACTTCGCAGCCGCGCAAATTGATCACGTAGACCGGCGATTCCGAGCCGCCCGCTTCTTCCCTGTTCTTGTAGAGTCTAAGCTGAAGATCGCGGCACGTGAACCAATAACGCTTGAAGGCCTTCAGCGTGAAGCGCTTCGGCTTGAAGAAACGCAGCTCATCGCAGAGCTCGGGCACTTGCGTGATGTCGCTGGGCCCGTTGCTGATATTGCTGCCTTCCAGGGTCACCTGCAGATCCGTTAAAGCCGCGTCGATGTCATCCTCGACGGGCGAGGTCGCCCCATTACTGTCATACGTGGGCTGCGGCACGCTCGCCTGAAGATTCACTTGTACCTGCGACAGAAAAGCGTAGGTGACATTAACTGTAGATTTCCTTTTTTTTCTCTCTCTCTCTCTCTGACATTCGTTGCGAGGACGAAGGTGAGTGGGTGTACGAAATGTACAAGACACATTTTGTGGGTCGAGGCGAGGCGATCGCATCTTTTCTCGGTAATGTTGTCGCGTGACGGCATTACGGTCTGGCGGAACATCGACTGGCGAAGCAATTGGCTGAAGGACTCAGCTATTTGCATGCGTTATGCGCCGCGTGGGGTTCTTCCCTCGCAGCAGCATAAATATAACACGAGCGAGTGAGAATAAGCTATGCAATTCAATCACAAAAACGGAAAAAGCGTCAAAGAAATTCGTATCTGCTTATACATAGTGCGTTTATATGCCTACGATGTTTTTGTAAAGAAATCTCTATACGGTTTCTGCAGAAAATAGAATAATTTAAACATTCAGATACGTGAATTCGACAGTTTTTGAGAAAAACTCGATGATCCTAATCGATTATGATGTCAGAAGCGAGAAATCGTGTAAATATATTCCTTTGCTCTTTAATAAATAGTTCCGAAATATTGAAGTTTCAAATAAAAAATAAAACAACTAACGCATAAGAAAATAAATAAAAACAAGTGACATGAATAATGAATAAACATAACGATAAATATAAATATCTTTTTATCCCATTTATGCAAGCATAATTGTTTTAAATACCTGAAGTGCTGCGAACATCAACATTTCCTCTTCGGTGCAGTCGATTTCTTCCGCGAGCAATTGCCACTTGGCTTGCTCGAATATCATGTTGATTCGAACCGCGTCGGTCTTCGGATTTAGGTCGTAAAAAGAGTAGAACTTGAACTTTAGCCTGAGCGTATCAAATTCGCGGATACCCTGCTCCATAATCGACAGAGAGGAGTCCAGCCAGGCGACATTCATCCTCGCTCTCTCGATCAGGCTCTTCGGTCTGATCAGCTTCGTTCGCGCTTCCGGCGAGATCGACGTCGGACTCTGCGCCAAGGATTCCGTCAATCCGCCGTTCAGCGCCTCGAGGCTCATAGTGCTGTTGTTGGCATTGAAGGAACCGGTACTGCCGAAGCCGGAAGAGTTGTTTCTCTTCCATGTGCCGGTGTGCTAAAAATTTATACAGCGTAAATTAATAAGTACAGAAACCGATATAACAAAATTCGCTCTATCCAAAATTTTGCGCACAATACGTACCGAGACAGGAGAACTGATCGGTGTGCTGTGATTTCTGTTGTTGGGCGTGACTGGCGCGCACATAAACGGACTGGATTGATCTAAGCTTCCGGTGGATCCTCTGGGACTCTGGCTAGCCGGGATAAAAGTGTTCGTATCGGCCGGCACGTTCCTAATGTGACCGTTCTTCTGGTTCTCAATCTTCTTCTTGGCCGGTAAATCTTTCAGATTGTACTTCAAGTGATTCGGTTCGAGCGGCTTGCAGAACGAAAGCTCCTCTGGATGTCTAATGCCTGCAACGAGATCGACAATTTGCATGTTATTTCTAGAGTTGAATTCATACGGATGAAAAAAATTCATACTTCTATTCAAATCAAGAAGCGAAGTAATCATGCAATCATAGTATTCATTGCCCAGTTCTTGCGACAGTAAATTAATTGAGGGATAAAGATCGCGTGCAGTGGCATACGCTGCGTATTAACGTTTATTTATGAACATGACACACTGATCTCATTCATCAATGTAGTAATAGAATCACTATGCAACGGCAGAAGCGCAAAAATGCGCGGATGAGCGGTAACAAATAACGCATCTAGTTGCGTTACTCCACTTTGATTTCCTAAAGTGATATCAATTTGTTTCTGTGCCGAATAATTGTACAATTCAAAGAATTATAATAGCTGGACTATTATTGTGAAATAAATAACATTATTTTAAACACTCTATAAGATTTGATAATCTGACTTATTTGTCATTTGCATGTAATTTCATTTTTAAACTGTCGAAAACATACGTTAAAGAAACCCTGTTTCATCTATCTTAAAATCTCTAAAGATTTTGATATGTAAAATATACGTTAAATAAGACGAACAATCAACTCGATGATTTTCAACATTATTATGCTTGCGATTCTCCGAATTGAATTATTTACGCACCATTACAAAATGATAAGCTGATATCTCTTCTAGCATTTCCTTCTGTTCGAAAGTCAGCTTTATCCGGCAAAATTATCGCGTTATCCCACTTCCTTGATTAAAAAGCTAGCACGGACTTCGCTGTGGCAGCGAATTGACAGTCGCGGCAGTCTACACGACCTTCGCGTGACTGCAAATTTATCATCATTTCTATTTCATTATCACGTATAATATTACTGCTGACACGATTACTTGAAAACGTACTTTACCATGCGCTCGCTCAACTGTAACTGTTTAAATTTATTTATTATGTACATATTATTTTAACAAAAAATTACAAAAATTCAAAAATAAAAAAATTTATAACTTGAGAAAACTATTTTGGTGTTTTCTTCTTAATTAACTTATTATTGAAAAGATGATGCGATGTAAAGTCTAAATAATCTTAGAAGCCAGACTGCTATTACGCAACAAATGACATAATGCGACATGTCTTCAATGTTCCGTGAATGTTTTTTAATACAATTTTTTAATAGTAAACTTAGATAACACTAGTTTACAAAAAAATTTTTGTTAATTATTTTGAATCAGACAAGGTGTTTCTTATAGATTTTTAGATGTTGAAAACGATGCCGCAAACCAAATTTCACCAGCACGTCAGGTTTCTAAAATAATTGAGGTTTAATATGTAAAAAATGGATTTTTTTGCGATATTTGATATTTTTTTCTAAGAAAGGTTAACGGTATCTTAAAATTCTGATCAGAAATCATGAATGTATTGTTCATTCCCTATAAAATACATTTTTTTAATTTCAATATCTTACTTTTTGGCCATGTTATTCAGCATCCAAAAATCTATAAGAAACACTTTGTTTGATTCAAAATAATTTTTGGCTGTAAACTTACAATTAGTGTAATTGAGCTGATTTTCTTATACCTAGTTAGCTCTTCTACTTTAAGTAATAAATCTTTTCTTACATAGCAAAAAAAATATATACCAAAGATTTTTCTCAAGGTTTGAAATATTACGCTATACTGTACGCAGGATATCTCTGATTAAATACACTTCCTCTAAACTGCGGTTTCTTGAGAACAGAAAATTTTCCTTCCGGACAGAAATACTCTTGTTTCTCGTAATTGTCTCGTTGATGGAGACACGCGACAATAATTGTCTGATTGACTCGCGTCGCGCTCGTTTCTATTGCTCTCTTTAACAAGTTTGCGCGACCTACCGAGTTCCTTGCACAAGTTAATAACCGCGTTGAACGTCTTGACGGAAAAATCGACGCGGCAGTCGATGCAACGCGTATCCGGCAGCTGTACCCTCAGGGTCTTGTGCATCGGCGTGAAATGCAGCAACGCGTCCGCCGCTACGCCGTACTGATCCAAGGTGCTACGTGTTCTGGTCAACCAGTGGTTTCGTGCCGGCCACCAAAGTGCGTGATCCGACCAGTCCATGGCGATGTCTGCAACACAAAAGAGAGAGAGAAAAATTAAAAAACAAATAAAAGAACAGACTCCGGCGGGAATATTCCATACAGCACAGAACATTGCAATTACATTGCAGCAATGTTACAATCTTGCAATGTAATATTGTTGAGACATTATTGGAACATGTAATTGTAATATTTCATGAGAATGTGACAGCAACATTCCAAAAACATTACAAAAGCAATATTCGGTAATCGCTAGTTCGTTCGTTTACCGCTATGCGACGCGCAAAATCTATCTCGTATTTAAGTTTTAGTCATGATGATTATATAAAACTTGCAAAGAGTGGCTAGTAAGATTAAAGACATAGTAACTATTTTTATCAATTAAATTTTTCCGACCATAACACAGGGAATTCAGATATTGACCTAATTATTCAGAAATCGGACAGATAAATGTCCGAATGATTTTACAATGTTTCAATGAAATTATTCTGCAATATGTCTGCAATCTTTCTGTGCTGTATGGGTATAGAGACAATATTTTTATATGCAACATTATTCTAAGATTGCAATAACAATGCATTATTGCAAATTCATTACAATATTGCTGTAATATTTCGTTACAATCTTCCTAAAGGCGGACATTTTAACGTTGCTGCAATCCCACAGCAATAATGCAACAACATTTTGCAGTGAATTTGCAATATTGCAACATTGCGATGAAAGATTGATGCAATGTGTATGCAATCTTTGTGTGCTGTATGGGTTATATCAAATGTGTTCCTTTCTCTTCAAAATAACAACTAATTCTTTTCGCAAACACACGGTGAATCGTATATGATATACTTGTAGAATGAACTACAAGAATATTTGAAAAAAGAAAAAAAGTTCAGTGATTCGTCGAATTGAGAATGCGACATATTTGCGTGCGTCCATCTCCACTAAAATATACCTAAGGACCTTAATAGCGGGCATGATTGGGTGTGAAGACGAGAAGGGTGTAGGGTAACTCAAAGGTTTCGTCTCTTTTGAAACCGCAGAGATGGCGGACTATTCACGTCCCAACGACTCGTCGATGGAATGTGAAGCAAACGAGCGTTTACGCTTCGCCGAGAAGTCAATTTTCACAGCTGTTCGCATCGCACTATGATCCATTTCCTATGCGTCGCTTAACTTTGGGGTCCCAAAATCTGTGAGGCGCCCGAGGGGATCGTTTAAAACCACCATTAAACTGCATGCACATGGGACTGCGACTGCGAGGGGCTGCGCATTAAGCGATACAAGCGAGACCATAAAATTGAATATGAATGAGAGGAAATAGTAATATTACAATTACAATCTAATTATAGATAGAAAATATTTACGGCTCAATACAGCAAAAAGCATACTCTTTTCTTCTCTCTCAAAAATCTTGTCGTAACAAGAAGAAGGCCAATCGAAATCCGAATGAGTGAAAATGCGTTATAAATAAAACAGTCTAAATAATCTTACGGAAAAAATAAGAAATTTTACTACACAATCAGACAAAATACTTCTTCTGTTTCGATAAATTGGGAAAATGACACGTTTACGGCGCAAATTGGATTCATTGCTATCGCAGCTGTGATCTATAAATATTTTGCGGATTTTAGTGCGGCGTGAGACCGGCCGTTCGCTTGTTCAACTGCTTGTTTTTGCATTTGAATAGCAGTCCGCGAGTTCTCGGATCCGCCCACACGATAGAAATACAAATTTATCTCTTGCCCTGTTTTTTTCTCTCGTTTCCATCTGCGTTTTCCTTTGCTCCACTTTTAACTGTGATAATCACACGGCGAGATAACACATCCATAAAATGTCGCAACGATTAAAATCGTGAATCTTCGCGCTCTTTCGATCTGTATATTAAATTCCAACTGCTTGCAATAACTACAGTAGTTATCGGAAGATATTAATCGCCCAGTGTGTCGGGAATCGCTAGAAATGCTTGGAAGAGGAATCACTGATGTGACTAGAAATATTGATCATAGGTTGCATCTGATTCAGCGAAAACGTGGCGAGACTGACATTTCCCGACATTCCGCGAGGAAATGACGAGATGTTAAAGTGCAATGTGTAACATGGGACAGCACTCACATTTATCTTGAAACATTAAAGTCGCGCGGCAGCTATACAAGCGAAGGATACACGAATACACGAAGAAGAAGATGCGTAACGCGATTTAGACACGCAACTCAACACGCAACGTAGAAATTAACGCGCTCCGAATGTTTCCTTGGCAGCTGTTGATTTTATTTCGTTTGCGTCTTTACAGTCGTATAAAAATTTGTGATGGCGTGAAATGTGGATTCTCGAAACATTTTTTTTTTTTTAATCAAGGATTATTATTTATATCAATTATTATTATTATTCGTGCTATTAATTGTTTATTTAGCTCTCTGGAACAAATAATCCTTGTCCTCGATGAAGAACATCGATCTTAAGGTGAAAAAAAATACACGACAAGAGCAAACGGCATGTTGATTCAACACGCGAGACAAGAAGAAAGTGCTCGTCGCATAACAATATATGCGCCGGCATACACAGTGTGTACCGCTAGGAGTGGCCTCGTGACACACAAACGATCAAGAACTACATACTTTTCCTGGACTGCCGGTTGTAACCCGCATTTTTCCACTGCCGGAAATATGTCATCGAAACGATATTGAAATAATTTAATATATATAATTTTAAATTACAGATTCTCTGTGTGCGTGTGTTGTATGTGTGTGTGTGTGTCGATGTAGCAACATATATACGTCCCACCATTCGCGTCGTTCCTTTCACTTGGAGATTCTTTGACTGATTCTTTTCTAATTGAATAGAAGTCAAACGTTTCTATATATGGATAAATTGAGAAATACGCATCTACAGTTTCCTCTGGAAAAAATGATATGTTAGAACTCTGCGGTATAAGAATAATGCATAATAATCTTAAAACACAAATCGGTGTTATATAAATTGTTGCACAATTAAAAAATTCTTTTCTAACGAAATAAATATATATGAACCTAGAAATGTATTCGTACATTCACTCGACAATAAGTTCAAGCTTATATTTTTTAACGTCTCTTTAGAGAACAGGATTGAAGTATTTTTGAACTAGTTGCCTATACGTGCAACTATAGAAAGACGTAAAATCAAAGCGTCGTTGATTAAACTATTCGACTCGCGTTCGCCGATTGCTCTTACGGCACGTCCGCGGTAGCAACGACCGCGATATTTGCGCATGGCGCTTATTTATACCTCTTCAAGAGGATGTGAGTATGACCTGTATGCGACATTCGCGGCCTCCGAGCACGTGAAATCGGTCTCTGGTACGAAACAGAAGCCGCCTGTTTTCGTTACGTCCGTCGTCGGAGAGTTCCAGGGAGGAAGAACGCTCTCTCGAAAGTGATTTGAGGGGCGACGCTATCCAGAAGCGGAACAACCACCGTTTCCTGATATGACGAGCAGACGATTCTATTTTAACATCTACGTGTCTGGATCTGGATAGTCTGGCACGCGCAAGAGTAAATTTCACGAAACGAATTCAATAACACGCAATTTCTGAACACTGTTAATTCTTCCAATTTTAGAAGACAGACGGATATTTCGTGACCTTTGCGGTGTTAAATTTTGATACACATGCCAAAATAATTTTACAGGCAAAATTCAAGATAGATATTTTTTGCGAAAAATTATTACAAAAATTGAGCCTGGAAAATTGGCTTCCCGATCCCTGAAGGTAAATCACGAAAGTGTAATAATTATTAGTATACAGTAAAATATCTTTCCATAAATAAAATAACTCTTTAAGTGACAAAAAAAAGATATTCTTGAACTGAAACCGATTTTACTAATTTTCTCGGACTAAAACATGATTGCGGAAGTGCCGAAAGAGTTAAATCCTCGGTGGCGGTATTGCAAAGCTGTGATGAACATCCGTTATATGTGTAAACGACGGTATGCTTGTGCAGGAGCCACGTGCGGCCTATGTAAACTACGAAGGAGCGTTTACAAACGTCGCTCGCCGTAAGAAGGGTGAGCTTTAATAAGGGAACAAAGCTGGGGTACGCACGTGGCGGTGCGTAATATCCCCTTTTCCCTCCCCGACGATAAACGCCAGGCGGAAGTTGGGATATAAAATTGCGACGTAATAATGAGGCGCACTCATAATTCCTTTCTTCCCCCCTTTCTCCCTTATGCGAATTCCAGCGCGGAAAACCAGGTTTCTTTCACGCGTATATCGCTCAACGTTTCGTGCAAATAAACGCGACCTATTCAACGCTGTGAAGGGTTGTAAGAACATGTACTACCGAGCACGTCAAGATTTAGGGAGAGACAATACTTCAGGGATGAATCAAACAGTCGGATAAAACAGCGAAGATTAGAGCAGTACAATCTCAAAAAATTTCAGACTTTTATGCCATAATAGCGTCCTAGCATACTCGTGGCAATTTTTTTTGCAGTAGTATCTTGGCAATCTGCCATGTGTCAAACACCGTTTTTAACGTTTGTTTGAAGAAAAAGATGGAAAAGGTTGTAGATCCGAGTCTGAGTCGCGCCCAACAAAGGCGTTGTCCAAGTGCCGATGTGCGCTACTCATGTCCCCCGTCTCTCTTCACTTCGAAGTCTAAAGCGTGCTTCAAGCATTGTCAAGCCACCCTCTTGCGGTGCACAAAGGCGGGCATATGTGTAGTTGCCGGAATATATCACATGGTGGCCAGAAGCACGGTTCGAGTCTGTGAGGTTTTTCACTCGATTAACCGCCCCGCATCGCTTTCCTCTTTTCTTCTTTTATTTTTTACAATTTGTGTAATTAATCAATCAAAATTAAATAGAAAATTCTTGTATTTTTTAACTCATGCATAGCCGGAAGCATAAATGTCAGCAATTAAAGTAAGGCACAACAGAGGGTATGCAGTCGACAACAGCGGTGAAAGATATGCAAATTGGCAGACCTGTTGCGTTACTTCTATTCAAATCAAGCCTCGGGCATCGTGCTGCGCAGCGTAATCGGATTTTCATGGTACAAGCAATCGGAGGGTATGTAATCGCTATGATCGATTGACATCGATTACGGTGCTAGTGTGACCTAACAGTAGGAATGCGCGTAAATTTAATATGCATCGATACTTATCGCCAACTGTATGTAACCACCCACTGAATAAAATGTTAACAATTTGATCAAATCTGCCAACAATCAATGTTATTAGATATTAATATAAAATTACACATCAAATATACATTTGTGTTAATGAAAAAAAAAATGCTTTTTCGTTAAGAAGATAAGAAAAAAATATCTAATCAAAATGTGGCAACAAATTAGCTCATCAAACGGAAGATTCGTTATAGGATCCATAAATATAAAGTTCACCGCGAGATATATATACATATCATATGCTAACAGAGAAGGGGAGATGATGGTAAAAAATATTTGCTTTCGTATGCTGTCTTAATTGCTCTAAAATAAGCGTTGACTCAGGCATAACGCCTTTAACTCAACTTAATCCGTTTGTAACACCGCGATATGATGCTCCAGATGTACCACTCGTAATTTAATACCATGCGAAATGAGAGATCAGCTGTGAAACGATTGGTTCGTTCCGTGAAAAGGCGTTGCAAAAGTATTTCGTATTGTTACGAGTGATGGGCATTCAGTAACACTAGATAAGATACTCAAAGCTGGGCGTAAAAAAAAAATATACATATATATAATAAAATTTAATAGTGCGTTTTTTGTTGAAGAGTCGAAAGAGCAGCATTTTAATTCTTAAAAAAATTCTTATGCGTCTTTACGTTATCGCGAAACATGTTATACGATTGTGAATTTATAAGAGAGAATGATGTGCTTTTTTTAACAATGTAGATGCTATGATGGACGCATAAAGGAAATGTTTACAGCAATTACAGTAATAGGAATTGATCTGACTGTTTTGTCTCTTGTCAGATGGGAAGCGACAGAGCGAGTGGCTAGTTGAACATAATTGCTACATAATTGTGACAATGAGATGCGAAACATCTCGCATGAAATATGAATCTTTGACAACAAATCAATTATATAAAATAACATATTTTGATCTGGAATATTTAAAAAATAGAACTTGATTAAACAGAAAGACAATTCAAAAATTAAATAATTAGTTATTTTTCTTAATTACAAAGAATTTAAAATCAAGAGATACAGTCGAGTCTCGCGCCAAGTTCATGCACAATGCGCAAAAGAGCGACCGTGCATTTATACGTGAGACTACGAGCTGAGGAGCAACCGAGATTATCGAATCTCAATAACGCCTGGGCCGATCGATTTGAAAACAGGCTCAATCGATTGAGCATATCCAAATTATGTTATAAAAGTATACTTGTTTTTACTCTACATGCTCTATAAACAAAGATATAATAGTCCAAAGTCAAAATGTCGAAAAATCTATTTAAAGTCATCGTCGTCGTCGTCTCTGCGATATTCCATTTTCTAGGATGTCTAGTAAGGATGGGCGATCTCGATTAATCGAAGTAACCAACAGTTTTTTTTTCAATTAATCGATTATCATTGCATGATACAGACGCTGCGTTCAGAAATTCACTGCCAGTACTGAAAATCTACAATATACGTGACGTAAACTATAGATTTTTAGTACCGACAGTGAATTTCGGAACACAGCCAGAGTCGACCTCCAGAAGGGGTCCATAAAAGAATAAAGTTAAGTTATAAATATTGTCTTCAATTGTCTTTATGCTGTATTTTGCGCGGGCTATCAGTTAGGTTAGGTTAGAGGCAAAAGATTAGGTAATAATTTATATATACTCGTATTACATACAAGAACTAATTGTAAGTGTTATCTGTTCCAGCAGAGTGCATAAGAAATTCATATGAAAACATGATGGAATACGGAAAAACAAGTGTTGAGGATAAAATAGAAGCATATAAATCGATAAATATCGACTAGTATGTGTATATATATATGATAAAAGATATTCTTTACAACCATAATCAATTTTTTTTACATTTATGAAAACTTTATTAATATTTTCTTTTTAAGTGATCTAATTGAAATCGAAACTGAAACACAATCTTCAAAAATATTTTCGGATACAGCTGCATCTAGTAACATTATGGATTCCTCAAATTATGAACAAGTGGATATAGACTCTGCATCAGATTGTTTAGAAAATATAGAGAAAACCTACCAAGTTGCACAAACTGCTGATTGTCAAAAAATATCTGATGTAATTCAATCAAAAATATCTGAGACTGAAAAAGGAATAATACGGTATGTTTCCATTTTTCTATACTTTTCTATTTTACTATATGAAAATTGTTTTTCTATCTTTCAATGATTTACAGATCAAAACGACCTAGTCTTGTTTGGAAATTTTTTGAAAGTGTAACTAGGTTAACAGCTCGTTGTACTTTATGTAATAAAGTTTGCAAACATTGTGGAAATACATCAAATATGAAACAGCATCTAAAGCGAAAACATGTGGTATTATGGTCTGCAAGTATAACTAAAAAAAAACGTGATGTTGATCAGACAGATTCTATAAAGGTAAATAATTAATGCATAAAGCAAACATTAATTAAGTGAAAAAATTAAGTAAATAAACAAAAATTTAACTATAATTAAAATATTTTACAGACAAAACAGAAAAAAATTGAAAAAGTATTCGAGCAAACAAATTTGTTTATGAGTATGTATGCTTGAAATTAACTATTTTTATATCTACAAAAAAATTTTTAACGATCTAATATAAAAAATCTACCTTAATTTTTTTAGATGATGGGCATAAGACTGATAAAATAACAAATGCTATTTTATACATGATTGTGACCGATAAAATGGCTTTGACAACAGTTGAAAATGAAGGTTTTCAATGGTTGATGAAAACCATTGTGCCTCTTTATAAGGTGCCCAGCAGAAGAACAATAACTAGATTGATAAAAATGCGATACGAAACATTAAAAGAAAATTTTATAATTAAAATCAAAAAAGCTATTTGTTATAGTCTCATTTGTGATGATTGGGCAATTATTACTAATCAACGTTATCTTGGTGTAACTATTCATTATTTAACAGAAGAACTCAAAATGAAAAGTGGTTGTATCGGTGTTTTTCCGTTGCATAAAAATCACACTGCTGAATATCTCGCTTATTTTTTAAATACAGTTATTGAAAATTTCAAATTAGATCATTCAAAAATTACAGCAGTCATTACGAACAATGTAGCAAATGTTCAACTTGCGATAGAGAAAACAATAGGGACACATAAACACTTGTTTTGCTTCGCAAATATTTTATCTCTCATTGTATCGGATGCACTAATCAACATTCCTCATGTTCGAGAAATTATTTCTAAAGTAAAGAAAATTATTACAATTGTAAGAAGCAGCGTTGTCGCATCCGACGAACTAAAAAATTTACAATTACATGATGGAAAAACCGAAGGAACAGTATTAAAATTTATACAAGACGTAACTACTTCTTCGGACTCTATATTTTATATGTTAAATAGATTTCTTGAACTTGAACAATATGTTTATCCAGTAATATCTAAATGTGATAATCCTCCAGATATGTTAAAGCGTAATGAAATTCAAATATTGAAAGATATGGTATCACTTATAAAACCAATTGCAAATGTTATTACTGAAGTTAGTGGAGAATCATATGCAACTTGTAGCGTCATTATACCTTTAGTGCACTGTATGAAGGCCTCAATATATTACAACAAACCTAATACAAAAATGGGAATTGAGTTTAAAGAGAAACTTCAATCAGCAATTAAAAATCGATGCGAAAATTTTGAAAATGATAAAATAAAAAGCTGTGCCACAATACTTGATCCTCGTTTCAAGAAATTACATTTTGAAAACGCTCTAGCTGCAAAATCTGCAATATCTCGAATTGAATTATTATTGAAAGAAAATACAACTCCAAACAATCCACAGAATATGATCGAAAAGTTTAATACGGACATGATTAATAGAGAGTCTGATGTATGGGACTTTCATGATCATCTAGTAATGAAAAATACTAATTTAAATGAAGGGTTGAGTGAATTAAGAGAATATTTGGATAAGCCAGCCATTGAACGTAAAGAAGATCCGTTTCAATACTGGAAATCAATGAAACATACTTTTCCGAAATTATATGAACAAGCAGTGAGATACATTAGTATCCTTGGTACTTTAGTACCCTCGGAAAGAATCTTCTCTCAAGCTGGCGACATTAAAAATGATGAACGAAGCAGATTAACTGGTGAGCATCTAAACATGGTGTTATATTATCTTAGTTCACCTGCTTTTCAAGACTGGGAATTGGAATGAATCACCTTCAATATTTTTCTACTCATATTTCTATTTTGGAAAATATCTATGTTTTAAATGCCTATATTTTATATAAAATACTTTCCTCTTTTTATATCTTATCATATATCTATATTATTTGTGACTTAGCTTAAATAACATCTATTATACATATTTATGTATGTACAATATGATATAATATTTTTTACTTTAAATTAGAAAATGACAAAATATATATATCTTAAGAAAATCATCCTGTTCTTCCTCGTTTAAAATTCCTAAATCCTTATTCTAACTAATTTACAGAAAAATTGATTTATACAAGTATGCTATGTTTGTAATATTAATATACATGTGCATAATCATGGGTGAGTAATGTGTAATAGAAAACTTTTTATTATAATTAATTTTAATTAATAAAACTGATTTGTTCAGCTAATCGATTGTAAATATGCTATGTTTGTAATATTAATATGCATGTGCACGATTATGGATGCGTGATATGCAACAGAACATTTTTTATTTTAATTAATAAAATTAATAAAACTTTTCAACTGTATCTAGCAATGGATATTTTTCTATAGATTTATTGAGAAACTGTATGTAAATTTGAAATTAAAATAAAATTAATATATAAATGCAAAATAAATAAATATTGTTTAAGATTTCTTTAAAAAATAAATTTAAAGGAAAATAAATCAATTTTTTTTATTAATATAATCGACACTTTTATGTTTTTTTTTTCTTTTAATCGATATTTAAAACATCGACTTATCTTTTAGTTAGCTTAGCTTGTTATATTAAATTATTATAATTCTTATTTTTCAGATTTATCAGTTGTAGAAATATTTATTGATAGAAATGTGTACAGTTCTAACAAATTTTAAATATCACCAGATATCGATTGATTGTTTGCCAACGTGCAACAGGTGTCCGCTTCATGTATCTTACACGCGTTGAAATTACTATTCTACGAAAATATTTATATTACAGAGTGATTTTTATTAATGATACAATAGAGAAAAGAACGACTTTAGATAAAAAATAAGAACTTTTTATGTCCAAAATTAATTTTTTACAAGAAAAATTATCTTTTAGGTCCTCGATTTGTTTCTTCATATATAATCATCTTTTCACTCAATCTATCATCTATTCAATTGGAGAAATATATCAAGGCGTACACAAGGAAATGTGAAACGTAAATATCCTACGTAGGAGTATGCGATACGTAATCTTACGTCCTTTCTTGATATGCTCCGGAGGTAGACTCTGGAGGTTTTCATTGAAAGATTTTATACGCGCAACAGGTATCTGATTACAAATGTTTCTCACGTTTTACAACCATCGTCAAGTTCCAAATTCTAAGAAATAACGGACACACTCGAATTTACCGGAAGGCACGAAGCATGATTAATTGATCGGTGGTCTTTGCTTCCGTTTACATATTTTGTTCAGCGCTTAATATAATAGAACAATAGCGCTTTTTCATTTTATTTTTTTCATAAAAAATTGCCATCTTTTTAATTACATCATCAATCATCAATATTAACAAACTCGATATATAATATTAATTACACACTACTTTATATGATACATTATGATTAAGTTTATTCTTTGAAAAAATAATTTGGCACATACAACAAGAAAAGAGAAAGAAAAATATTTTCTGTTTTAAAGCGTCTCAATAAATTTCTCGAATGAAGAAATTACAATACTCGTGATAAACCGCCCGTTACGATGTCGGTAAATGAAAAAACGGCTGATGCCTAATACAATGATGACGCTACCTGTATGGACTTCCTCTGTGAATGAATGAATATGTATGTTGAATTTAATTAGCAAGTCAAGGCCGTAACTGTTCCCCTTGCAAACGCTTCATCGTTATTGCAAACGCATCGTCTTTTCAAGAATTTTTGATGCTTTTCGTCTTTTTTAAAAATTGTATACCGATGTGTCGTTAATAACTAATCTTTTTTAAAAAATAATAACATGATAGAAATTATAAAAAAGCATACTAAGAAAATTAAAATTTTTTAAATATATAATATTATTAAGTTTATTAAATTGTTTTATAAGAAATATCTTCTTTTTAGTACTTCCTGATATTTCATGAAAATAAACATCGTAAAAGAGAGGGAGAGAGTGGAAAGCAAGCAAGGTTAAAAAAGCCGGAAAATATTTTCCAGCCGTTATTATCTAATCGGTATCTGAAGAATGAGATTAAGATATTCAGTGACGCTTCTATTTTACAATAGATATCTAATCGCCAACCGGAGTTCACGCGAGTTTATTACGCAAAACAGATATGATTATTATTAGCCATCACTCAAAAAAATGATCTTGCAATAATAGCTAAAATTTTCTAGGTGTAAAAAATTAACTAAAACAGATAAATGATTAGCAACTGTTGTGATATCGCATATGTAATTACTTAATCAGTTTAGATGACAGAAACAGAATATATATCTGTATTGTTTGTGAACTTTAAAAAGAAAGTTTCTCTAAAGCGCCTATCTATATAAGATCAATCACGTGTTAGATCATGCAATGAATAACATTTAGCAATGGCACCTAAATTTTTCAGAAGCTATTGCTAGAACATTACTGCTATAAATTCTGTATGTGACAAACAATGTTTTCACAGATACGAAAAATAGCGATACATTCTTGTTGCGATATCTAGAAATCTAACTACATCAGCGAAATATTTTTTTGAGTGATACAGATGTATTTTGAAATGTGCTTAATAATTTTTTTCTGCTTCAAGAAAAAAAAGAATAATCAAACTTACCATTTATATACATATGTATATATAATTTATATTATATATATCATATAAATATATATTGTATTTTATATAAATATATATATATATATATATATATAGGCACATTACTTTCTTACGTTTGTTAAATAAATTTTAATTAATTAGTTCGTATATTATTATCGACAATATAATATATAATCGACAATAAGCACAGTGCATAAGAACGAGTCGCAAAATGTTGTCTTTAATCGCATTAGGAGAGACTGTGCTAGAATTTCTGAAGCGTGGGGGACCATCGCGTAGTATACCTGACGATGGAATCAGGTCAGGACGGAACACTCCTTATGTTCGATATTTGGTATCCGTAAAATGATCGATACGATAGTTTCGCATAAGAGTAGCTTCGCAAAAAAGTGAGTTATTCAGATAAAAGATTTTTTTGTATACGATATAAAAATAATAATGTAAAATATATTTTACAGTGCACTATTATTAATCTTATATTTTAAATAGATCTTACAAATTGCGAATTTATTTGTGAAAGAAATCTTGTTCGAATAAAATTCTCATATTTTCCCTCATTTTCGTAAATTCGCTTGTCTTAATATACGAAAAAAAGTAAACTCTCTCTAGTAAAGAAACTTTTAAGGAATTAAATTCTTTCTATACTTTTTGCCTTTTTCTCGTATTATTATACTAAATTTTTATTTTCTAAGCTTGAATTACAGCAAGACGCATTTCAAATACCTTTACTTATTTTGTTTTGTTTTGTTTCCTCTTACCAAGATTTAAAATGTTATAAAAATAAAGACTAATATATTTCGTAAAATAAATTTATGGACATGTATCAAGCGAAAACTTGGCAAAATCATTGTTGCGATCTCACGACATTTAAATGGCGGAATGATGTAAACCACAACACCATGCCTATCATAGATTGTTGAAAGTATACGACAAAGGTGGGAAGATACCGAGAGCAGTGACTGTAGATAACAATGCAGAGGCATATCGATCTCGTCAGTGAATATGAGCTGATACGCGCGGGTGTGTCCAACAAAAAGATCGTCCTCTAATTTTTCAGACAATCGTACATAACTTTTCGAACGTAACTATTTTAGAAGAATATAAAAAACTCACATTTTGGGGCGCCAGCTTGGCAGACCTGTTATTTATGGTACCATCATCGAAAAGTCGATCAAATGATTCGGATTAATACGTTACTTATTGGCTTTAATCGCACCTAATTAAACTCTAATTCGTAAATGCGCCCGTCTCTCAATTAACGTCAAATAACGTAGACTCAATTAATGCTTCTTTCTTTCGATGAGCTTCTAATTTTACAAATGCGCGATAGAGAAGACTAATGCAACGTTTCTGCCTTTCGAAAAAATTATTTGTGAATTCTAACCCGCAAAAAAATATTCTAAATAATTTATTCGCTATCTAAATAAAATGTAAATGTAAAAATAATATTTTATAATCTTTATATTATATGCGTAAGTAATATTTACGCCCATCACCATTCTAAGATTCACGCAAAAAGTTCTCGTGTGCGTTGCCCATATGCCGCGTCATACGAGATGACAGATTGCAGGAAATGCCTTTACATAATCCTAGGCTACAGTGACGCGATACCTGCCGGCCGCAATGCCTGTAATTTAGAAGTTTGCCTCTGTTATAAATGGAAAATCACTGCACTATATGCAAAAAATTCACTCCATAATGCGATCATACGGTATATATGAAAATAAAATCGAGAAACTTTGTTGAGATTACGTAACCAATAGCAGTAACTTCTTATTTTAATTACATATAATTGACAAAATTGATAAAAATTTAATTTCCCCAGAAATAAAATTCAAACCGTTAAAAAGATAAAAGACTAGCGGATTGGTGACGAAAGAATTCCATGACAAAGACCCTGCACAAGCGAATAGCTACACATATGCAATTACACGGACGGCGAGGGAAGGTGGGAGAGCGGTGTTGAGAGCGAGGTCAAAGGGAGAAAAGGACGAGATGAGCACGCGAAAAAAAAAGTCTCACAAAGGGAGGGAGTAGGATGGACGAGCGGCGAAAGCGAACGGAGTGAGAAGGAGAGGGCAACATACAGAGGGGGCGGAATGGAGGACAATAAATGTCAGAACAACGACCTCGCGGTGGCTGGCCGGACGACCAGACGGATCGTCGACCATCATGGACAAAATTCTGCCGTTGCAACACCCCAGTTTGATGTTATCGAGTATTGATTTCCCAAATAATCATTAGTACGTGCTATCTTTAAATTAGCATAATTAATTTTTAAAAAATCGCTATTTTCGTTAGAAAAGTATTAGTTCCGTCAATCAAACTATCATTAAAATTAAAATCACCAGGTTTTCGAGAGTTATTATTAGAGCAATTAAAAATAACTTGTACTTTCATATATTAAAATTAATTTTACACAGAATAAACTTTAAAGACGCAAATGAATAGCAAAATCAGATACCTTTTGTAATTTCAAGTAGACTCCAATTTATGAGTTATTTCATATAAATGCTTTCATATGAATCTGCTTCGAATTATTCGAAAAATATCTCTGAAGCGATCGCACCGGTTAAGATGCTGCGCTTGATATTATCTCAAAGTACGAGAAAAGAAACTTCGTAGTTCGCGGAACGATTACGGTACGGTTACGTAGTTTCGCGCGCGCAAGATATTTTTTCCTAAAATCGCCAGACAAGTCGGAGGAGCATGGCATCGTACGATAAATTTGGTTCATGGCATCTGTTGCTCTCCTCCTCTTCAGCCCTTTCGCGGAACTGTATCAACAGTAGTAAACATATTTATAGAAAGGGGGTCTCTTAAAGGTGGGGATGACTGGCAAAAGTCTGGAGAGATATTATTGGATCCCCGTGATACAATACTCGCGGATCTTTGTGTCTTCTTTCACACAAATCACCGCGCGACCTGCTTCGCTGAAGGCGTCTTGAAAACAACATCGGTGGCCGGTAAAAGACTGCGTTAAGAATATGACTTCTCGCAGACGATTACGTGAGACGGCGAAACATACTTTTACGATTCTCTATTTTTAGCCAGTGAACGCGCTTACAACGTAAACACTTGAATATCTAACTTAATTAGGTCGCCAAGAAACTAACAACGCTGTTATCAACTTGCCGACTACAATCTGGCGCAACGTGTGCAGATAAATATATCATTTCAGACTAAATAATCATTTTTTTTTTATTCAAAATATAACGCTCAATGACGACTTGAAAAGAGACTTTGCTTCAAACTCATTACAATTTATATGTTCTCTTAATTCATAAATCATATACGAATTTGATTTAGCGTTTCTTGTTAATTGCGCTCACGATTTTACGTCGATTTGTTTGATTTCTTTCACGAATGCAAAAAGAATCGCCGGAGGTGTAGAAGGGAATTCACGAAGCACGATCGCGAGACAAATCAATTTCACCTTCGGTTGCGAGCATTGCAAAAAATATTACAGCGAGTGAATCGCCGATACGTTCAAAGCGAACCGTTTTCCGCGCGGCATTGCGACGACCGAAGGAAAGCGAGCGGAAAAGGCGGGAGAGAACGAGGGGGGAAAATAGCTGGGTGGAGAGCGAGCGCAATTAGTCGCACCATGGGAAATGCACGCGGTAATGAGACACGACCGAGCCGCCGGATTCGCGCGCGCTTCCGGAACGTCAATTATAACACACACGTCGTTCCTTTTTTATTTCATCGCGCGAACGATTTCGCTTTCTCGCGAGTAGACAGAGTTTTTTTTCCAAAATATTGACTGCGCAAAATTATTTCTTGCAATTGGAATTAAACAGGACATCTCCGGATTGATTATCTAGAAATTTACGCATTCGGATAATACACGATGTGATAATATTTTTTAACAGCATTTAAATTACACACAAATATAATTATTGTAAACAGACTGCGTGAAACAGCGATTGACAATTGATAAAACGTACGAAAAAAATTAATATTTTATTTCAAGTGTGATATCTTTGTGACTCCTCCCGGTTGCGAAAGAGAGCAACCTAAGCAACTTTTCGGCATTCCCGTCGTACGAGAGAAAATCGCAACTGGAATGCCGAGAACGCGTCATAAAGCGCGCACGACTCGCAGAGACTTGCATAAATCGCAAGCCTCGCAAGGACAACTTTTTCTGGTTGCGGAAAAGGGCGCGAGAGAAAAAAATCGACGTTGGAAAATGTATTAATACTATTGGGAAAGTTAGCTCGAGGCTGGGAAACGAGGAGTTCAATCGAGGCTGGGAAACGGGAGGAGTTCACGATTATCATTCGCTCTGCGTCTCGATCGATCTATCGATACGCTCCTCCTTCGATCCGCTCCTCCTTCGATCCGAACCTTCCTTCCAGTATATTCATGGACAGAACTTTCTCCTATTTCGAATCCACCCTCTCTCTGTCAAGCGCGATAAAAAGTGTAACCATCTACTTTCATAAATCAGAAATGCTGCGCTGGTCGGACCAAGATTTCTTGATAAATTCGTATTCTTTTCGAAAAGAGAAAGTTTTATTCGCTCGATGATGCTGCGGATGTTATTTATTATCTCTGTCATCGCTGATTAAATTAGTGCTTATTTCTATATCAAAATACAGATAGACTTTGCAATTATCGACTGTGGTAAATATTAAAAATGAATTCACTTCCGGCAAAATGTGAAAAAACGCAAAGTTTCACGGAAGTACGTGTGATTGTGTGCAAGGATATCGCCTTATCAGCTCACGTATCCTTTAACTCTGTACTGAATATTATCGGCTTCCGCTGATGCGTCTGATTTCTTTCCCCATAATAGTGCTTCCGCTGTAAAAAAATGAACTTTTTACCAAGTCTTTCACTCAACATCCAATGACACTCATATCCTGATTGCGGATGTTCGATAAAATGTGACAGTAAAGTCAAATCCGGTGCCATAAAATATCTCACTTTTACATCTACATTCCTGTTTTTATACACGTGTACGCCAACAATGGCATACGCCCTTTTCTTGTACCTGAATTACTGATTTATCATAGAAATATAGTTCCTTAAATAATTTTTAATTAATGCACATATAGAAACATTTTGAAAATTTTATATAATTATTTTATGATCATCTGTATAAATTTCCAATCCTTTTATAAGATTTAATTTTGAAATACAATGAATTCCGGTTAATTGGGCCGCCATTTATTTGGAACAAATCTTAAAAAACAAATCCTAATAAACAAAATAAGGGTTTTCTTCGCTTATTTGAGACAACATGCCGTATAATTGGGAACGTCTGCAGAGTTTGGCGAGTTCATCATGTAGAAAAATTATATTTAACGATGGATAACTAATCGCATGTTTACATGCTATGCTATTTCAGTTCACTATGTTATTTCGAATAGACGTGGTAGCTAATCGTTCTCGTGATAGTAAAAAAGCAAACGTATATGTGAAAGTGGAAGCGCCTTAACACATAAAAAATATATTACATTCACCCTTTACACTTTTTTGTTATTCAATTTGTTTCAATAAATAAGTCGTAGCTTTGTGAAATGCTAAGTTAACTTTTTTTTATTTTAAAATAAAACTTCGGATTATTGAGGCGGCCACCTAATTGGGCCGAAATGTACGGTCTCGATGTGTCCCAATTAACCGGAATCGACTGTATTAGCTTTTAAAGTGCTAGGCCTTCTTCGTAAAACCTGCTTATCTAGACATTGATCTGCAGACAAGATAAACAGTGTGGAAGCATTGATGTAATGAATGATGGAGGAAAAAAAAGCACATGGAATACACGATAATCTCGAGAATTACTTCCGGAAATAACGATAACGCATAATCGCGTACATTGCCTCTTTGTCTTCCGCACTGATTGATTTGAGATTCCGCGAGCACAAATATGTATTAACATATATGTTACATAGCTCAGCCGCAGTAATTATACGATATCACTCGCATTTTTCCGTATGCCGCACTCCGATTAATATGAATGGATCTCTTTCATACGAGAGCCACGCGTTCCTGAGCCGATAAACACTCCGATTTGTGTACGTTAAGAGTCTGAATATTCTCTCACAACATACTGAGTGTCTGAGATACGCTTTTAATATATATATATATATATATATAATACTTTTAAATCATATACATAAATAACAAAAAAATGTATCAAAAGAATAACGAAACTTAGTCCTTTCTACTGTAAAAAGTACTATATTTAAATAAAAAGCATATGTTCGTAAAATATATTTTTGATCAAATAAGATTCGATTAATACAACGCAATATTTTTTAATAAATATCGTGGCAACAACACCTTTCGATTGAACTTTCAAGATAATGATAGTTAATTTTCGCCAATAAATCTAATGTTAAAGTATCGATTCGACGTGTGTCTAATCGTGCACGTGGAGATGCGGGTTCACGTAGGTCGAGAAAATTGCAATTTACGCGTATAAACGACAGACGCGACGACGCGTAGGCATCACTTTGATCGGCTACGCGCGCGACTCGGCTGTGACTCTTATCGACTATTATTACCCTCCTGCTGTTGTTGCATCGTGCATCACTGTCGAACATCAGCCTTTCTAACGCCATTCAAACTTTTCAAGTGCGCTTAATTATCGTATCTATAAATAAAGTGCGGCGCGTAACGCTTCTTTGATAATTCGACATAATACGCATTGTGCAAACGTGTCGCTCAATAAGCGCTTTAAAGAAACGCACAATGAGACGGACAATATTGCGTGCATCAGAAGGGCGAGAGAATGAGCGGAAATCCCGATCTAAGTCCAAAAAAAGCAAGAGAAAAAATGAAAAGAAGATAACGAAATATCGCCATTATTCAATGCCTTGCAAATAGGTTTGTTTTGTAAAAGACTGAAGAACGGAATGAAAAAAATTGTTAGTATTTTAAGAAGTCAATAGATTACATTTATTATATATTTATAGATCTTACTTACTTTAGAATTAAAAGTGCCGAGAATTTATTGGCATTAAGTTGTTAAACATTTCAAACCGTTAAAATTAAATACCTCTTTAAGATAAGTCTTTATTGATTCCGTCGAAGCACGCGTCGTTGAAAAATAGAAACGTATCGTAAATAAGCGTATGTAAACGTGTGCGAAACATACGATTCGAAAGTTCATCAACGGAAACTATGCGAATTCGTGCGACAAAACAGCAACATTGTACGATACTAAACACCATGAATGGACACGAAAGGCGTCCGTCCGAGTGAATGGAAAGCGCGAAAGACAAGTTCCACCTACGCATCGGGATCCCATACAGGTAGACGGATAATGTTCGCGTCGGTACACTTGGTTACGCGCTAATAGACGTGGAAGATGGAAGGGATCCCAGCGTGATGTGTAGGCGAACCGCTTCGCTCGCACGGAACGGAACCAGAACGGGCAAAATCACGTTCGATAAATAATAGATAAAGTAATAAAAACAGATAAAAGATTATTCGTAATCTATCATTTATGAATGTTTAATTGATATTTCAACCGGTTCAAATAATTTCTCATATCAGAGTGAATTAAATAACACTTGATTCGATCCTTTGCAATGGAGCAAAAATTCGATCCTAATTAATACACAATTGACCATTTGATCAAATTCTTGCAAGTTTTTAGCGAAAATGGAGAAGACAATTGTTGCATAACGAAAAATAAACGTCCCGACGTGATGAATTATTGTAAAAGAATATCATTGTAAGAGATAATAAGCAAATTTTAATAGTATGCTAATTAGTTTCTATATTCAGGTATCGCGTATGAAGGTGAAACCGACAGGTAGCAACATTTGCGTGCAAAATGCGATAAGATAAAAATGCGTGATAAACGACAGAACGATAATTGCGGGACATAATATTAGCACAGGCTGATAATTCGTGTACATGAGATATACTTTCTCTTTCGAGCGCGCTGTTTTTCTCGCGATAGTTGATCGTCCGCCCGAAAATGTCTGGAACGCGTTAATGTATGCATTTGATGCGATAAGATAGATTTGTGATAAGATAGATTTATTCATTTCATGAAAACAAATTAACGCATATTCGTCTTATAAATTATAATAAATTTTTGAAACTTAAGAAGACTTGTTCAGATCTCTATACATTTTTTGCGGATTCCGCTTGAGAAGAAAATAACTCTCTGTTCGCGCAGATTAGATGTCATGCGAATTTTCGCTCGTGATGCAATTCGCGGATCGCGTCGTCGTTTCTCGCGTGTTCATTCGCTCGAAAGCTGTGGTTATTTTTGCAAGACCGACGCATTACGTCGATGAGGCCCGCGGACGTTGCTCTTCAACGTCGCCCGTAATGATACTTTATGTCGCAGAGTGCGTCTGTCGCACAAGTGCACTCATGTGCGCAATTGCTCCACGCAAGATCAGAAATAGCGTATACCTACAATTTCTTTTCGAGAAGTAATCTTTCAATCGCGAGTTTAAAAAAAAAATTGCGTCATCGGAAATATTTTATCATTATGTGCAATACGTTTTACAAAATCAAAGCATGTCTCTCTTCAATCGCAGATCTCTTCAACTCTGAATATATTCGGCAGTCACGAAAATCGCACAATCGAACAAGCGCGGATATCGTGAATTTCACGGCATATAATCGGATGCCGCCAGTGCCAGCAGCAGCGGCAGTTCGGGAGCAAAGGCTCCGCTGACGTCACAAGCTATCTTTAAACCCAGCATCGAGTCCAACGCTCCGCACGTACGCACGCACGCACGCACGCACGCACGCAACGCGCGTCCCTTCTATGCAAGCGTCTGAGATCAGAAACGGATGCGCCGCACCGTATTCCCGCCGTTTGTTTGCACAATGTACCATTATCTTAATTCCTTTCTCTATATAGATTCACGCGCTTGCTTACGTTCGCGAGATATAGACGCGCAGATAGAGTGACCATGTCTTTCGCATATGCAATTGGAACACTGTTCAAAGAAATGAGAGCCATTCAAGCCAATTGTAAGCCAAACTATTATTCTTGCATTATTATTTCAAACAAAATTTTTGTTTAACGTTAAGGTATCTTTCAAATTTGTTTGTTTATTTTTCTGATTTAATATTTAGATACAGTCAAACTTTGATAGCTCGAATCGCTAGAGAAATGAAAAATGCTTCGAGTTGTAGCAGTTTCGCCCTACAGAAGTTTCGAATTATAGAAGTTCGGAATTTAAAGATTTGAATTGATTGGGAATTTCCATTCCCAACATCCTTTGATACATAAAAAGGGTGTCATCATAAATCTAGTGGATAAATTTTTCGACTATCACATCCTAAATTTCAGCAAAAAAATTTAAAACACACAATTTCGATTTTGCTAAATAATTGCTACCCTTTAGAATTTATTTTTTCTACTATTAATAAAAGGATTCAATTCTTACTACATAATAATAAAAATAATACATCTCAATTTAAAGAGGGAGGAACCAAATTTTTTATAATCCCATATGTCAACAATATTTCCGAAAAACTTACGTCCATTTCTAAAAAATACAATTTTAATACTGCCTACTATTGTAATAACCGATTAGACAAATTTATAAAAACTGGCAAAGACTTTCTTGATCCTATGCAACAAAGCGGAGTTGTTTATAAAATTTCGTGTCATGATTGTGATGCCTCTTATGTAGGCCAAACAAAGAGACAACTTCGAACTAGAATCAAAGAGCATCGCAGTGACATTAATAAAAGATCTGGTTCTCCTTCTACCATTTCGAGCCATAGATTAGAACACAATCATGATTTTGAATGGGATCAAATCGAGGTTTTAGATAGAGAACCATCTTATAGCAAAAGGTTAATTTCAGAAATGTTACACATAAAAAAACAACAGAATAGCCTTAATAAACAAAGTGACACGGATTTCCTTCCTAACTCTTACCTACCCATCCTTCGCAAATTTCCCTCCTTTTAGACTCTTTCCAGATCCCCCTCCTTTTCTCCACTCTTCCATATTCCTTACTTCCCTTCCCTTTTCCTCTAATAGATCGGCCCCTTGTCCTTCTACCAAAATCTTTTCTCAATTCAATTTCATCATTCATTCATCTGACATATATCCGAATGGACATATCAAAGTTTTATTCTATCCTTAAGGACTTCAACTTTCTAATGGGACACCAAAACATTTTATCAAACCTTTTAATCTTTAGACTTTCTTATTTTCAACTGTTATTAAGATCAAAGGTAAATGTTGCTCTGTTTTCTTGCATTTTATGTGACTAACGTCTTTCCATTCATGTTGTTGGGTTAAATTCGTTTCACATTTTTATAATAGTCTCTATTTTATTTCTTTTATTCATATTTCTCATAGATTGACTGATCACTCGTCGGCTTCTCATTTTTTGCAATCCGTTAAACATAAGGAAAGGATGGCAAAAAGAAAAATGTCTTCCGAGCGTTGCTGTGCATGTCGCATACTAGTACACATTGATTTATAATTGGTTCGAATTTGAAGACACATTTACTTATACATTTTATTATATCATGGACATTCAAGTAAGATCTCCTAATCTGCATTTCTTATACGATGACTTTGCGTTTGCGGTATTATTTTATTACTATTTATTTTAATTTACATTTTATATTTTATTTTATTTTATTTTACAACGAGCGTTCAAAAATTTTTCCAATCGATATGCGTTAGCCTTACGGAACATACTTGTTTTATTATTTCATGTTTCCTCTGTAACGTTTGTTTACTTGCTTTGATATTATCACTGAAGATGGCCGAAATAAATGTGCCGAAACGTTTGAATTGACATTTTAGTTATTATTATTTATTGAGCATCTAACATCCGGCTCTGGGCCAATATAGCCAATTTATTTTTTAATAATTTTTATTAATAAGACCCAAGATTGACTTTTCTTTTATAATTTAAAGATTTGACTTATAGAGGCTTCAAACAAAACTCTAGCATTTTTCGTGATATAGAGTTTATTACAAAGAAAAATTCAATTTACAGAGGCTAGCCTTTTATTATACATATGTATTTGTGCATACAATTTGTAACGAAAGAATTTAGATAGAAAAATAAATGAGCGCTAAGGGGTATTGATGCATGCTTGACAAGTTTCTACATGTAGAAAACAAAACAAAACTGTTGATTGGCTATCACTTTATTAGAGTAAATTTGAGTAATAGAGGTCGTGTATTCCAGAATTCAAGTTATAAAGGCAAATTAAATAAAACATCGATTCAAGTTACAGAGGCTTAAGTCACATGACTTCGATTTATAGAAGTATTTTCGAGTAACAGTGGCCGTATTCTTTTAAATTTTAGTTATAGAGAGAAAATAAAACATCTAATGAGCTTCACAACTTGTTCGAGTTATAAGATGTTTTTATTTTGATTTATAGAGTTTTTAACCTCTCAATATCAAGGGGAAAGAAAAATATGTAGTCTTATGCCCCGTCTACACGTTGTCTTTAAGTTAGTGTGTTGAAGAGATCTGATGTTAAATTGCGCGTGTAGCTGTGTCAAACTATCTTTAAGTGAAACTATCTTCAAGATGTTAGGAATCCCAGTTCAACATCATATATTAGAAAGTATCGATTTATATCAATTTCTGATTTATATCGATTTGTTTTTATCTTTTAACCACTTATTATATAATTGTAGCGCCATATTATATATTTGTATCCATTGGTAGTTCATTAAAAATTAGGAAACAATTAATTTTTGATAGGCTCAAACTCTAAAAAAACACTTTTAGAGGTTATGTATTGCGCGAAACGAAACAAACTATCGATTGCTGTCGATAGTTATCGATCTTTAAATACAGCGTGTAACTGAATAGTCGTTTCAAGTGCAGTGTACTTCAACGTACTAGCTTAAAGATAGTTTCTTAAAGACAGCGTGTAGACGGGGCATTATAGAAATCTTTGGAAGTTCGAGTTATCGAAGTTCGATTGTATATAAAATAATCCAATTAATGATACGGAAAAAACGATTTTATATACGAAAATAAATCGAAAGTGATCTCCAAGATAGATCGGACAGTCTGGGTATCCACCGATCATTCTGTACGTGTATGTTACAGCGGCGTGGATGCTGCGCGGAACCGCTGTGTGGACGTTGAGTCATCGTGCTGTTTTTACCCACAAAATTCTGGACCTCGGAGGTCGGTCTTATTTAATGCGTGAAATCATTGCGCTGAGTTACAATCTTGACTAAAACGTAACATTGCGATTCCTGTATAGCAGTAACAAAAAGACGAGATATTAATTTGCAGAAAAAAAAAAATCTTGTAGCACTCGGTGCAATGACGGCTCGAACCGTGAGATGATAAAGAAATAAAACAAAATTTAGAAAATTGCAAAAAGTAATGCGTTAATAATTGAAATATTAATTGAAAAGTGTTAAAGAAATTTCGGAACAAATAAATTATTGAAAAATATAGTACAGTTATTTTTGAAGATATACATATATTAATTAATCTTTCTCGAAAGAAATGTATCATAACAAAAAAATATGATACGAGCTGCTGGTTTCGTGGCAAAACCCATGATATGCAGAACCACCGCGTGCATCGAGGAAAGGACGGCTCGCAGGATGCAATCGCGTCCGCGTGAGTCATCGTTCTTCCTGCCTTTAATGCGATTTTGGTGACACGTAATAAGAACGTCTCATCGATAATCGTTTAATCCGCGAGCAAATTCTGTGAATTAACGCTTATTCCCCTTGCAACATTAGTAATAATTCTTCCCACACTCTTTACATCAGCGCAGTTAGCGAATTAGATTGAATTCGTCTCTAAATACGAATTAAAATGCGAGCAATTATCTTGTTTGCCTTAATTACTGCGGTTGAGAGACTTCGAGAGTTTTAAGAGAAATAACAGTGTAATAAAAATTGTCGGATAAAAATAGTACGAGATATCACATGACATAGAAACTCGAGTCATTCTGCTTCAGTAAGAATTCCGTTTCAGCCGATTTTTCTTTGCGTATTATAAAAAGTATCTGACGGAAATTTATAAAATTGAAAGACGATAATATATACACTTTGTACTGTTTTTTCATGTATAAATATAAATATATATTTTAAGTACCGTAAATACCGGACTGTCGATTAATGTTACTTCGACGTGAAGTATGTTCGCAGATCAAGATTAATTGTATTTACTGAGCATAATCGATTTTTATCGATCCTTGCAGGCACACGGTAACAAAACGAGCTCGCGCACAGCATCGGTGGCCTCATTTAAACGAAACTCAAACGTATCGCTCGCGAGCGTCGCCGATCGCAAAGAAAACGATTGAAGTAGCGTTCTGCACGAGCGAATCCATCAGTTGGAACGGCCGCGCTCCGCTGTCGCAAGAACGATCGACCGCAATCGATTTGATCGCGGTCTCGAACCAATAATAATAATAATAATAATAATAATCTAAGCTGCACTCTGCAATTCTCCGCTATGACGCTATGAATAAAGTTCAATTATATCAATCGCGAACGAACTGATTGTGTACATATCGCGTTGTAGAACAAATATTTTGGACTTTACATTTATATAAGATTTTTATAAGATAAAATTTCGATTCAAAAGTCTAAGATATATCTTAACTTTGTCCCATTCTTCCATTTCTTTTATCAATTTTGACAGTTGTAATAATCAGCAAGATAATAAAGAGAGCAAAGGAAGAAGAACAACATTAAAATTGCTCTTTTATTCACGTTTGATACGTTTAAATTTTTTAATCTTGATTTTCACGAGAGTTATCCGTTACACATTATTCTCGGATAAATCGCTCTGATTAAAAGAAGAGATTGCTCGCAGAGAGATCAGTCATGTGTGCAAACTAGCTTCCGGACATGAAGCTTCACAAAATATGCAACAGTGAATCCATTCAAATGACCCGTCGCGAGCTGTATACAGCAGTCAATTATCTTGCGCATCATCTTGCGATGCGCTCAACGATACATCATAAAGTATCGTTTTACAAAACGTATTTAAAATGAATTCTGAAACAACCGATGTGGTGGAGAAATAATGTCCAAGTTTACAAGTCATTAATAAATTCACGAAACTAAAATATCTTCACGAATTTGTTTTTAGTCAATACACATTTCTCAACGCAAAGATAAAAGAATTTAATATTAATTACTTCATTCTTAATTATATTACATACGCGATATATTATTTTTACCTTGCACACTGTTATTAAACGATACGTTACAATGTATATCGCATGCAAGCATGCGACCTCGGATCCGATACGTTCAACTGAGCATCGGGTGTCGATCCCAAAGCACGCGACAGAAAACACATTCGTCATATAATTGAACGGCCAATGAACGCCATGTATACGTAGACGCAGAAATCGATCTACATTATGCGTGACTCGAGACAGAAGAAAACGGAGAGCGAGTAAGTTCGAGATCCCCATTAAATCATCATCTAACTCAATTGCGTTATTTAGTGCCTGAGCAGCGTTTCGTTGTAGAAAATAGATTTCAAGCGTAATGTACTATAGTTATTATTTTTTTTTAATGAAAAAAAACTTTACACCGCCAGATTTGACAATATTTAATATTCGATTGCACTGATAAATAACACAAAAATTAGTTAACATTGTGATACAATTAATTGACGTATTATTTAATCTGGCAGCGCCAAGTTTTTTCCTTTTATTATTTTTTTTAAAAAGATAAGTTTTTAGTAAATGAATACGATTCACTCGCGAAAATCCGATAAATTATTATCGCGCGATATTTTATGCGGCACGCCCGACGCGTACTTTGTCAGATAAAGACAAAGATAATACTCGGATATTATCACACGGAACTCAGCAGGAAACGACGAAAGGAAAGGAAGAAGATCGAAGCGACTAATAATCAATTTTTGCGTGCTAGTCGTCGCTATGCCACGTTTTAACTACTTCAATATGTTTTCTTTACTCTCCCCGCTCGAGAAATACTATGCAATCGCGCTTTGCGGCATTCAAAGCATTTTGATTTCTCGCATTGTAATGTGCAAACGTGAAAATGTAAAAGTAAAAGTTAAAATACAGAATAAATAACCACGGAATAAAGTATTCGAATCGTTAAACACGAAAGCTGATTACCAAGACAAGCGATCAATCGATAGTTACTTGCGAAAAATAATATTATCTCATCGCGATAGTGATTTTGGAGAATAATTAACGATAAGGGAGTAGTAAAAGATGTAGTATGGAAGTAGTTGAAGTGGTAGAAACGATAAGAGCGACGCACTGATATCAAATGATTTGCCGCCGTGCGAATAAAACTAGAGAATAGGATATAACAAACACAAGATCGCGCCGATTCCGATTTACGATTAGAAGAATGTGAGAAGTAGGATGTAACAATGTGCGTCCCGATACATACAAAGCGCAAGAGAGAGAGAGAGAGAAAGAGACTATGAAAGGGGAGGACATAGATCACGCAGCTAAGAGCGACAAAAACAACCTCGTCAAACATCCCAAATCGATCTCAAAATTACTTATCAAACATTGATTGAAAGCGAGTTTGAATTCATTTATTGATTTATTGAACTCGATTTCCATTTGACTTCGATAAATATCCTAATATTAAGAGTCTTGGCGCTTGATGAGGTTATTTTTGTCGCTCTTATCCTGATATTTTCAGCCCCTCATGCACAATATTCACCCTATTTCCTGCATTCTCCTAAATCGAAGCCTTTACTGCTCTCTTATCATAATTATCCCCCAAAGTCGCGATGAAATAACACTATTTTTTATACATAGATATCGATTGAAACTTTGAGATAATTATTTCTGTTAAAAAATTATCTCTAAAAAAAAGTAAAAAACAATACCAAATACACGCATTTGTCATATTAACATTGTTATATAACAATCGCGTGCGGCGAGTATAATGAAATGTTCATCTTTGATTCAAAGACACATAAAATAATTTTGAAAAATATTTTTTTAAGAAAATTCTAACGCACTATCTGCGACCCAGAAACTTAAACTTTTCGCTGTATTTGCTCATTGCGTATATATTTCTGCAAATATTCACTTTATTAACTAAAGAAGCAATTCGTCCAGTAGGCATATTCGCAAATAATCCTATCGTCTCAACTGTGAACAAGTACAGCACTCTAATTGAACGGAATGAATTATGGGGATGTCGGCAGTTATTTCATCGAACTAACTAGCCGCACGGTCGACTTTTCGCACATTGTTACTCCCCGCAGTCGACGAACTTGTATAGCTTACGCGCGTACATTCTTTCTTATTTACGAAATGCGTGACCAAAGTCGAATTTATTCTTTTCAGAGATCCTAAATGCAACATTTTCGGAGTATAATATTAAATGTTATCCTCTTATTATATTGATGTATCCAATATTTATTTTGTTTAAATTAATATAGTTGTATTATCGTTCACTATCATTATTGTATTTGAAGTTTAATGTAGATCCCTAAATTTGTGAAACCTTTGGCTAGGCACCTGTAAGTCCGATCCTGTGTGTTCAACTCTCAGATTGCCTGAGATAAACGTATGCAATCATTCAACCGTAACACTCTCGATTTTCCAATTAAACTAGATACCGAGATACAAGCTCGCCTTTCATTGTCTTCTCGCTAGTGAAACATTTAAAACGTAGCGTTGAAGACAACTGAGCGTTTTAAAATTTTGCTTTGAACAATGAAATCAACATATCATCTAAAAATGCGATGAATAAAAATAAATTAATAAATTGATAGATGATAAATTTGGGTTCAGATTTTCATTTTCCCACTTTGCAATTAAATTACGCTGAAAAAAAATTTGATAAATTTATAAAAATCGCATACTAAACAACGGGAATATATTACACAAATGGCGTTTATTCAAGAAATACAGAAAGCGAGTAAAGAGGCGGATTGCTCATGCAAATAAATCCGATGTTTTCGCAAACTGTTTTCCTGTTATCGTCCTGCAGACAGTTTCTTATCGAACAAAGAACGCAGTTTCAAGAGAAACGTTAAGTTGAATAATAAACTGAGAAAAATACATGAGAAAGAGGTGTGCGCATGGGTGTGAACGTAGAGTTTCCAAGCTGAAGCGTAAGCACAAGGCGCGAAAGAAATAAACTCGTGTTTGAGAAACATAAAGAAGAGATGAAGTAAATGTTTTAATTTAATTAAAATGTCTGTGTACATAGAAGTGTTACTCACTGGCTAAATCGAGAAAAAACCAATGACGAGAAATGTTTATGATAACTCTGTAATATTCAGGCTGAGGCTCGTTATGGCGAGCAAATTCAAAGTGGACGATTGAGACATCGTTGAGAAAGGCGTTAAATAAAATGTATGACAAAAATATTTCTTAAAGAAATGTATAAATATATTTAAGAGAAGGTTAATTTGTCTCGATCTTGCATCAAGAGTAATTTCTATTGGAAATGTGGGTCAATCATTTCAAGTATTTTTTGAAACATTAGACATGAGAAAGAACACATTAACGAGGGCGCGGTCTGTTTGATCTCATCATCGCGTTCCCAAGTTGTCTATGGGGTAAGTTTCCGTTTATGTTGTACGATCTGAAGACGTCGCGGCCTTCGTGCGAATATAACCGTACGCGGATGATTTAAGAGTTCCGCTGATTCCGGCGGTAGATCTGGATATTTCAAAAATTACCAAGATTGTTATTAGAGGCGATTCGACCAGCAATTAAAAAGATGTTCAAACTCTATTGAAACTCTTAAACAATTTTTCTATGTCTAAAGTCAATTAACATCTTTTTAATTATTTGTCAGATTCGTTCGGTCCCGTGATAATAATCTTTATAACTTTTAAAGTGCTATCAAGAACTGCTGTCGGAATTATATCTGTTATTTAATTGTCATTTATTGTTCGAATAAGACTGCCCATTTTTGGTGCGTATCAGAGCACAGCTATGTCGTAACTCTTCCGTCTTGTCGACTCGCTCGGGACGATGATCGAGAGTAACAGTGTAAATTTGTGTTAATCATCGTGAATTTGTGGCCGCGACTCATAGACTTATAAGGCTCGTCCTTCGTACTGTTAAACCGCTATAATGAAGTCACTCGGTCAAGGTCTTCTGCGGCGGGGTTTCGTCGACGCAGCTGAAACCTCCGCCGCAATTTCCTCATCCGCGCGATGTGTACGTATCGTGCCCATCCTGGGCCTGCCGTGGCATTATTTCGAATATTTTCAGTCTGGCGGAATGTGTTACACGCTTTCGGCACGTACGGATCCTTCGTGCTCGAGTTATTCGAGAGAACTACTCATCTTTATCGCGTGTGATTCACTCGGACGAAACTAATATCCAGCACGTTTGCCGGACTATAAAAAGTCAGTTTCTCGCCAGAATTATTCATATTCGCAAGAGAAATTTTCAGTTACGACGCAATATGGAAGTTGCGACTGATCTCAGAGCGAAAATGAACAAAATTTTCTGAATAGATAAAAATAGTGTTGACCAAAAATGCAAAAATTTTTGTTGCATAATAAGTTATAAAACAGAATTGAAGAAGGACATTTGATACTCAACTCGTCAATCCCGCCGTTATTTAAAACCGAAGAAGTTTCAGCAGTTTAAAGATGCAATTGTATATCTAAAACATACCATCTCTCGTTTACTTGGTAATCAGTTGCTTACGTCAAGACAAAAGTCTCATATGGAATCATTTTTATGACTCATAATATTAAAATGTCAGCAGCGTCATTGCTTTCTATACAAAATTATGCAGTCATTATTTATATTTAACACACAAGACACAATCTTTCTTTGAAGAGAGTTAATTACATTTACACATCTCTCTTTCTCTCTCTCTCTCTCTTCCTTCACAATTTACAAGTTTCTTTTATTTTTAAATGAATAAAAGATGATAAAATATACAAGATATTGTATAATGAAAAAAAATTGCTTCAAAGTTTTCTCAGACAAACGCTGTTATCTCGATTCTTTTTGAATGAGATCTGACAGAATTAACATCTAGCGTTTATTGAAAGAGACGTTTGCGTAGTGAAATCATAATAACAGCAATGCAGTCGATTCGTAACGTCATCTTCAATTAGCGCAGTCAATGCTAACCAATCGAGACTTGATGCAAGTAGCAGCAAGTAGTAACCGCATGAGCTATTAGCATACCTACAAAACAGTTGCAAGATTATCGACAGCATTCAATACCAATTACCATCTCAAGCGAATCATCTCTGAGCGAGTTGGATTTGAAAAGATCAAGGATTAGCAGGCTGAAGGTTATCACACTAAAAAGTGTCGTGCAGATAATCGCGTCTTATTCGCGAGATATTCTAGAATAAAGATGTTCTACGCGAGAGAGAAAATGTTATTACGAGAAAATTAGACGTTGATAAAGAATGCCCATTAATGAACGGCCAATTTTTTAATCGTCCGTTGATAAAAAAAACTGCCAAACATTTGAAATAAAAATATAACTTTAATTGTAAACAGCTGAACGTGTAAAATATTTTGATACAAATTTAAAAAAAAATACTAAATTAAGAAACCGAATGTATCGTCTAACCAGACGCCTGTTTTTTAGATTTAAAGTGCCTCCAAAGCAGGAAGGGACACGATAGCTTAATCTTCTTAGGTTCCTTCCGGGAAGAAATAGATCCTTCGATTCAATATCACGAGCAAACAGAATTAAATCACTCCCTAATCTAAGACACGTCCGCATCGCCTTCCACCCTCTTTTCTAATCTACAATCGCTATGAATGATATGTGAGCGGACAATATACTGTTCCAAAAGTCATAAATTCTAGCGGAAATGACAAATGATTTTTCTCACCACGCTGCCTCTTAATGTAATACAAGCTCTGTATGTCAGAGTAAAAAAAAAAAAAAAGAATTATTGCGTCATAAAATGTCTATCCATAAATTTCTTTCTCCACCAAGGTTAATTAAATGTAAATTAGAAAATCTAAGACATCTAATTGTGTGTGTAAGAAGCTCGCGTGTCTCGCGCGTTTTATGCGATTCGTACGGAGTACCGTAAGGACAACCTTGTCCACGAACGGCGGGAATGTCTCAGGTAGTACAATGCATACCTTCGAGAAGTGTTTGCCATCTGGAGCAGCCACTCGAGTTCGAAGAAATAGCTGCGGTAAATAGGCGAGGTCAGGATGGCTGAAATTTTGCCATTCAAAGACCGGAAGGGAGGCCGTAAATTTCGCATGTGTGAGAATTGTATTACTGACTAGCAACGAATCACTTCATATGGCGACAATGCGCGCGACAATATTGTATGTTGCCATTTTCGTCAAAACGCTTTGCTTCCGTTGCGAGCCGCGTAAGGTAGTGGATGCAATATAAAATTACGGCGTAATCCGACGCTGTACACGTAATCCGAGCAGATAATTCGACTTAAGTGCTCGGCGACGAGTCGACCTTCGAATTAAACCCTCGCGCGCTCGCTTTGATAACAAGGAATGTGAAAATCTACATGCGACGTCCCACGCATTTTTTTTCCTCTTATCTTCCACGCGCCTTTTCAGTTGAGATCATAAAAAAAAATTCGCGTCATCAAGGGGAGAATTTGCCGGCTATGAATTGAAGAAAGATTTGCTGCAAAAATTCACAAAAAATCTTAATAATTCCAACTTGATGATTTTGAAATAGAAAAATTTAGCATAACAATGATTCTCTTGATAAGATCTTAATTTTTCGTTTCTAATTAGAATATTGCATAGTGCAACCCGAATAATATAATTCAGAGTCGCGAAAAGAGAGAGAGCTCTGCGGTGTCACTGGCGGGTTTTCTGAGGCTTCGTGGAAGAGTCGTAAGAAGAATGCAGTCTTGTCGAGTTACTGACGTACGGTATATCGGCTCGAATATCACTTTTTCCAAGACTTTCTTCCCTCGCGACGCCACGAAGCCACGTGTCTTGCCAGCGAGTGTCAATTATTCGATTGAAATTTTGTAACACACATCGAAATCATAAAACTTTGCACAATTAGATTTTCGCGATACACCAACTTCTATGTTACGTGAGATCTGATCAGACTACGTGCTTCGAAGATGCTTGCGCAACTTGTTTACACATTGTAACGCGAAATTTATGGGGCAGACGAATCAGAATAATGAAGCAATTAAAGAGGATAGCTTAAAATTGTTCTCGACTCCAAAGTGCGACTCGCGTGACAACAAGCGCGAGACATGAGAGAATTTGACCATTATTACGTTAGCTTCATCTAAACAGATAAAATACAAAGTTGATATTATTTTAATTAATACTTTTTAACATCTACGTAATAAATTCAAGAATTTGCACCATCAATGCGTTATTTTCGTCGAAACTTACAGCTTGAAGTTGTCAATTTTTGCGAACACCGCATCTAAAGTTCGAATCTCATCTTTTCAACGTCGTATACATTCGCGTCAGAGCGATCTAAGCTACGCGATCCATCGGATCGCGGTTACATGCGCTCCAGGACACCCAGTGTATTTACATAAGACTCCGCTACGGAGTCCGGTAATACGCGTCGGTCCGGTTCGGAGTGGTCGAGTGGCGGCGATGCGACGGAAACCTGCACGACCACGCTAACCTGTTGGGGCCAGCGCGGCAGGGGCAAAAAAGGAAAGAGGACCAGTCAACAAAAGATATGGCTGCCGGATTTTTCTACCTGGCTCCGTCGCACACCGCACATGTGCAATGCACTCATCTCTTGAGAGAGAATTCATCATCTTTCTTCAATATTCTTCGAAATTGAAATGTATATGTCATTAAAATGGAGATTACTCTCGTCAAAACGCGTGTAATCTCAATTATCATTAACGATAAAGTCATAAAGTGAATAATATGACGGTATGATAGATAGGTATGATAGATATGTGTCTTTAAAAAAAATTGCAGTCTTTTCTTTTCATTGTAACAGTTATCTTATCAAATTATTATCGATTATTACGAAACGGGGTAATTTTATGTCATCGTTTGTTGTTTACGTTTGTTTTACAGTTCAACGGTCTAAATCATTCGCTCTCGCCGAATCGATGATACCTAATGAATATCCGGCCTGCAAAAGCGAAAATATCGACATTCGCGTGAAATCATCATTATCGCACGCATAGAAGGGGTGTCACGCTCGAGATATGATGAGTTATTCCTTATCGCGCGACCGTCGGGTAAACAGCGTGCTCGAATTCTTCTCCCCTCACCGGAAACGTTTCTTCGCTGTGCGTTTATTCGGAAATTTCAGGCCGCCACGCTGCCACGCGGAAATTATTTTGCAGAAGCAAACGAAATTTAACGGATGGCTGAAAGCAGAGCTAGCGAAGGGAAACCATTCTGTTCTAGCAGATTTTATTTCTCAAGTGTACGAGTATTGATAGAAAAAAAAATGTATTCCATATGTAATCGATAGTATCAACAATAATGGAACACCCTGTATAAGAATGTATAGATAAACTCGTTCAATCGACCGGAATTGATTAATTCAACGAGAACGAAAAGGTCCTGCATCGGCTTGATGCAGGGACGTTTTTTCATCTCGTCAAGTTAATCGATTTCGAAAAAAATTAAGCAATAATTAAGATTATCGAGATGACTTGTGAGTCTATCATATTCTTATATATCACATGCTTTTCGAATAAAAATAACGGTAAAATTTTATGCAGAGAATTGTAAATCTAATTTGTATTAAACTGTAAGATTTTATCATTTATTTTTCTCTGCTTTTACAATTAAATTAAAATATTACTAATTATATTCTGAATAATTTTTATGCAATATATAAAAAATATGACGTTCGAAATATGTTCGAGCAAATAAACGAAACGGTTGGTCCATTAACGTTGGTTATGCGTTTGTTTACAGAGACTTTACTATTCTATTTCGATCTATCGCGATGTCCCGAATGAAATTTTCCCAATTGTGTTTTATTTTATACTTGTGATCATTTAGAAAAACAAGCTTCAGCAGATTATCATTGAAGTGGTACTTATGTAACCTGTTTCGTAATCTTTCACACTCGTGAATAAAACACGATAGAACGATATGTGCTCCGAATATCGTTTCACTTGAATTTGCACAATGCATGCGCGCCGCTTAGCGCCGGTCGCTTCAAAATCGGAGCAGCGTCGGTGATTTCAATAATCGTATCGAAGTCTATTCGATACAAATGTAGGCGAGTCAAGTAAAATCGCATTTCATACTAATGCGCGGCGAAAGTGCCGGAGAAGGAAAAAAGAGAAATGAGCGACGAGTGACAAAAGTGGGCAGAGAAGAGAGATAGAAAAAAAGGATGAAGAAACTCACCGAGATCCTCCACGAGGCGCAGCATAACACCGCCGATGTGCAGCTCTCCCTTCACGCGTAAAGTCCTCTCGACCTGCAGATCCGTCACGTAGACGTGCAGCACCCAGCTGCCGTCCACCTCGTGGCCATCGGAGTACATGTTGGACGATTTCTCCTCTTGTCACCAGATGTACGATGAAACGGCAAGACGGAGGAATCTCTCAACGGAGTCTGTTCTTTTTTTTTTTTTTTGCGGCACAAACACACACGCCGCGGCGATCCGTCACTTATTTGCGATTGTTCTCCTAAAGTGCAGTTCAACGTTCGGCGAACATGTTTCGCGAAACAATATCCGTTACGACGATTATAACTGAAGACCGACCGTACGTCGCGCACAACACACCACTGCCACGCGATCACGCGCGATAGAACCGCGCGGCGGGGCTGCTCCTTCTCTCGGCTTGTGACTTTACTGCCGCGCGTGCATACACGTACGCGTTCACATGCGTGTGTGATCTTGTGCTACTCGAAGTGGATCGCGCGACGCACCACCTCCTCTTTCGCTCCTCTCTCGAACGCGAATGAGATTCAAATGTCGGCGGAGGTGTTCGAGAACGTCGCATCGGCTGTCTCCGGTACGATTCGGGCGCGCTCGCCAATGTCACATGTCACCGCGTCTCTCGTGGCGCGCACATTTGATTGCTCTTTGCGCGGCAAAAATTACGTTCTCGAGTATTCTCATGAAAAATGGTAAATTTCCAAATTGTAAAATAAAATATTATAGATGATAATTAATATTCCATGCTTTATTTTAAATAAATCATTTTGTAAACTGAAACATGATATTGTAAAATAGATTTTTGTAAGTCAGTTTCTTGCTTTCTTTCTTTTTTCATTCAATTTGATACTTTTTAAATGCTTCCATCCTTTTTTTTATTAATTTTTTTATTATGCATGTAAATATGATTTATGTCTACGACGTTGTAAATTTATTTTAAATACGTATGTAAAACTGCAACAATAATCAACATATTTTTAATTTAAAAGATAAATTGAACGACAATGCATTGAGAGAAAAACATTACAACATGAAAAGTATTAAAAAATGTAAGGAAATTTTAATTTTATATATGCAATGTTTTAATATAATGAAAGGAACAGATCTTTTTTTCAGTTTGATAAATGAAAAATAAAAAGTAGAGTTATACAATAAATATATCTAATATTTTTCATACAAAGGCTTTTTAAGATAAATTCGTAAAAGTAATTACAGGAGATATATGGGGAATAATATTGGCAGTGTTAGGTTCAAACCAGGCTTAACTGAAATTAATATAGCAAAAACAAATTATTTCTAAAGTGGAGAGAAACTACTTTTGCGTAAAATGTGATTCGCAAATACCTTGATTAATTCTGCAAAATACCTCAACTTGACTTTATTTTCATAATCTACATTCATAATATTAAAATGAATGAATATACATTCATCCGCGGTGTCCGAGGTGAAAAGTGCACGGCGCCGAGAAGCCGTACGTGAGTTCTTTCGCAACGAATAACCTCATCATTCCATTCCAAACGTGGACATTAATAAATCGTGGATATAGCGTCGTCTAACTAAGTTTGCTAAGTCATTACAAATGCTCGAAACATCTAAAATTCATAAAAATATTCACTCTCATGCTAAGTATTCCGCTTTGGGAGGGTAATATAGTCGAGTTCAACGACACGTGAAGAACACTTTTCACCTGGGATTTAGAGAAATGATACTTACGTTTTGTGTTTGTCGTGCAATTAACGATCATTTCTATCTAAGAGTACAAGGAAAGAATACTGCATTTCGTCATGTCAAACGATACCTTATGTCACTCTCTCTTTCTCTCTTTCTCTCTCTTTCTCTCGCTTTTTTTGCAGTAAAAAAAATAGTCGGCGCATTAAATGTCTACTTCAATACCGACGTGACAGCCTTTTATTTTTATATTTTTTACATTAGGGATATTAGTATCGGACTGAAACGTGTTTAAGGTCACAGCACACCTGGAGGGAATTGAATTTGCAGTCGCTTTACAGTCCGTGAATTCTTTGGTACTTAACACTTTTCAACGTTGTACTCTTAGATACTTGCTAATGCGCTGCGCGAATTGTCGAATCACAAATCAGACATGCCCGACGCGATTTGTAACAAAAAAACAAAAAAAATACAAGGTAATAATTATTACAAATCACAATATAAACATACGAAGATCAGAGATGTACAATTAGTTAAACAATTAGTTAAAAATCGTTATTTAAACGTTAAATTTTTTTTTATTGCACCAACCTGGATTTTATTTCATCTTGCGTGATCGGCAGCACCGACAATTCCGGCTAATTGCGATCAATAATTCTCCGCTCTTTTCTAGATCACAGTCTGTTCTCGCGATGCAGATGGGAAAATTCAGTTAACCGCAATTAACAGTGAATAATGTTAATGCCAACCGGCCACCGATAACTATTCCTGCCGTCAACTCTCGCGTGCAAGCGTGTGTTCGAAGTTTGAGAATCATAGCACAACTGAGGGCCCGAATCCGACGATCCGTCTACATTTTTGCGCAAGCAAAGACAAGTATCACGGGTGTCAGCGGAGTAAGCGGAGTTTCGCGAAGAAACAAAAATGAGGTACGTCAGCTTATACGCCAAGTCCGATGAGACGCCGCGACGCAAAGTCGCAGTTCGCGCTATTTAAAAAAAACATAGCGCGGTAAATTGGACTCGAGCGCAAATCATCCGTAACATTAATAATTCCTCCATGTTAGATAATAATAAGCATTCAACATGCAGGAGAGAACGCCGCGTTAAAGACGTTACGTCGGATATCTTGGAACGTGATGGTGCGTGCTTCGACATTTGTCCGTCGCACGCGATTCGTCTCGTCTGGATTTGCGAAAGTTGAGCCAAAATGCTTGTACGCGGAAGCATTCGTCATTCGCGTGACGTCGCACTTCCTCCAAACGCTTCAAACGGAAACAACTTCCCTCAAATGTTTCGAGACTGAGATCGCTCGCGTTCTTCAGACATTCAACTGTTTGAAATAATATCTGCAGTACACCGACATCATTGTCGGTGGCGCGTCAATTTTATGCAATAACTTTTCCTCGTTCTCGGAGAATTTCTCCAGCGATAAACTGTATTCTCTGTCAAAAACGCCTGCAAAAGGATAATCATTTGTTAGATACAGAATTATGATGCTGCAAGCGAATTCGATAAATATTTCATCAGTAAACAGATTAGTTATTTTGAGGAAATTACTCTTGCTCTCTTGCTCTTTAATTATATTCACAGCTTACCTTGGTCAATATTCGTCCTGCCTAATACAGTAAATGCTAGAAACAGGACATCTCTGTATATAGAAAACGGATGATCGCCTGTTTGATGTTTACTTCTTTCTAAGGCCACTCTTATTATAGGTTCTGCTAAATCGTTGCAACGGACATACGTGATCACTGTCTGCATTAACCTAAAAGCGAAGAATTCACAAAATAATAGTCACCATTTTCTGATATCTAGTAATTCAAAGGTGCTGCCGTTGTTTATTCAAGCAATTCACACTTGTGTCAGTAATGTGGAAGGCAATTTGTTGAAACTTACGTTCTATCCTCTGTAGAATTTAATTTCCATTGAAGATACATAGGCAAACGATCCATGTGTAGACACTCGTTATCCCACATGGTTCTAACACCTACTGATCCTACTGCTCTTTGCACCTCCAAGTTTTTATCGCTGTTCAGCCAGAGATCGGGTAGATGACTTGTTAAATTGATCCTTTCGAAATACCAGATCAGATTCCAATACACTATCGGATGCTCCTGGATGAACCTGTGCTTGGTGAGGCAAGCATCCCCTTCTTGACTCAACACACTCTCCAATTCTTTTCTCAGAACTAGTGGATTTAAATATGGCACCGTTATAGGTTCCAACGATTCTTTCGGTCGATCTAACAATTCTACCAGTGCTCCCATCAAAGGGTCATTATTCTTTTCACTCGCTTCGCATCTACGACAAATATATATTCATCAATAACTTATTCATTTTCGAGGATAATGCAATACGGACGAATAGCCACCTGTAGTCTAATATTGTAACTGTGAGAAGGGGTACGGTCGCCTTGTCACAATACTGACACACTGTGTTCAAATTTGAATCCTCCGGCTGCCAGCCAGCCATGATCTCCTCGTCGTACAGAATAGCGGCGCAATGATGACACCTACTCGCACTGGAAAGCACAAGTTCGATGGCAAGACGTTCTTCTAATTCTCTAGTGCCCTTTGGATACAGGCATTCTGCGAGTTCGTATAATGAACATAAATCTAAATTTCCATCACCTGTTTAAAAGAAAAAAAAGAAAAGCGAACATTATTTCTTTGCATATATAATCACACATATTGAAATCAAAAGTTTATTCAAGTTTTGTTCGATATACGATGATTCGAGTTTGATTTTTAGTCTAAAATTCGAACAAACTCTCGGTCCATCGCTCATTCTACGTGCCTGACGCTCTTGTCGAAGTTTCATTTCGATCCTGTAAGGATCCATCAGTGAGGGAATCCAGAGATTCGTGCGATACGCCGTAGGCAAGCTTTTGTTCGCGTTCCTTAATTTTTACCGGCGTACTTGTCGCCGAGATGGCTTCCTTTATTTCGTCGAATTTCTTCACAACGGTTGTCGCAGCAGACTTCAAGCTGTTGAGACCACCGAGTATTATCTCGTTCGACTTCTTCCCTGTCAAACTCGATGGACTAAAATAAAAATGTATAATATATAAGAAACGAGAACGAAGAAGGGGAAAAAAGTTTGTTTCGATAAAACTTAACACTTCTTCTAACAATAAGGAAGCAACATGAAGACAGAACGCATGTCTAAGGAGCATCTACGCAACTAACATTTACATTACATACCTGATGTAGCTGGAGAGACTAAGAGATTCAATAAGTTGAGTCGACGATATTAAATCCTTATTTTTAGCAAATGCCAATCCACCCGTGGAGTATCGTCTACATTTAACGGGTGAAAGAACAAACAAAAAAAAAACTCAAATACGCATGCAAAACAATAAACAAAAATAAAATAATGTAATTCCTCCATTAGTGTGATTAAGAATATATATTCAATCATCGCTCTTATGTGTATATATTCATAATAATTCTCGACATACACATGCATCGACACTTGGCATTAGTAATTTTGTTAAAACTTAATGTTATTTATTCACATACTTAATACAACACATTTCTATATATATATTATATATATATACAGGATGATTAAAGGTGTTGCAGGTTAATATTTCTGAAACTGAACTGAAGATATGAAATTCTCATTTTCCAGCGACTGTTTGGTATCAAAGCGGGCATTGTGTGATGAAATTAATTCTTTTTTAAACGAAGTCGTTAAGGTCATTTCAAAGACACCTTGACTTTTTCAACTAACAACATGTATTTTTTATTAAGTACAATTGTAACCCGTCTCTTCGCTTCGCAAACAGTCGCTGGAAAATAAGAATTTCATATCTCGTTTCAGTTTCAGAAATATTATCCTGTAACGCCTTTAGTGAGCCACCCTGTATATATTCTACATATATATATATCTTTTTACATTTATAAAATAATTACGTCATGCAGATATGTTGTCGCCACACTTTGGAGAAATGAAGTAAAAAAAGTACACTAAACTATCATTGAACTACGGATTTAGGTGCAAATTGTTAAATTAAATACCTTACAGATATCTTACCCGAAACTAATTTTAAGACTAGATCCTAAGCTAGAGAGGCTGGATGTTACACTATCCTTATTCTGAGACCAAAGACTGCTTATTTCTAGTCTCTCCTTTTCTCTCTCCTGTTCGCCCTGCTGCGCCACGGAGTGCGGCATCGTCTCACTCCTCTGTAAATGCCCGCCCACTGTCACACCACTTTCATCTACTGCTTGATGAAAGGTTGCACTACGTGGGAGAATGTTGCTGGAAACATTCGAGTAATTTTTGCATGTAATATCACATATACATGGTATGCTGTGCATTATTTTTGTAAATTATAAAGCGCGAGTGACAATTGGCTTTTACAAAGAAAATATCTTTACTGTGCAAGTACTCGTGATTACTTCAATCAGCAATAACAGTTTTCCATTAAGTGGTTGCAAATTATGATTTTACATGGTCTTTTTTCTCATTTATTTCGATAACTTTATCGAAAATTACAATATTCTACTTCTAAATCTCAGTTTTTTTTTCTCACTTATATATTTATATTGATATTCAATGTTTTGCATGCAGATACAATATGTGGATTATCATACCTTCTAAATAAGAGCGGCCCTCCTGGTCTCTCTTCAGTTGTATTATTTAAAACGGTTAAAGTACTTGTTGAGCAATTCGAATCGTTCTCCTCGGAAGGTGACACAATCGGTGTTTCGTCATTAATGAGAGCACCCAATGGGTCATTTTCCGTAACTGGTGTGCGTATGGGACTTTTTAATGGTGATTCAACACTGCGCGTTAGCCTACATAGAAAATATTACGTCTACATAAAGCCTATACATGCAAATTAGCGTTGTAAAATTCAATACAGAACGCATATTAATTATTACATAAGATTTCGGTGACGAAAATGGTCTACACAATGAATACTCGCTTGCATCTGCTACTGTATAAACACTAGTGAAACAATATAATATAATCTAAAGAACAAGCAATTTGAGCAAACCTGATAGCGACACTAACGTTCAAGTCCTATAATAGCGAACACGATACCTTGGATTACTCGGTGCCTGATCCAACTCGTCCGACTGTAACATACTTAATGTTGCTTGATCTTTCACAATACTGTTTTGTCGAAGGAGCTTGGCTTTTAATTCAAACGATCCAAATCCAGGTAAATCCGACACAGAGCTGCCTTTCGTGGCTGCCAGAAAAAAAAGGAAGACATTATTGTTAGAAAATTAGTGGGAGCCAGTCGAGCTGTGTATAAAAACGTCCGTACAATCGCTGTGCGCAGCTTCTGTGTCTTGAGAATGAGAACTATCAAGACTAGACCGGGAGAGCGCATGCTCCATGCCTTCAGTCTTATCGGTGGTTAAAAAGTCCACGTTAGAGCTCAGTCGTCTTCTAGCACTCTTCTTTCCAGCCTTTTTAAATAAAGCTGCACCGACAATAACATTTCGCAGTTTGTTCCACATCAACTGACTCGAATTTGTCATGTCAGAAGGCCATGTTGCCTCGAGAACAGCCTGTAAGCATAAAGAAATATGAAAATTCTCAAAATAATAACACAGCATGCGCTATGTAAAACAATTTATGCTCTCTGCTATCGAGTTATTGTTATATTTTTATCAGTTGGAGAAGAAATTAATAATCTACCTTGTTGTAAAATCCGTATGTTAAAGCATTAGGTTGAACACCACTACGTTTCATATGAAACAATAATTTTACAGCTAAAACTGGTTGACCATAAACGCCGCAAAGCTGCATCATAGCTCGATAGCACACCTAAAATAATGATAAATGTCTGTTCAAAAGCATTTCTTCTTTCTTTCATACCAATTTAACTCGGGATTCTCATACCTCTTCCATAGGATCGAGACGCAATTTTTGCATTTTAACTAATAACTCGTAAGCTTGATGCAAAATTGCAGCAGGTTGGCTAGAAACTTGCAACATAGCCGGCAAGTGCAGAAACCAAAGGCTGTAGCATGTGCCAAGCAGACACCTGCCCCATCTGTCAGGCATCGCAGCCTGAATGAAAGTGACAACAAAATTATAAATTTACTTGCGCAAAAGTCTCCGTCTGTTTCAATCGCTTCACTCACTTGTTTTCGAGCCATTTTTTGAGCAACTTTGATTTCGTGCTTTGTTCTACGAGCCATAGGACTCCCAGGTACCATACCGAAGGCACTTAAAGATGGATTCTTCAAGCAGAAGTTCTTCTGAGGCCTCATCAGATCTGGATTCAATTTGAATGATTTGTATATTATTGGTGTTTGATTTGTCCCTGCTTCAGGCGGAGGTATAAATACTGTGCGTTCACTGTGCTGAGATTCATCCAGTTCCAAGAGAGTTACTGAAAATCGAATAAGCAAGGAAAACTGTTATACATCTGCGAAAAACACTTTTAAATATTGCATTTAGCAAATATATACATAATAGACAAAAAATATCTGGATAAACAAATAGAGAACAAGATTTCGATTCTCAGAGACTTTAAAAGTATTAGAAGACACGTCTATATATATTGTTAGTGTAATAAATGTCTTATTCACCAATCATGCAACTTTTATAAATACTTGATGAATACTTCGAAATTTATGTGAGAAAATATATCGAAAACTATGGCGTTATTTTTAGTTTTTTGAGAAAATTGTCGTATTCTTGCATAATAAGATCAAAATTGGAATTAGTAGCGTAGAGAAAAATATTTTAAGCTATGCATACCATTTTCTTCCTCAACTCGTTCTGTACACTCGTCAAAAAACGCTAATCCTGCCATATCCATATCGGACACAAAACTTCTTTCTTCTATGAACCTGTGAAATTTACAATTTCGTTAGAATAAAGCTACTATTATATACAAATGAAATATGACAGATTGGCATGAAATTTGAACAATATATAAATTAACTTGCCTAATAAACATCTGTGTCCTGACAAGCATGGTGTAAAATTTAGCGTGAGCTTTATCGCGACTCCTCAAAAACGCTTGGATATTAAACAAACTCGTGGGATCCGTTGTTCCAACGGTAGGTGCTTTTGTGATCGGCAACAAATAACTTCGATATCCTTTGAGAATCGTCGCCATAAATCTCAAGAAGGCATCCTGAATTTCGAGTTCCAAAGCTTGCTCCCTTCGTTTTTGTTGAAATTCTCTGTCCACGCTGAAATCTTCGTCTCCGCGATCTACAATACGGAAATGGTAAGTAATCACAATAAATAAATAAAAATGTAACAAATATAAATCAACATACCTTTCTGGGAACAGTTTGTCTTTCCCCACGAAATAATTTTCGACGATAAAAGCTCCAACCAATTTCTGAGCTGCCGAGCTGCCTTTTTAGGAAGCAACTTCACACTTAAATATTTCTTATCGTCGCAAATTGCAATATTATTTGTATCCAAATTGACGCAATTAACGTCAGAAGGAGGATCGTATAAGTCGAAGAATCTTGAATCCACACCAATTAAGAACGGCAACGGTGCATGCAATACCTGTAATTTAACTATCAATAAGTCTCTTTTCCATTTTTTGCGCTTGAATAATTAGTAAAAAAAAAACCACATTACCTCTGCTAATCCCAGCGGACACAAAGGTATATAAGGACACTGCCATTTGAAAGGAAATAGAATCATAGCGATGGCTTCGCTCACTGAAGTAAGTACGTCCGGGCGTAAAGAGTGAACCAGTATTTTCTGCTCGGTTAATATTAACAACAGTATCAGCAGACAGTTGTCAGGTCCCAGATTTATCAGCAACTGCCGAAAACTTGCGCCCGATCTGGGTAGAGCCAGATCCTCCGGCTGCGTCAAGATCAGTCTGTCCTGACTGCTGAGCTGCACCAAGATCCTCGGACGTTGCGGGCTCGGAAACGGTATATCGCACAAGAAATACGATATGTACTTTTCGATCGGCACACTCTGCGGCTTGCCGTTCACCATGCCGTGCAGGAAAACCAAGAACTTCTCGAACGTGTCGAAGAACGGCCAGTGAGACAGTATGCATATGGATTTGCTGATGTTCAGCGACTGGTTCGCGGGGTCTGTGTACTGCAACTTTTCCAATTGCAATATATTAAGCTTCTTAAGTATGCCGGATCCCTTGAATATCTTCATTTTCACCTGCGGCTTGTCTTTAGTGATTTCAGTATCTGCGGAAATAAAGACACGTGTGATAAAGCTGTGAATGTTATGAAATATTTCATATTACGCACAGATCTAATACAATTACGAAAACCAAAGGTATAAAGATTATGAAAATACATTTGTACCGCTATTTTTGTTATTCTCGTCAACGGTGTCCATGATCTCCTGATTGTTTATGCAATTTGGAGTTTCCAATTCCAGTTGAAGCTCCTCGTAAAATGTTATTGCTGAGCCGTATATCTTTTGAGCAGCATCGGCAACCGTTAAGACGAATGTCGAGAATACTGGTTTAGGTTTACACGCTACTTTAGGCCAGCATTCTATAGTTGCGCCCATCGGTAAACAAAACATGGCGACGGAGTTTGGAAAGACAAAACTGCTGTAATCAGCCATGGGATATTTGTAGAGTATTGCCGGTTTGAATGATATCAGATTCGCGCGATTCATAGACTTCTTGTAGCACAAAAATACATCGCTGCCTAGCATTCCTTTGTTTAAATTCTTATTGATAACGCAGAATGCGTGGGGCGGGCTCTCCCCTTTATTCGTTAAGATAACACATATGTCGGTAACGACAAGAGAATTGCAAGGCATCTTCCGACTTGCTCGTCTATATGTTACAAAAATTTTTGAAGTAGAATTATTTACATTCGCCACATGGCCTTTAGGGGTTTCTAATACTATTTCAGCATCCTGCATTATACGTTCTTTCCCGTCATATATTACACCTGCAAAGTCAAAGATTTTTCAGATAATGCGTAAAATAATACAAAAAAAAAAAACTATTAACAGTTTCACTATTTTAGTGACATCTAGAGTTTTTTATACATTATTTCTTACAATTTAGTCTTGTTACTATTTTGTGTAGAGAAATCAGAGACATACAAAACATGTATTTTATATTTGCTCTTCAAAACTATAAACAGAACTGTTATCTCTCAAATTCTACAGCCAATTAAGTTTTCTAAAGTAGATCTTAACGTTTACTTTTGTAATCTTTATGTGTGTTTGCTCTTTTTCCTTACCGATATCGACTAAAGGAGGCTTATCTCGTCCTCTTCTATAACATAAGTAACACTCGTTTGTTCGTAAGCTCCCATGATTCAAGTCCGCGGGGAAACCCATTACGGTTTGATCCAACAGTGTGTATCCCTCCGGACAGTGTTCTCCCAATGCAGGGAATATTACAGCAAGATCCGTGATCGGAGGTGGCATATGCATGTCCTTCAGATGAGTGCCTTCCTGGCACCAGTCCTCCAGTTTGTCATTAGTCTCGCTGTCTTGACTGTGATCGTCATCTTGCCCGGGTAAACCGGCGATAACAAAATAATCCGCTACCCTTCTCTCATCCATATTTATCAAATGATAGAGACTACTATCTGAACATCCAGGATACCCTCAGTCAGACTTCGTCCTCGGTACCTTTCATATCGCAGATACAATAATATTAATTTCAGCAGGCAGAAATATTCATGGCACTAAGCTGATTGTTCTTGAAGCTTTTCCCTATGCGTGGCACTCGATACAGCGTGTGATTTTTCCACGCAAAGTTGACTGACACTTTATATAAAAAGTATTCTCCTTTGTGTACGCCGCACAATAATCTGTACAGCCAATTCTCCACGTGACGCCTTAAGAATAATACTATTATTTGTAATCTGTGCTGGTCCTGCGCTCTTCACAGGCTTATAATCTTACAAAAATATTTCAGCTACCACTGGTGCATGGAGTGGAGTATTCTTTCCGCGATGGCCACGCTATTATTGCTTAAATACAAATGAAATTTTGGTCAAAATCATCAAAGTGCGTCGCAGAAGCCTTAATTTCTCAATGAAATCTCTCACGCAACGCAAACGATGTCCCAGTATGCTAAACTAGGAAGAAGCGACAAATATTTTATTGTACAATTCGTTGATTATCGTTCAATTGCTCGGAGTAGACGTTTGTACAGTTCTTCGCGCAGTTTCGAGCGCGTTGTCGTGCGTCGCCGATGTACACGAGTGAATTCTCCCTCGGTTTGTAAATAGGAAGCGATCCCCGTGCAGCCGGCGAGAACTCGACGAATAATGATCTGCGAGATCTGCAATCACTTCCCGACAATATTATCCGTCGAACTCATCGATCATCGCTGCGATCGCGTTTCTCCACGGCGTAGATCGAAATAACGCGACTCTATTCCACTCGTGATCCACTACTCCTACGTGTTCTCGAACGGAGAGTCATAGGTTAGACGTCACACACGCGACAGTTACACAAGTGCATTCTACAGTGACGTTGCTGCACGTTGCGTGACTGACGAACGAATCGTCGGCACGTTGTCGCCGTTGCCGCTGTGCGTCACGATGTAAACACGCGCTACGTGCCGTAACGCATCGACGAAACTGCGCTGTTGTTTTGACGAAACGCGCTCCTGAAGGAATTCGCGTGTATGTTGATGTCAGAGATGGCCATTAGTTTCTTCGGGCGGCAAAATGGCCGATGGCACCGTGTCGTAGCTTCGCGAGGCCCCGCGCGAAAGCGAGAGAGCGACAGCGATAAACGGCGAACATTTCTTTGTACAATTATGCTCGGATTTGATAGGAAAAACGTATCGGCCGCTGTAAGACGCGTCGCATTGTGCGCTGACGAACTCGCGAGGCTACAATATATGCCGCATCATGCTCTTTTTTCTCTTCCTTTTTTGTATTAAAAACTTAAAGTCCACGAGGTCATTTGAATCGGCGGGGATAATAGAGTTGTTTCAAAATAACAATGCGTCAATAATCGATTGTATTTATCCCTCGTTCGTCTAACGTAGAGATTGATTGCACTAATTGCGTAATTATCTAAAAATTAATAATAGTTTCAATAAAATATTATAACGATAATAATAGATTCGATAATTTGTGGCTTATTTTTTATATCGTATTCACTTTTCGATCTTAAATAATAACAAAATTGATATCAAGATTTTTGTGTTTTATTAAGGGATTCTGAAATCCGCGAATATTTTTTAATAGTACATTTTCCGATTTCTCTGAATTTGGAGTCGATTTCTTTTAAATAAAATGTCGAAATTATCATTTATTACACTTTTAATCACATCATTATCATCTTTTCAACTTTCAATATCATATATTTTTTAAGCTATAAATAAAAATTGCATATTAAAATCTACTTAAACTCAATTAAAGAATATTCTATTGTTTATTTTGGAAATTTCAATATTCCGACACATTTTTGCCGACAAAAATTTCAAATTCTAAATCAGCTAAAGTGCTCTGGCAATCAAAAGACACAAATTAAATTAAGACACAATTTAAGATGACCTATATATAAAGTATTTGCTCGGCATTAGCAATTGCAACAAACAAGACAAATAATTCTGCTGTAAAACAGTCGCACACTTTCTTTCAAGCACAGAAAATATATAAAAAGTAAAATAATGTAATTAAAAATAATAGTTTTAACATTTTTGCATTTAATTAAAAAAAAAAGTGGCTATAAGATGTAGAAATGCATGGTAGTCATACAATTAGACAAAAAATGATATGTAGCATTAATAAGATACTAAATAAATATATATTTTTTATTTCTTATCTATCCTTTTATCATTTGGATGAAATGTTTTGAACACAGTTTTTACCAGACATTGCTCCATTAAGGGGCATATGCTCTTATGAGTTTCATTTAAAATGTCCATCAAATGCGCTATAGTATTTGTCTCGATGCTTCCCATCATATACATTTCAGATATCTGACCGTGCTGTGGAAGAGTGGCTTGTACTATAATTCCATGCTCCTGAGTTATATTTGATACAGATTTAGCGCAACAAAATGTCTCTTCTGTATCTGTTGGATCCACAAAATACTCCTTATCATATATAGCCTGTCAAACAATCATAAAATTGTTATCACAAGTTATTATTTATTAATTAAGAACTTAATGTAATAATCTACGCACAACAGTAGATGCAGTGACCAAGCCAAACATTGGTACACCCGCATTTGCTAAAGCTAAACTAGCTGCCATGATTGCTGCAGCCAACGCAGAACCTCCATTGTCAAGAACTATTGCATAGACATCGACTTGGAAATTAGGAAACTCTTGCTGAAAAAAATATAGATGTAGCAGTAATCACATGTTCAAAGTATGTAAGTTAGCCATGTTACAAGGATTTTTATATATTATTATTAAAATAAAAATAGGAAACTATATACCAGACACACTGCTGGCTCTAAAGCTCTTTGTAGTATCAAACTATACTCTTTTTCTTCGGCATCTTGCTGATGTAGTTTCCGTTTGCGATGAGAGAAAGGTGCAAATTTGAATTCACAAAATAATTCCCCTTTGACGCAGTAACCAGTCTTATTGTGCACTTCTCTAGGATCAAATACTGAGCAAATGACCTTGGTGTCGCCCATTTCGATATAAGCAGAACCTTTAGCTTGACTAATTATACCTGTTTTCAAAACTGTCAACAAAATTTCTTTACACATTTTCAATATAAGAAAATTAAATTTTGCATGGGGAGCTCATTAATTGAGCACATGACATAACCTCAATTATAACCTTACATATATTTCTAAGCTCATTATGTGAGCGACCGTGTCTTTTCGGAATGTTAGATTGCATTCCACTGTCTTTTGCTTCGGATGGAATATAAATTTCATATGGCACAGAAGTTTCTGGCCCGTTGATTCGCTTCTGATCGATCGGCATCGTATATATACAAACGACAATATTCAGTAATCCTACTTTACGTGGAAAAATGGAGTCTAACCTATATTTGACAAATGTTACAGGACCCCTACATACGTGTTCTGTCAAAAATAGTACGCCTAATCATTTCTTTTATCTTCGACTTTATATAAACATTTCAAAGTTTCTTTGTTGATGTATTCGCCCTTGAAAGCCATAAAAATTGTCTGAATTACTTTTATTTAATCTATGTAATTTTTAAATTAATTTTATTGTCAAAAATAAATATCTTCTATTTCTGATGGAAACCTACACATTAACATCACATACACATGTCGATTTGTAATAGCAATTTCCTATTTTTATACTCAAGATAGACTGTAACATTAATATAAAATATAGTTTGTATAATAATTTGGGGATTATAAAGAAATATAAATTTAATAAACTAAAAAGAAACATTCTTTTAAACCAAGTATTGACATAACATGATTTCACACTTTGTTTTCCATGAAAAAAATACAAAATATATTTAAATACTTAGATATATTTATTTAGAAACATAATTTAGCAAAATTAAAAAACTATATTTTTAATACAAGATATTTTTTTATATAATTTTGAAAATAATAGCATCCATTAATCTGTGCTCTTTTTATACTTTCGAGATTGTCTATGCACAGACAACTCACTCTTTAATTGTGAAGCTTTTTCTTTGACTGTGATGATACTTTTATTTAATTCTTGTACCTAAAAAAAAATTAACATAATATTTATGTATTGTTAAATATAAGGCAAAAAGTTAAATATATTGCTCATTAAAATTTACGAATACAAATCCATATATAAATATACTTACATATTCTTTGATTTTGTGCTTTTTGTACAAATTATATAGTTCATTCACTGTCCATTCTGATTCATTTTGTTTATTTAATTTTACAAATGGGCAATCCGATTTATGCTTTACATGTTCACTCCTATAAGCAAGTTTGAAAATTTTGGTAAAAGTAATAAATAATATTTATATATAAAACTAGCATATATGACATACCATGGATCATCCTCTCGCTCCCAACCGTCAAGCTGCTTGCCACAAATGAAACATTCGACCAAGTCTGGTTCATCATTATTTCCAATAGAATAAAACCCAGCAGCAGCCATGCTCTTGACATTGCACTTGTCAGATTCCTTGAAGGGCCAATTATCAAATGTCTTTATTCTGCCTTGCCTCCAAAAGACAGAAGTAGCCTCCCTGAAAAACAGAACGTGAGATAACCTAACACATTATATATTAATGCATGATTACTTTCAGCAATCTTGTTTGCCAAAGACTCGTTAAAAACTAACACTATTCGCAGCTACAAATCGTAAAAGAGCGTAAACTTTAAACTTGCAAGTTAACAACAAAGTATTTTTTCATATATACACAATATTTAGTTTGATCTATCATGACTTTAAACCTCACTTATTTTTACAATAAGCAGACTTACGGCATTTCCCCGGTGCCAATAATCATATTGTTCAAATAATTTTTAATCAACGTGAAGAGGTTTTCTCCCGTCAAATTTGCTGAAATTAATGTCACGTATTCTTCGTAGACTGTCGTAGACGCAACAGAAAATTTAAATTGTCGCCCTTATTTTCTATTCGCAGCATTCGATCCCAACACTAGCCAATGGGTGCGTTCAGAAAACACAACAATTGCATAACTGTTGTAAATGCTTGTCAACACTTGATGTTGATTTGTTGGCTCTAAAAGATCTGATAGAATACTTCAATAGCGACGAGCGCTCACACAACCAGAGAGAAGACTGAGAGTGGACCAGAGCTGTCAGCAGCAATGCTGCCAGAAACGAGCGGCGGCATCACACTAATACAACCGAGAACCGATGACGTCACCCTATCCGTGTGAGCTCGACCCGGTCGACCAATGGAAGAGAACGCCGTCTCCCTTCCACCAAGCCGACGCAACAGACGATAAATGCACGAAGTAAAAGTAAGGAGACGTAACTACATAGATTGAAAGTGGTCACGAAAAATGTTCCGTGAAGGAGGAGGTTTGCCGAGTGGAATAACTTGCAACATTTCGTCGCCATCTTTAAATTGTCAATGACAGATGAGACCACAGTGAGAGAAAAGGTTATAAGGATTAGAAAAGCATGGAACGTAAGTATGAAATTGAAATAAACAAATAAATTTTTTTAAAATAAAAAAAATGTTACAAATTTTTAAAGAACATAAAGAATATAAAGAATATAAACTTCTTTTTTCTGATCCTTTTTTATCTCCCCTTGAATTGCAACCTTTGACACAACAGGCCATTACTTCAGAATTTATTATATCTATAATAAAAATTAAAAATATTTAAAAATAAAATGCAGTTAAATTATCTTATAAATAAAAAAATGAAAATATTAATATATTGCTAAAAATTATTTATATTAATATTTGGACATACTTAGAAAATATATCTATGCTGATTTATTAATAGATAGATAAATAGATAGATAGATTAAAAGATATTGCTTATAGCGAAATATTAATTGATTTAACATGCAACAATTTTAGGTTATAAAAATTAAAAGTTAATACTACAATAAATTCTAATTTTCTGCAAAACAATTAAAAATAAAATGTTAAATGTTAAACTACATTTACTTTAAAATTTATAATCTTGAAATATATACCTTATATAAATGTTTAATTAAAATTATTTGCATACCACGTTGCATACGAATATTTCACAAGCACAAAGTAAGCTTTTTACTTGCTCTTGCTCTTAGGGCGGTATTCATAGTCCGTTCTTATATTCAAAATCGTCTTAAGCACGGACTTATATTCGCTCTCTTTGTCACACATAGATTGTGTCTGACAAAGAGAGCGAATATAAGTTTGTACTTAAAACGATCTTGAATATAAGAACGGACTATGAATACCGGCCTTAGTGCAGTCAGTTCAGTTCATGTTCCTCATGGTACAGCTAAAAAAGAACAGATTTAAGATGGCGACGAAATGTTGCAAGTTATTCCATTCGGCAAACCTCCTCCTTCGTGGAACATTTTTCGTGACCAACTTTTTTCTCTATACGCTATCTAGTTACGTCTCCTTACTTTTACTTCGTGGATAAATGCTAAGAAGTAATGGCCGGTTTATGGCCGGTTTATGCTTCGGTCTTAATCTTAATCTTAAGAGTTGATAACGTAGAATGCCATAAGGGCGTTTATACTTCCCTAGTCTTAATCTTAGTCTTATGGCTGGTTTATGCTTCGGTCTTAATCTTAATCTTAGTCTTAGTCTTAACTTAATCTTAAGGACTCGTTTATGCTTCCCTGGAAATCGGACTACGCATGTGCAAATGTAACAAAACCTAACCACTAATTTATTTTTATAATTTGGATTTTTTTTATTCCAAACAACATCGAATTGTTGGACACATTCAATTAAATCAGCATCACTCATTTTCGTATTTTACAAAAATCGAAAACCATTATTTCGCGCGGTTTCGTGCTGCGTCGGACGTCAGACTTACCTCATTGGCCCGGCCTTAGGACATTAGGGACTAAAGTTAAAAGATGGGATCTTTCCAAGACTAAGATTAAGACTAAGATTAAGACTAGGGAAGTATAAACGCCCTTATGGCATTCTACGTTATCAACTCTTAAGATTAAGATTAAGACCGAAGCATAAACCGGCCATTAATCTTAATCTTGGAAAGATCCCATCTTTTAACTTTAGTCCCTAATGTCCTAAGACCGGGCCAATGAGGTAAGTCTGACGTCCGACGCAGCACGAAACCGCGCGAAATAATGGTTTTCGATTCTTGTAAAATACAAAAATGAGTGATGCTGATTTAATTGAATGTGTCCAACAATTCGATGTTGTTTGGAATAAAAAAAATCCAAATTATAAAAATAAATTAATGGTTAGGTTTTGTTACATTTGCACATGCGTAGTCCGAATTTCCAGGGAAGCATAAACGAGTCCTTAAGATTAAGTTAAGATTAAGACTAAGATTAAGATTAAGACCGAAGCATAAACCAGCCATTATGCTTCGGTCTTAATCTTAATCTTAAGAGTTGATAACGTAGAATGCCATAAGGGCGTTTATACTTCCCTAGTCTTAATCTTAGTCTTAATCTTAATCTTGGAAAGATCCCATCTTTTAACTTTAGTTCCTAATGTCCTAAGGCCGGGCCAATGAGGTAAGTCTGACGTCCGACGCAGCACGAAACCGCGCGAAATAATGGTTTTCGATTTTTGTAAAATACGAAAATGAGTGATGCTGATTTAATTGAATGTGTCCAACAATTCGATGTTGTTTGGAATAAAAAAAATCCAAATTATAAAAATAAATTAGTGGTTAGGTTTTGTTACATTTGCACATGCGTAGTCCGAATTTCCAGGGAAGCATAAACGAGTCCTTAAGATTAAGTTAAGACTAAGACTAAGATTAAGATTAAGACCGAAGCATAAACCAGCCATAAGTGTTTCTAAGTCATGTAGCTGGAATATGAAAAATCCCGTGTTCGAGATTTGCTTCTCGCAACTTTCTTTTCTTTTTTCCGCATTTGTTTCTAACAGTGTAAATTATCAAATAATCTTTTTTTTGCTTAAAAAATAATAGTTTATATTTATTAATAATATTCGCATATGTTAAAACTAACAATTTTTGAAATAATTCAGATTTGCTATTGTCAATAGAAAAATGAAGTTATTTTGCAATATTGCAACAAAGTGTAAATTTAACATATACTATGTTCTTGCCATTCGCCTTATTCGTTTAGCCATGCTTGCTTTGGCATTTATGTCTATCGACTCGAAAGATTTTACATACCTGTAAAACTTTTAATTATTTCCCAACTTACAATTAGTCACTCGCGTCCTGATATTTTTTCTCCCGTTCAATAATTTTCTATTCGTACATTCGGAGAATCCAAATAGTGAGATCAATAATGTACTTAATTTTCGTACACTCTAGTATCTCAATCTGAGATCGGTGTACATTTTAACGTGTCAAATGTAGACGAATTATTTCTATATAAAAGATAATTAAAATTTTCACACCAACAATCTATGATATATGCTCCATATGTCATATTATATTTTATTCCATTTTTAATCATTTATTTTAAACTACTGCATATTAGCAAAAGTTACTGTACTATGGAGATGAGTGGAGGAGACGGTAACATATATTATAAATGCAGTCAGATTTATTGTACTCTTGTTAAAATATTGTAAAAATAATGTATTATTAGTAATTATAATAGTATTTATTAGTAATTATAATAGTATTATTAATAGTGGTCTTCCGCACCACCTTCGAGGTTCCACTAACGGCGCGTTAGGTTTTTTTAGTGGACCTTCGCCAGGAGCCCTATTATACCACATTTCATTAATCTTTCTATATATTTCTTTTATACATATGTGATGTCATTTGTAGACAAAATACTTTTTTTACACTTGTCATTTACAAGTGCGGTGTCATTTGCAGACAAGATACTCTTTTTACTCTTGTCATTTACAAGTGCGGTGTCATTTGCAGACAAGATACTCTTTTTACTCTTGTCATTTACAAGTGTGGTGTCATTTGCAGACAAGATACTCTTTTTACTCTTGTCATTTACAAGTGTAGTGTCATTTGCAGATATACCAAATTTTAAACAATTTCAACAAAATTTGGCAAAATTACGACGATTTATATCTTAAAATCTTATTGAATTTGGGAATAAAAATTTTTCAATTTTTTATTTTTATTATTAAAAATAAGCATCGAACAAAAAAACTGCAAATAGAAAAAAGTTTCGTCTCATCATTCTCTACATGCCTATGTTTAAAAAAAATTAATTTTGCGACTTTCAAAATTTTCATGCTTCGAGACGTTTAGACGATATTTTTACACGATTTCGAGCGCAGAGCGATTTCGTTGATCCGCGTCCTCAATTGTGTTTATAAGTCGCGTACAAACAGAGATCAGACTAGTTCCTTCGGTTCCTTATCAGTTAATACACTTGACGGAAAAGTCGATTTGAAGAATATTGCGAAATATGGATCGTAAGTAGAAAATTAAATTATTATTAAAATCATCATAAGAGATATAAATTATTATTATTTATTAATTAAAAATAAAATTTTTAATTAAATAATATGAAAAACGGCATAAGAGTGATGACTAGATTGATTATGACTAGAATTATGTGTTAAGAATTAGGAATAATTAATACATTTCGTTATCTTATTTCAAATAAAATAATTCCAATTTGATTTTCCTAATATTTAATATTTATTCCTATTCCTAATATTTTCTCTATTCTACGTAGAGAATCTTTATTATAATATAACGTTACTCCAATAATCGCTAATCTCAATCTATTGTTTCTATGTTGCAAGTTTCTCAAGTAGCATAGCTTTTTAAAAAAATTTACATTAAATCTTGCTTAAAGATTAAAATTTTTAATTTTATGTATTTTGAATATTAAAATTGCTGATTCTTTTAATTTTATGTATATTGAGAATGGTCGAATAGTCAACTGTTTATATTCTTAAAGACAATTTTGTAAATATAAGAAAGGTTAACACATATTATTTAGCTGTAGCTCATAATTCTTCTACCGTTTTTCATGTTATTTATTTTGTTAGCAAAATGTTTAATCTTTAGTTTCTTTCTCCTCTCTTATACATATATAACAGTTTTTATTTTTTTTAAACTCACACATAAATGTATTACTAGTTTAATAAATATATATTAATTTTTGCAGAGGACATGACACAAAGAGTGGAAAGTATGACGCTGGAGGAGAAAGATGCTGCTGTACAACAGTTGATGCAACAAATGTTGCATCAACAAGAAAAATTGGTACAAATGCAGCAGCAGCTGCATTTGTTAATAAGTAGTGGTGCAACAACGCAGCAGCAGCAGCAGCAAAATACAAACACAGAAAATATCCAAGAGCAGCAGCAGCCGCAGGAACAAACAAGAGGTACATTATTTTTTTTTTTAATTTTTTGTAACTAAATGATTAATTTATATGCATGATTGTTTTATTTAATATAGTACTTATCTGTAAATGTGCTTATTTTTTAGAAAAAAGGAGAGGAGGCGGAAAGTCTCGCGCTCGCTGGTATCACCAGCGAGGTGGAAGAAGTGAATGGGGAGGCAGGGGTAGATGGGGAGGCAGAGGTGGATGGGGAGGCAGAGGTGGATGGAGCGGCAGAGGTGGATGGGGTGGCAGAGGTGGGTGGGGACCGAGAGGTGGCCAGGGCGGAAGAGGCCATATCATAATAAAAAAATATTATATAAATTAAAATAATATTAGATAAATATAAAAATAATTTTATATATTAATTTCATATTAATATTAATTTTATTTTTTTAACAAACTTTTATTTTTTAATATTTTTTTTGTATTTTTTATTTATATTTTTATTATTTTTTAACTTATTTACTTATACAATATACTTATATTTTTATTTTTTAATATCTTTTCTATTTTTTATTTATATTTTTATTTTTTAACTTATATTACTTATACAATATACTTATATTTTTTTTTATTTATATTTTTATTATTTTTGACGATATTTTTATTATTTTTTAATTTTTTATTTATATTTTTATTTTATATTTTTTTTATTGATTTATTATTATTATTAATAATATGTTTTTTAATCTAATTTATGTGATAACATTATAATAAACATATATTGACTAGTCATATTGTGATAATTTTATATTAAGATTTATTTTACATATATATAAAATAAAATTTCAAATAAAATCAATTATCTCGTGCTAACTCTCTATCCCGTCACATATTTATAGATAAATAAAATATTACTAACATGTCTGTAAATGACATCACATATGTATAAAAGAAATATATAGAAAGATTAATGAAATGTGGTATAATAGGGCTCCTGGCGAAGGTCCACTAAAAAAACCTAACGCGCCGTTAGTGGAACCTCGAAGGTGGTGCGGAAGACCACTATTAATAATACTATTATAATTACTAATAAATACTATTATAATTACTAATAATACATTATTTTTACAATATTTTAACAAGAGTACAATAAATCTGACTGCATTTATAATATATGTTACCGTCTCCTCCACTCATCTCCATAGTACAGTAACTTTTGCTAATATGCAGTAGTTTAAAATAAATGATTAAAAATGGAATAAAATATAATATGGCATATGGAGCATATATCATAGATTGTTGGTGTGAAAATTTTAATTATCTTTTATATAGAAATAATTCGTCTACATTTGACACGTTAAAATGTACACCGATCTCAGATTGAGATACTAGAGTGTACGAAAATTAAGTACATTATTGATCTCACTATTTGGATTCTCCGAATGTACGAATAGAAAATTATTGAACGGGAGAAAAAATATCAGGACGCGAGTGACTAATTGTAAGTTGGGAAATAATTAAAAGTTTTACAGGTATGTAAAATCTTTCGAGTCGATAGACATAAATGCCAAAGCAAGCATGGCTAAACGAATAAGGCGAATGGCAAGAACATAGTATATGTTAAATTTACACTTTGTTGCAATATTGCAAAATAACTTCATTTTTCTATTGACAATAGCAAATCTGAATTATTTCAAAAATTGTTAGTTTTAACATATGCGAATATTATTAATAAATATAAACTATTATTTTTTAAGCAAAAAAAAGATTATTTGATAATTTACACTGTTAGAAACAAATGCGGAAAAAAGAAAAGAAAGTTGCGAGAAGCAAATCTCGAACACGGGATTTTTCATATTCCAGCTACATGCCTTAGAAACACTTACTTCTTAGCATTTATCGTCTGTTGCGTCGGCTCGGTGGAAGGGAGACGGCGTTCTCTTCCATTGGTCGACCGGGTCGAGCTCACACGGATAGGGTGACGTCATCGGTTCTCGGTTGTATTAGTGTGATGCCGCCGCTCGTTTCTGGCAGCATTGGCCAGGACTAGGTAAATCCGCGGACGGATGTACATCATGGCAGCCATCTTGAGCGACCACTTTTTGAAAGTGAGAGGGAATGCTCGAGCATAGCGGCAAGCGGCATACCGTACGCCGTACGTATTAATATGCAGTGTATAGTCTTTTATGCAACAGTGTATGGAAATAAACGATCAAAATGGTATACTGTAGAGCTTGTGGCATAACAGCAGCAGCTCGAAATCATGGAATAACGTTTCATCGGTTAGTATTATCAACAATAATGAGATTTTTATTTTGGAGATTATAATCATATGTATAGTATTGTGAAATTGTAGATTCACAATAATTACTAAATAATTTTCACTCACAAACAGGTTTCCGAAAAATCCGGATCAAAGAAATGCATGGATAAATTTTTGTAAGGACGAAGGATTTAATATAAATTTAGATTTTAGATTTTAACATTGCTCTTATGGAAATACTGCACGAGTGCAATTCTAATGAAAAACGCCATTAAGATTTGGTATTATTGTTGCATATTATAGTTATTTTCTTTTAATTGTACATTATTTCCTAATTAAACATAACAAGTCATTCAATATTGGCGCTCTTGAGCGGCCATCTTGAGCGACCACTTTATATAGTCACTTCCGTCCGCACTTTTAAGACCAAACGCTCCCTCCTGTTTCTTTTTACTCAATGGTCCGTTCTTATATTCAAAATCATCTTAAGCACGGACTTATATTCGTTCTCTTCGTCACACATAGATTGTGTCTGACGAAGAGAGCGAATATAATATGGGCGGTATTCATAGTCCGTTCTTATATTCAAAATTGTCTTAAGCACGGACTTATATTCGCTCTCTTCGTCACACATAGATTGTGTCTGACAAAGAGAGCGAATATAAGTTTGTGCTTAAGACGATCTTGGCCGGTATTCATAGTCCGTTCTTATATTCAAGATCGTCTTAAATACGGACTTATATTCGCTCTCTTCGTCACACATAGATTGTGTCTGACGAAGAGAGCGAATATAAGTCTATACTTAAGACAATCTTGAATATAAGAACGGACTATGAATACCGGCCCTTGAATATAAGAACGGACTATGAATACCGGCCTATAAGTTAGTAATATAATATAAGTTCGTGCTTAAAACGATCTTGAATATAAGAACGGACTATGAATACCGGCCATTGACTACACCTTATTCGACTACAAATTGATAGTATTAATAAAAGCAGAGTGAAGCCTATAAAAGTAAGTACAATTATTTGGTATATGGTTTCTAAAATAAAATATCTAAGAATAATGATATTATAAAGAAATAGGATTTGTCATAAAAATTGTAATTCTAACCTCTCATTGTTTTTAATAGTTTTATTTACAATGAGTTTTATTTATAATAAGTTTTATTTAAATGAGTTTTATTTATTATTGTGATACAAACATTATTGTGATACTGAATATATAAGTAATAATAATATATATCTTTTTCCCTCCACATTGGAAGGAGAAAGATAAACTCTGAACTAGTGCAGCCAGTTCAGCTATAAAAAACAGACCTTATGGGCGGTATTCATAGTCCGTTCTTATATTCAAGATCGTCTTAAGCACGAACTTATATTCGCTCTCTTCGTCAGACACAATCTATGTGTGACGAAGAGAGCGAATATAAGTCCGTGCTTAAGACGATTTTAAATATAAGAACGGACTATGAATACCGCCCTATGAATACCGGCCATAGTGTAGTTCAGTGTAGCTTTATGGTGCACACGGAGCACAAATGTGCGATCCATACACCAGCCAATCAGAGTCCACTAACAGTCACGTGACAAGTTGGCGAGTATTAGCGTTTTCGATTATACAGGATTTGAACGACCCAAGATTGGTTAATGACGTCATTGCAACCTCTCCACCAATGAAAGACTTGCATTTATAGTAAAATAGTGATTGATCAACCCTAGATCGTTCAAACCCCGTTTATTCGAAAACGCTATATCTCTTTTTAGGGTCTCTAGGGAAAACTAGCAGCTGCCCGAAATGTGTAACGCCGAGCTCTGGTCTAGCAGATTTTAAGCCAAAAACACTTCAAAAATAAAAAAGTATAACGTTCAGTGAAGTAAACATATCGGTTATAATATCTATATTCTCACGTGATAACGTTCAATTAAGAAGACAGATATGTCTGATCCGTATACTTTTCCGAACGAGATATTAGAAATAATTTTCAATTTCTGTGATGTATATACTTTATATCAGCTTAGTATGGTATGCAAACAATTTAGTACTGTGGCAGGCAATACATTAAATAAAAAAAGTCAACATTTGTTTGTCAGTATCGCGAATCAGGAAGGGAAAAAATTTTATAAACGGTAAGTTAAATAAAGCTTAATCTTTATTTATATTGCAATTTATTCTAGAACAGTGCTCGGAATTAGTTGAGCATTTTAGCAGATTTTTCTGGTTGACACCTTCTTCCCTTTTCTTATGAAAGATTCATACTGTGATTGATGTCCGACGTACGACGTCCGATGTCCAATAATAAAGCTTGTTTTCTAAACGAAAAAATATTTCTAGCTAGAATTTCTAACATCGAACGCAGTACGAATCCACCATTATCGCCCGCACCGCAACTGTTAGGATGAAATTAGATGATACGGAAAAGAACTGCGATATTGATTACGATTCTCTCTTGATTATTGAAATGGATGAAAATTTATTAAAATTCATTAAAAATATTTTTAAATTTATTATGTTGAAATATTTCAATAGATTTCCGCGCCACCCATGAGGTACTATTGCTGACGCAAATTTTTTTCTTTTTTTTTTAATTATAGGGCAATATTTATAGTCCGTTTTTATATTCAAGATCGTCTTAAGTGCGGACTTATATTCGCTCTTTTCGTCACACACAGATTGTGTCTGACGAAGAGAGCTAATAGAAGTCCCTATTTAAGATAACCTTGAATATAAGAACGAATTATGAATATCGGCCATAGTCCGTTCTTATCTTCAAGATTGCTTAAGTATGGTTCTAAGATACTATAAACTAATTAGAAAGCCATATTAGTATCATAAGACAGTACTTAAGATAATCCTGGAATAAGAATGGACTATGAATACCGCCTATAAAAGGCCAAGAAAATCTAATTTTTCGTATTTCATTTTTTTTAATTAAGAATTCGTTGTTTCTTGTCTTCAGTGGAATAGGTCTACTGAGAAAACCACACAAAAAAAAAACATGTCGGCGTCGCTGGCTCTAGCGGCTGAGGCACTAAGGAAAAAAAGGAGGTGTCAACCATGGATATCGGCTGGCTCAACTAATTTTGAGCATTATTCTAGAACAGGGCTAACGAAATGTGGCTCGCAAGCCGATCCCTCCGTCGAACATTTTCTCCTCTAACACGACTCGTCGGCCGGCAGAACCATTGAACTATATAGCATACTGGCTTAGTTTACATCGATTGTTTAGTACGCGTACCAAGTACTAAATCTGTTTCTCCGATAGATATAAATCGTTTAGTGTAAAATCTACACCAATCAAAGAAGCAGATTTAGTACTTGGTACGCGTACTAAACAATCGGTGTAAACTAAACTATTGAAGAGCGCTTTGAAAGAATGGGGCTGATTCCACTGGGGCAGAAGAGAGAGTTATATTTCCGTCTGTCTTTTTCGCAACGTATTTGATTGGCTAGCGATGATTATTTGTATTGTAAAGTTCAAACTAAAAACATTCTCCAAGAAATTCCATTACTTTGAAAATAATTTTTAACCATAATTAAGAAATCTATGAAAATTTATATAAATAATATCCCAGCAAACACAGATATATAACAACTATATTGCAACAATAAAACAGAATGTAACATGTAATGTAACATGTATGTTACATGTAATACAATTGTTAGTTGTAATTTCCCACTCACAGGCTTGTTGCAGTTCTATCACATAAATATAACGCGGTACTAAAATGCCACGTAACTGTTATATAAAATAGATATATCATGCAAATAACATGCAATATAGTTGTTATAAAACTGTTATTAGATTTGTTATTGAATAATTACATTCTTATTAGGTTAGGAATTAAATTAGATTATTAGCCTGTAAAAAATGCAAATCTCAGAAATAACAGATCCGTGAATTAATTCTAAGCAAAACTAAATAAAATATTTTTGTGAATTAATATTTCATTTAGTTTTGCTCAGAATTAATTCAAAGTTCTGTTATTTCTGAAAGTTGCATTTATTACAGGCTAATAACCAAAAGCTATAATAGAAAAATCAAATCATAATTTGAAAAATATTTTATTTTACATTGTTTTTTTTTATTTTACATCAGTTTTATTTCATCAGTTTTTTTTATATTATATAATATGTACATTAAAGAGGATTGCAACATGTAACATTTTTTCACTAATTTAGCTTAAAGTTAACAGTAATTCTAACATTAAGAAAAACATTTATGCACTTAAGATTATTTATATGTGACAAATAACTTTCGAATATAACATTATATTATATATATATTTTATATATAATATAATGTTATATTCGAAAGTTATTTGTCACATATAAGTAATCTTTTTATTTCAATATTTGCTCCGTTTGTCCGTTCTCGAGAATCTCTGCAGTGATGAACATCGTTTGTTAAAAAAACACACATTTCTAGAAACACGGATGGATTATTTTCAAAAGAGTTACCTTATCTGCGAACACCATGATACCGTAATCCGTCTTGCCTCTGATCGCGCGTCCTACGCACTGAGCGGCGTGTCTCATGGCATCGAAAGTTAAGAAATCGTTCTCCCGACTCTTCGAGAATATCGGAACAATAATTTATTCAAGCATATGCAAACATAAATAACATTAGTTTGAATTATTTACATCACGCTCACCTGAAACTGATCTCTCAGATATTCTAAACGTGCCTTCAAGATCCGCGATTGCGTGTACACGTAAGGTATGCCGAACATGAGTACAGCTCTGCCCAAGTGATGATCGAAGTCAACGCCCTCGGACACCTTTCTACGAGCTACCGAGAGCAGAACGGCACCTCTGCCGTTCTCGCAGGCCTTTATATAATTGATCAGAGCCAAACTGGTCTCTGCCGAATCTTGAGTTTCGATAAACAGCAGCTTGTGCCTTTGAAGCTGATCCACAACCCCTTGATCATACCTGCGATGTTGAACAAAGATAGATAATTGTCATTATAAAAGTTCGGTGTAATGTATACGTACCAAGCAGCCACTACAGATTCCATGTACAAATACGATGTGAAGAAACAGACTAAACCGTCGGGCACCGTCGCAGCAAATTCCACCAATAACTGATCGTAATTTCTTATGACAGCCACATCCTCTCGCGTCTCATACTTCGATGAAATGGCCACTTGATCGTTACCTTTCGCAACGATCTGATGGAAACGCAAAAAAAAAAGAGTATTGGTAAAGTCTCTGAACTATTACGCGTCTCTCTTTTAACTCACCATAGGAAGAAGGCACGGCTGGCCAATGTCATTGTGAAGGAACGACATTACAACTGGATGGAAGTTTAGAATTTTGGGATACATATCCAATGGCGACAGAGTGCCGGAAATGATTATCACCGATTGGAATCTGTCGAATATAGGCTTGATAGCGATAGAAGAATCTAAACAGCTAAAATGCAAGATTGGATTCAAGACTGTTGGCGTTTTGTCGTCGAACGGCTCGACTATAATTGTAAAACCGTGTGTATACGTGGAGACCAATGTCGCGAGATGCGTCACCAGAACCACCGGAGAGAAATCCGTTAAATCTGTTATTTCCATGGTGCGTAGGAGAGATGCTAATCTTTAAGCGCAAAACCGCAATGGTTTTCGTTCGATAGCGACCTTCGTTTGAATGTCTCTAAGAAACGCTGCAGGTGATTCTTGCACGACGTGTTGAACGCGCAAGCGAGTTTTCAAGTACTCGACGAATTGTTTCAGGAAACTGACAAAATGTTCGGCGTTTCTTATATTACCTAACAAACGACTTCTGCAAAGAGAATTTAATATTAGATTGCAGAATTTTACACATGCAGATTGTCAATCAAGAGACTTATTTACCTTCAAGTATTTTATTTGGTAAAATTGGATTGGCCAAGATAACGTCGGTTTCCCTCTGCATTTGAGCATCTTTCAATTCCTCGACCAATCTGTCGTATTCATCCTTCAGCTTATTCACATCAACTTCCTTCATGCTAAATCAAAAACACTGACAATATTCTATATTTCAATTTTAACACACAAGAGTACTGAAACACTTACTCGGCTACAGTTTTTTCTAAGAGTTGTATGTTGGCCGAACTTTTCTCCATTAATCTCCTGTTTATTTTTACGCTCATGGAGTCGATGCAAACGTTATCTATAATTTATAAACACATTTTGTACTCATATTACAAACTACCGAGTTCCAATAAAAAGGCAATTTTAGTTTTTGTACCAATATTATGGGCCTCATAAAAAATAACTACTGAACTCTTGCTCAATTCTTTAGATACAGTTTCTGCGATCTTCGGATCCAATAAATAATGGTAACTGTATACTACAATTTGTGCGTGTAAGATCTGGAATTGTCAAGCATTGATAGTCAGTTTTACATTTATTCATCCACAAATCATGTTATTATTTAAATCATATAATAAAGTTTTATGATTTCATACTGTGAATCTTGCTAGAAAATATGGGCACCAATTGCGATCTCTTCCATAGTCTTTCAAATCGTCGATGGAATAAATATCAGGAGGTATAATTTGTTCTTTTCCTTCCATATCAAAGCCTTCATAAAAATTACAAATTTGCGTCGACTCATCGTAATTGTGTCTTTTTTGTACATATGATGCAGTTAGAGAATGACAATGGCCATCCACAATTTTACCTTCTCGTTCTCTACTGACCTAGATATAAAATATAAATAATTTTGATACTTGATTACAGCAATTATTTTGATAAAAATATATATAAGTACAGCATTTTAATTACCTCGGGATGAATACACATATTCTTAGGTGAGCTAAGAACTAAACCAACAATTTTTGGTTTGCTTTTGGTTTCTTTCTCATAATAATCCATAAGCTTTTTTAACTCTATTATCTTCTCTATCTCTGGTACTGTTCGAGAACAGTAAATTAATTTTGTAACATCCAATGGATGTTCTAACATGTATGCTACTATTAGTGATAATAGAGTTATTGTCTTACCAGTACCCGAAGGCATCTCCAATAGGCAATGTCCCTAAAATGCCATATAATCTCATCGTTCAATAGAGTCCTGACGAGTGTGTCCAACTGCGCATAGACCTTACCAAGCTTGTCAATGTGTGTAACATATAGTTTGATTAATTTTCTCGCCTGTGAAAAAGAAATGGAATATGATTAAAAAATTACAAAAATGAATGAACCCTTTGGAGAATTTTTTAATATAATCGAGCAGCAACTTCTGCTTTTGAAAAGTGATGTTTTTTTAAACGAAAATTTATAATTCAAATTTTATACATTGCCATGCAGTTAGGCATATTGCTGCAACAAAAGATTAAACAAAATACGAATTAAATCGTAGATAATTACATCGGTTTTAGATGAGGCGATGATGTGATTCAAAGTTTTGTCGAATACAATTTGATTCACATTTTCGTCCGCGTCCTCTTTGCTGATGTCGTAAAAAGTCACTGTTGTATAAGAACCATATTCGTCAGTATTCGTACTGTGCACCGTCACTAAAAACATGCGATCGGAAGTGAGATAATTTTCAATTTCCGTAGTCGCCTGGGCGTAATCTTGAAAAGCCACCAATTCATGAAGAGCCACTCTAATCGCCTGTATAAAAATGCACTCGTGCATTATTAATATTGTTAGCGCAAAGATCAAACAGAAGCGACAGTGAATCGACTACAGATGCGTCACCTGAGCGGGAAGGATGCAGAATATCTTCTCCAAGGGATGCAGCAAATTGGATTTGTACTGCTTCTTGTATCCCTCGCAGTGTTGCGATATGGGACCGGTTGTATGCGCATGTGCGACAATACGGCGTCAGTACAGTGTCTCATACAAATTAAACAAGGCACCGTTACCCCGCTACATTAAAAATATTTCTAAATTTTTTGAAATTGATTGAAATTTTTTACTTCTTGGTTTTTTAGCTGCTGGCTCCGTAGATTCCATGCTTGTAAATAAATAAATCTTACCTTATTTGTAGTCACCAGACCTTCTCATGTCAAAACGTCCCGCCATACGGTCAACACATAACATATAACGGCACTGGATCTCCATCACTGCACATGCGCAGAGCCGCACATGCGCATACAACCGGTCCCATATCGCAACACTGATCCCTCGTCGATGAAGAAAACCGTGACGAGTCCGGCCTCGGATTCTATACATTGGACTCGATGCCAATAGTCGTCCTCTTGAACGGTGTAAAAATGGCCGATGATCCTGCTGACGCCGAGGTTGATTCCTTCTCATGATTGTAATGCTTCTTCATATCAATCACCAAAGCACGCGTGCGCAAGTGTCGTGTAGCTCTCATGGTCCAATTGCGCGCGTACAAGCAATGCACGCGGCGCAATAAAATGTACGAGTGATGGCCGGTTTATGCTTCGGTCTTAATCTTAATCTTAAGAGTTGATAACGTAAAATGCCATAAGGGCGTTTATACTTCCCTAGTCTTAATCTAATAGCGTTTTCGATTATACAGGATTTGAACGACCCAGGGTTGATCAATCACTATTTTACTATAAATGCAAGTCTTTCATTGGTGGAGAGGTTGCAATGACGTCATTAACCAACCCTGGGTCGTTCAAATCCTGTATAATCGAAAACGCTATTAGTCTTAATCTTATAGCGTTTTCGATTATACAGGATTTGAACGACCCAGGGTTGATCAATCACTATTTTACTATAAATGCAAGTCTTTCATTGGTGGAGAGGTTGCAATGACGTCATTAACCAACCCTGGGTCGTTCAAATCCTGTATAATCGAAAACGCTATTAATCTTGGAAAGATCCCATCTTTTAACTTTAGTCCCTAATGTCCTAAGGCCGGGCCAATGAGGTAAGTCTGACGTCCGACGCAGCACGAAACCGCGCGAAATAATGGTTTTCGATTTTTGTAAAATACAAAAATGAGTGATGCTGATTTAATTGAATGTGTCCAACAATTCGATGTTGTTTGGAATAAAAAAAATCCAAATTATAAAAATAAATTAGTGGTTAGGTTTTGTTACATTTGCACATGCGTAGTCCGAATTTCCAGAGAAGCATAAACGAGTCCTTAAGATTAAGTTAAGACTAAGGCCGGTATTCATAGTCCGTTCTTATATTCAAGATCGTCTTAAGCACGAACTTATATTTGCTCTCTTCGTCAGACACAATCTATGTGTGACGAAGAGAGCGAATATAAGTCCGTGCTTAAGACAATTTTGAATATAAGAACGGACTATGAATACCGCCCTAAGACTAAGATTAAGATTAAGACCGAAGCATAAACCAGCCATCAATCGCGCGCATAGAAGACAATGCGCGCGCTGTATACCGTTAGTACCGTTAACATAAATAACCTAATGTAAATAACGTAATATTAGCTATTTACATTAGAGTCCGTATCCGGTTTCTGCTAATGACTAATAAATCCCGCGTAATTGAAAATAATAAATTAAATTATTGCAGAAACATTATAATACAAATTTCGGTAATTATGCAGAATAGCCATAGCAATTTCTTTACCAATATTAAAATAATTGTTATATGACAGGTTTCATAACATTAATATAAAATCAATATAACATTTGTTGTATAATATGTTATATTTATGTTATATTACTTCTATTTTTAAATAACGAGAAGCTAACAAAGCAATGTAACAGCTATGAAATAGCTATTATATTGCGCCTAAAAAAGAAATTTATATTAATGTAATATAAATACCGTGTAACATCTGTTACATTACATGTTACTTTCATGTTATGTTGCAGTTAAATTCAGTGTTTGCTGGGTAATAAAAGAGTTTTTAAATAATTGTTACGTCCTGATAGATGTAGAATTTTTTCGTTGGGCTCGGCGATCGACGTAAACGGACCTGACCGCACGAGCCGAGCGGCACGTTTAGGACTTGCGACGGGTCAGCGACTGGAAGAGTCGTTTTTACTCCGTCAACAAGTCAACCGCTCGTGGTTCCCTTTTTGGGTCAAGGAATTGAATCCCTATTACCCGGGGCGGAACCTTTGTGCGCAATTTGAGAGGGAAGGTGTGAGGGGGTGACGAACGAGGAGGGTGTGGTTAAATAAAAAAGAACAAAAGTTTAATTTACTAAAGACAACATTTTAATTTGATTGAATTTATAATTAGGATACAAAAACTTAATTCTTAATCGCATATGTTAATAATTTTATTTATGTATTCTTTACAAGTGTGTGTGTGTGTGTGTGTGTGTGTGTGTGTGTGTGTGTGTGTGTGTGTGTGTGTGTGTGTGTGTTTTATTTTTCCGGAGGGAGGACAGAAGAAATAATAAAATAAAGAGAAATGAACTGACTTACTCGTTGCAGAGTAGTTCGGATCGCGTTGAATATGTTCGGTGGTTCTGAGCAGGCGCCCCGTTGAGGGAAGGTGTTGTATAGGCGTCGGACCCTTTTGTAAACGAGTGGGCACCCTACTGCGGGATGGTGTCGTCAAGGTAATGGACCCTCTACTTGAGATGCACCACGAGATGGTCGCGACAAAGTATCAACTGATTTTACTCTTTGATTCGCGCCCCCGAACTACTCGAAAAACTGTTTCGAGAAACTGAGCTAAACGGAATAACTGCGCAAACTGCTTGAAAAACTGTGTGTGATTGTGTCTGGAGCCACCAGAACACGGGTTTTTATACTTTTTCTTTGGGGTAGATCCCTTTGGAAAATCTTAGGTTTTTGGAGTGGGGATCGAATAGGAATTAGTCTTGCGAGAAAATTTTTAATGTGGGGGAGGATGGCGTCATTTTTAGCTAATAGGATTGGGTTTAGATGATTAGGTTACTTGAAATGAGATAGGAAGAAAGAGGCCCTAACGAATAAGGAATAGCGTCGTTTCGGGTCCATATATGATGGGGGTAGGTTTTTGAGGTGGCGTAACCCGGTTGGTGTTAATTAGTATAGGTGGGGTGCATCTCAGTGTCTTAAGATCTGGGTGGGCGTAGTCTTTAGACCATACGATGGAATGATGGGTGGTCTATAGAAGTGCTTGCCCCGATTCTCGGCTTTCGGATTGGGTGGTTAAGAATCGGTATATAAGTTCGCAAAGCCTTGGGTCACTGATCTAATAAATTTGACAGTTTACGACTGTCGCGTGCCCTTGGTGTCGCGTGGAGAGTGCGACTAATGCATCTCGGTTTCCCAGACCTACTAAACACGTGCGCCGTATCAGGTGTCGCGCCTTCTCGGCATGCGACTGCGGTCATTCCCCGATCGTTACTCGGTAAAACCCTATCTACTAGCTAGAGTTCCCGTAGGTGGAATCCAAGAGTATGACTAGTTGGTGCCAGTTTTTTCTTTTTATCTCTTACTCTAACCGTCTGGAGTCGGTTAAGGACTCCAGCTACCGCAAAGTTTTGACTTTTACGGTTTTTCTGGCGACGATAGGCACGCTGAGCGGCCAAGGTATTTTGAAATATCCATGCTATTTTTCTCCGTGAGAAGATTCGAGCTCCTGGTGTCTCATGAGAAAAACAGCTCTGGCGTTATAATATTTCTTAAGAGTTTTGTTGGTTCCGCGTTTACTAGGTCTGGTATTTAATGAAAAGAAAAGAATCGTGTAGTCTGATCAGGACGTAACATAATTATCATTATGAAATTTACTAAATTGAACTGAAAACTGTTACTTTTTAATAAAAAATTGCTGAAATATTTATGGAATTAATTAATGGGGTCAATTGAGAGAAATTTTCAAATACATTTCAGCAAAATTTCGTTATATTTTTAGAAAAATATTTCTATTAGGGTAGGCACCAAACTTAATACGCGTACCAACGTTTTGACGATGTAAACTAGGTGTATATTCCATTTTTATTAACAGAGACAATGCAATGACATCATTAATCACTTTTAAATTAATCTAAATTTGTCCAACTAAAAGAATTAATAAAAAGTGTTTCTAATAAACATACTTTTTTTTCAAATCTAATACAATATTTGTCGATAAAACTTTTTCACGTATTAACAATAAGTCATAACTTTTTATCTTGTTTTTAATTATGCAAAACTTTATTCAATTTTTCAATTATACCTTTTAAAATGCATTTTAGTATTTGCATATTTTCAGAATATGGAATATACACGATTTCACATAAAATCACATTGGAAAACACGTCTTATTTTCTTTTACAGATGTAAACCACTATTATCTTCATATAATTCTAAATTTATTACATATTACAACTGGATATTTGCTGGTTTTAAAGAAAGTTATATACATGAAGCAGAAGAGAAAATGTGTAAGGGCACATTTTATAGGAAAAATAAATGCCTAGAAATGACTGAAAATACGGTTTGGTTTTGTGATGATAATAATGTTTTTGCTTATAATCGCGCAAAGAACGGTACCATTAAAAAGAATAAAATGATTGTGGGAAATAATAACACTTTTATTAAATCTATTGCTCTTTCCGATGATTATATTATAAGTGGTGACGTGTGAGTATTTATTTATAAACTGTATTTTATATTTATTCCTTTTTTTATTATTGACAAAAATTCTTGCAGAGATGGTATTATTAAGCACTGGAAAATTGAATCAGAGAAGGATAGAAGAAATTATCTTAAATATTCAGTAATACATAATGTACATGAACAAATTGATCTCATAGATGCAACATCACAACACATTATAACTGGTTCTGAGAATTTCATAAAGGTAAGATTCAAGAAAAATTGCAATAATACTATGTTAATGTAGTATGTAAAAAGTTTGTTTTTTCGTAGATACTGAAATATACAAATGATAAAACAGGTTGTACAGAAGAAAACGAAATATTTTGTGAAGCCGACGTGGAACGACTTGAAATGCAACTTCTTGACCACGATTCTTGTGTGGAATCAATCTCATTTGACCCTATAGGAACAAAATTTGCTGCTAGTTCCTATGATCTTCATGAATATTATAATCCACCATCAACGTTTCTAATTTACGATATTGAAAAAAAGTAAGTTATATTTCAATTAATTGATCAGTTTCTGCAAATGTTGAATTAAACATTGACTACATTTATACAGACACTATTACCTAGTAAACACATAGTAACAGTAACGTAACATTGATGTCATTATTTCCCACTCAACAATATAATTGTTATGTACAAAGCATGTTGTATTACAATTACATTGTTGAGTGAAAAATTATAACATTGACGTTGTGTTACTGTTAGCTTGTATTTACTGGATATATGATTCGATTTAATAACGTTTCTAATTATAACTTACAAGGACAGTTTGATAACCCAAAAATTCTAAAAAATCTGAAACTGCAGAAATATAATATATGAACCTAATAAAAAAGCTATTTCTTGTTTTGGCAAAAAATAATTCTAGAAGGGGAAATACCTTTCGAAAAATCGGATTTTCTTTGAAGAGTGTTTCCACTCCTAGAATCATTTTTTAGTTTTTTTTGTTAGTGAGTACTAAACTATATATACAGGAATAGGCACTGAATCGCTTGTCGCGAGAGAGAACTACATGTCGTGTATTGCTGTCTTTTTACATACAGTCAAGTTTTAAACTTTTGACTGTGTTTGGCGTAGTAGGTACACATCAGTTACAGGAATGCCTTAGGGCCTATCCAGACAAACTTGCATAGTTGCTTAAACATATGCATAAAAAAATTGATTGTTCCATTTTCTTATGCATTTGCTTAATGACCAATCAATTTCTTTATGCATATGTTTATGCAATTATGCAAGTTTGTCTGGATAGGCCCTTACACATGAATTTGTCAACGAGTGTCAAGACACATTTGAATTTGTTTGTGAAATTCACACTCGTCCAAGTTCATGTGTTAAGGCATTTCTGTGATCGTGTGTACAATCGGTACAATACCTACGAATCGAGCGTCAAAATTTTTTGGTCTGTCTGTATATCTATAAAGTATAAACTGCTGATTTTCTATCTCAATAATAAGTGAAGGACGTGGGCATGAGAGAAAGTAAAAATATATCTTTCTCTCTTTCACATAGTGGAAGGATCCGTCGTTAAGCCTGCATCAGATTACACAATGAAGATTGAAAATTAAAAATTGAAGTTAACCAATCAATACAAAAAAAGCCAAAAATTCTTTATCCTGATTGGTCAAATTTCAATCTTTAATCTTTATTTTCAATCTTCAATGTGTAGTCTGATACGTACATTATGCCCGTATATAAAGCTATACTCTGTCCAGCAAGAGAAAAATCCGGTTTGCGCATAGAAGCATAGCAGTCAAAGTGGAAAGAGCGTTGCGCCACTCGCTGGCATTGAAAAGCTGCACAATCAGTACAGTTGTGTGGAATGGCGGGCTTTCTAAGCGTCCCGTGAGAAAAGACCTGAACAAAACTAACGAGTTTTTGTTTTAACCGTGGATTTTTCTTTCGCTGGACAGAACATAGGATTTTATGTATTATTGGAATAAAATATACATCATGTTAATGTAAAGCAATTTTAGTTATCATGTAATGGTTAAAAAATTTGGAGATAATTGTCTCCAACTACTATGGGAAGATCCTCAAACTATTCTCATGTGTTTTAAGTATTATATTAAAAAAATGGACATAAGGTAATAAATCTTATTGCTGTTATTAATTAACTATTTAATTTCTTTATATTTGCTACTGTGATTTCAGAACATCCGAAGTTGTACGTACATGGGATACTTCAAACTATGAAGAATTATTAATGTGTTGTTCATCAGATAATCAGTACACTTTTATGACGGGATATTCTAAAGTTATTCTATGGGATCAGAGACAGAGTGATGCCATTCAAGTTTGTATTTTATTTTCAAATAATTTGTATTTTGTACTTTATTAGTGAATTATTATTGTCTTAAAAATTTTTAGACGTATACTATGGAACATGACGATAAAAGTATATCTGCTCTAGAATTTGATAACTCTCATATATATGTTGTTAAACATGAAGACCTTTATGAATTGGACTTCACGGGAAAACAACACTTTGATCACAAAAAAATAAAAAAGTTGTTTGGCAATTTTTATTAAATAAAATAAAATTGGTTGAAAATTTTTTTTATTATATTTTGAATGTTTACATAATTTCAATGAACTCTATACATATTGGGAAGCCCCGTGCTGCTCAAGATGCGATCAGACAAAGAGATCATTCGAATTGTTTTATTTTTTCTGGTGTACATTCTTTTCACTGAATTCTATACATGTGTATATTTATGTATACTCTACATATATGAATATAAAAAATACAGACTTTTTTCAGCCTATAAAAAGAGACAAAACAATTCCACTATCTTTCTCTGTCTCTCCTTTATGCCACTCTTATATTGAAAAGCCTGCATCAGACAAGCCTGCAACTTGTTACAGCAATTCACAAGCGATTTAGTAAATTACTAAAATTGCTGTGTGCTGTATGAATTTATGTAATACTCCTATATTGCTGATTGAGCTCGAGAGTTGGAGCCATTGTACACAAAATGACATAACTGCATATGCATAGCATAAGACCGTCTCGACCAATAAGCATCTAGCAGAAAGGCGTATATTGATATGTTACACGGACTAAAGCCGAGAGCACAAGCTTTTACATAAAGCATAACGCATAAGCATAAGGAAATTGATTGGTCTATATATAAGCATAAGCAAATGCATAAGGAAATGGACCAATCAATTTCCTTATGCTTATGCGTTATGCTTTATGCAAAAGTCTGTGCTCCGGCCATAAGGAATAGAGGGACGGAGCACAAGCTGTACCGTTGGAGCACGTTTGCGGCGGGGGGGGGGGGGGGGGCCGCCATATTCGTTTAGTAATCACCACACATAGAACTCACTATTTGCGTATGTGTGAGAAATAAAAGTCAGATCCTGCGCACAATAAACAAAATAGGAAATAGAAATAGGAATAATTATTAAATATTAGAAATAAGAAATTGGAATTATTTATTTTAAAAATAAAAAGAATAGAAAAAATTAATGCATGAATTAAGAAATAAGAATTGGAACTAATTAATATATTTTATTCTCTTGTTAGATGTAAAATAATTTCTCTTTTTAATATTAAATGATTATTGCTATTTCTAATATTTTGTCTACTGTATGCAGAGCCTCAGAGTAATAAAAGTTAAAATATTTTATAAAATTTATAGTACAACAATAATAAAACCGCCTAATCTCTTTACGCTTGTCACTCGTTATGTCTAGTGGCACCACTACACGAGTGTAACCATGTCACAGACACAGAATCTCTGTGTGAGAATCGCTACATCAATATGGCGGAAAGCAGTCCCTTCCGCACGCTTGAATTACCATCCCCTCTCGCCTAAACTAGGACTTTAGACTCAGTCCCTCTATTCCTTAGTCCGTGATATGTTATGCTCATTGAGTTCTATGGTTTCGTTCCGTTTTGCGCATAGCACGCATCGTTCGCATCGCTAATGGCCGGAGCACAGACTTTTGCATAAAGCATAACGCATAAGCATAAGGAAATTGATTGGTCCATTTCCTTATGCATTTGCTTATGCTTATATATAGACCAATCAATTTCCTTATGCTTATGCATTACGCATTATGTAAAAGCTTGTGCTCTCGGCTTAATGCTTAGCGCATTGGCTGCGTTTTGTTTCATTATGCGCGTGATACATGCTTTGAAACGGAACGATATTGAACGCATTAGAAGCGGAAAATCAAAATGGATTCCACAATAAATTGCGCTATCAATGTGACAATGTTTTTAATTGATGAAATGAGTGACAGTAATAGTAGTGAATCATCAATGACTCTTCCATTATGACTCTTCCTATTTTGACACTTTTTACAATATCGCTATCAATCGCCATATGCAATTACGCAATCGCATGGAACGCATAAGCTGCTGCAACTCAAACTTGAGGTAGCTGATGCGTGTATTATGCGCTGCAGGTGGTGGGGATCTAGGGAATTCTAAGCGCTGTTCATGCGCGCATTGAGTGAAACGGAACGTTTTCTATGTAATTCGTGCGCACAATGTGCAAAACGGAACGCAACCTATAACATACTGGAGCGAGCCTTTCAGGAGTGGGGATGTCTCCATCGGTCGAAAAAAACAGATAGATTACGTGAGGCTAGTCTTCCTTGTCAGCGTATGTTTTCAGCACGGAGTAAGGCCGGCGTCACATAGAACCATTGAGTAAAAAGAAACAGGAGGGAGCATATACTAGCCAGGACTAGGGCCGGTATTCATAGTCCGTTCTTATATTTAAGATTGTCTTAAGCACGGACTTATATTCGCTCTCTTCGTCACACATAGATTGTGTCTGACGAAGAGAGCGAATATAAGTTCGTGCTTAAGACGATCTTGAATATAAGAACGGACTATGAATACCGCCCTAGGTAAATCCGCGGACGGATGTACATCATGGCAGCCATCTTGAGCGACCACTTTTTGAAAGTGAGAGGGAATGCTCGAGCATAGCGGCAAGCGGCATACCGTACGCCGTACGTATTAATATGCAGTGTATAGTCTTTTATGCAACAGTGTATGGAAATAAACGATCAAAATGGTATACTGTAGAGCTTGTGGCATAACAGCAGCAGCTCGAAATCATGGAATAACGTTTTATCGGTTAGTATTATCAACAATAATGAGATTTTTATTTTGGAGATTATAATCATATGTATAGTATTATGAAATTGTAGATTCACAATAATTACTAAATAATTTTCACTCGCAAACAGGTTTCTGAAAAATCCGGATCAAAGAAATGCATGGATAAATTTTTGTAAGGACAAAGGATTTAATATAAATTTAGATTTTAGATTTTAACATTGCTCTTATGGAAATACTGCACGAGTGCAATCCCAATGAAAAACGCCATTAAAATTTGGTATTATTGTTGCATATTATAGTTATTTTCTTTTAATTGTACATTATTTTCTAATTAAACATAACAAGTTATTCAATATTGACACCCTTGAGCGGCCATCTTGAGCGACCACCCTATATAGTCACTTCCGTCCGCACTTTTACGACCAAACGCTCCCTCCTGTTTCTTTTTACTCAATGCATAGAACCCGTAGGCCGGCGTCACATAGAACCCGTAATCCGTAATCCGCACCGAAAGTCCGCAAAAGTTACTAGGGATTGCGTCCGTAACGTTACGTGTGTTTTATCTCCTTGTGTTCCATGGAGCCGTAATTCCATGAAATTTCCGTAAAAGTTACTAAAAGTTACTAGTTATTACTAGTAATGCTTTTTTTAATTTTATTTATTTAACTAAATTTGACGATTTAATTAAAATTTTTGTTAAAATTATAATATATTCTGTAGTTTTCTTATGAATAAAATACAAATAAACAATTATAATCTGTTAAATAAAAAATAGTAATACCGTTACGTGTGTATTTACGGCTCCATGGGACACAAGAAGAAAAAACACACGTAACGTTACGGACGCAATCCCTAGTAACTTTTGCGGACTTCCGGTGCGGATTACGGATTACGGGTTCTATGTGACGCCGGCCGTAATCCGTAATCCGCACCGAAAGTCCGCAAAAGTTACTAGGGATTGCGTCCGTAACGTTACGTGTGTTTTATCTCCTTGTGTCCCATGGAGCCGTAATTCCATGAAATTTCCGTAAAAGTTACTAGTTATTACTAGTAAGACTTTTTTTAATTTTATTTATTTAACTAAATTTGACGATTTAATTAAAATTTTTGTTAAAATTATAATATATTCTGTAGTTTTCCTATGAATAAAATACAAATAAACAATTATAATCTGTTAAATAAAAAATTGTAATACCGTTACGTGTGTATTTACGGCTCCATGGGACACAAGGAGAAAAAACACACGTAACGTTACGGACGCAACCCCTAGTAACTTTTGCGGACTTTCGGTGCGGATTACGGATTACGGGTTCTATGTGACGCCGGCCTAAGAGTAAGGAGACATAACTAGATAGCGTATAGAGAAAAAAGTTGGTCACGAAAAATGTTCCACGAAGGAGGAGGTTTGCCGAATGGAATAACTTGCAACATTTCGTCGCCATCTTAAATCTGTTCTTTTTTAGCTGTACCATGAGGAACATGAACTGAACTGACTGCACTCACTCTCATCGGTTGTGAAAAACATAAATATGAATTTACTAAAAATATTATTCGCTTTTATTTAATAACACGGATGTTTTTTTTTGATCAAGCAAGCGAACAAAAATAATAATGCTGAAAGAGAAAAAACAAAAGAAAAAAGGAAATCTTCCAAATTAGTTCAATTAAATATTCCAAATGCTACAAATATGCATTCTCAAATAATTAATGAAACAAATACGGTTGAAACTGTAATACAAATAAAAACAAATGCAAAAAGGCGTAAAATTGAAATAACTTTTTGTAAAAAACAATAGCGTAAAAAGTAAGCGTTAAACTTTATATATATTTTATATACTTACTTTTATATTTTATAAAAATGTTTATTTTATAAAATAAAAAATAATTTACTTTTTAATACAATTTATTGTCATATTTACAATTCCAATCTCTATTTTTATAAAATTAAAATTTATATATATATATATATACATAATTTGTAATATAGATAAAAAGCTAATATGCTTTCACGATAATAATTTCAAGATATAATAATCTTCTAATATCTAATTTAAATTAAAATTATCAAAATATTTATTATATGCAATCAAATGCTTAAACTATTGTTTGATTTTATAAATATTGTATTATTTTTACAATTTATCAACAATTTTTAAAAATTCATTTACTTCCTCAATATTTTCAATTACAATAAATTTTGAAAAAGAATGAATTTCATTATTTATATAAATATTAATCTGTCCATTTTGCAAAAAAGCAATTTTTTTTCTTACACTATAATCACTTTTTATTTTTTGAAAACCAAAAAACATTTCATTCCCTCTTGAACAACTCCATTCAGTAGAAGGAAATGTAATAAACTCCAAGTTGTCTTGCAAATATTTAAAATTATTGCGTCCATCATTTTTAGATTTCATCTTGTTTCTTTGTCTGAAATGCTAAAAAATAATAAAGTAATATAAATATTATTTTTCTACAACATTAATATTTTTACTTTAAAACTGACTTTTGTTTTTCTTTTTTAATACTACTTCTATACTATATCTATTATAAGTAAATATAATATTATATATTATAATACTTTTTAATATTATTACCTTTTTTCTCTGCAGAAATGTGTGTGTATATGTATATTTTATTTTCAATCTTTATTTTCTTGAATACTGATACTGATAAGTATATTCTAAATTATATATATTATCATCTACGGCGTTTTCTTCTCTAAAATATATTTATAATTATATTAACCTTATTTAAGATAAACATAGTTTGTGTTATATAAGATTTATATTTTTTATATTCTTTATGTTCTTTAAAAATTTGTAACATTTTTTTTATTTTTTAAAAATTTATTTGTTTATTTCAATTTCATACTTACGTTCCATGCTTTTCTAATCCTTATAACCTTTTCTCTCACTGTGATCTCATCTGTCATTGACAATTTAAAGATGGCGACGAAATGTTGCAAGTTATTCCACTCGGCAAACCTCCTGCTTCACGGAACATTTTTCGTGACCACTTTCAATCTATGTAGTTAGGTCTCCTTACTCTTACTTCGTGGTTTTCAGCATAAGCAATAGAACGTAAATAGAGACAGAAATCCTCACATTGCTATATGTGTCCTTTTCTAAATCGCGGACGCAGTTTTCTTTGTTCGGGATAGGAAGGCTCGCTCCAGTATGTTATAGAACTCAATGGTTATGCTATGTAAATCAATATGGCGCCTTTATGCAAGATGCTCATTGGTCGAGACGGTCTTATGCTATACACATGTAGTTATATCATTTTATGTGCGATAGATCTTAGTGCCTATCTTAGAACATATATACTGGAAGGGACATAGCTGACTTGCCGTTGTCCTCAACATCTATCTATCCTTGTCTGTACATTTTATTGCAATACGCATGCGTCGATTATGTTGATGTGTGTGATAACAAACTAGACAAGCTTATCTATGACAAGCCTTCCAATATAATCAAGTCTAAAGAAATAATCATAAAAAAGTATACAAAACTAATACTATTTAAACATCAATGAAGTTTTTAAATATTTTTTTTATTATTTATTATAATAATTTTTATTGTACTAGTTACTATATATACAAGATATAATTAAAATAAGATAACAAACTTTAGAGGAGCGAGAATATTACATAATAATAAATATTACTTTTTTTATTTTTTATTAATAATATATATTTTATATCAGTAATAGTGGGTTTGACGGACATATGTTGATGTCAAATTTTTTTTCATGTTTGGTCTCGCTCCTCAAAGTTTGTTATCTTATTTTAGTTCATCCTGTACATCCTGTATATAATTATTGTTCATTACAGTATTTGTTTTTGGTTATGTGCATCATTATTTTTATATTTTATTTTGCAAGACTATTTTTACATATTACTACATATTATTATGTATAATTTATAATATATTGCAATTATATTATAATATAACTTAAAGAATAAATTGTTATAATCAAATTTTTAAATGCCTTTCACCTATTTTAAATCTTTCTACTTTCAACTTAAGCGGTTATTTATTCGCGCAAGCGCATTGACCGATTTCGTACAGACAAGGATAGATAGATGTAGGGGACACTTTTGTTATGTATATTTCATTGAAATATATACCATACTGGAACGAGTACGCCTTTGTTCTCGACCGGTCAGATGGAGATAGCTGTTCGAACCCGGATCTCTCTATCTAACCAACAGTTTTGGTCACGTGTTCACAACTACTATTAGTCGAGAGTAGACGAGATAGAAAGAGAAATCCGGTACCGAGTCACTGCCTTGTCTGACCGTTTTGTCGAATAGAGGGGGTAGCATGTGCTCGTTCCAGTATGGTATATAGTTCAATGGTATATTTAGATAGGCTATGCCCTTTCCAGTATATATGTCTAAGGCGTATGCACATGTGACACCCGGCGTGGTGATACAAATTGATAATATTGTAAAAATTCTTGAAAGATGCCAAGCAGTTGTTGAGCAGTTGTTGAGCAGTTGTTGAGCAGTTGTTGAGCGGCCATTTTGTTGTAGGGTGTCATCATTGAGTTCTATAACATACTGGAGCGAGCCTTTCTATTCCGAACAAAGAAAACTGCGTCCGCGATTTAGAAAAGGACACATATAGCAATGTGAGGATTTCTGTCTCTTTTTACGTTATGCTGAAAACATACGCTGGACAAGGAAGACTAACCTCACGTAATCTATCTGTCTTTTTCGACCGATGGAGACACCCCCACTCCTGAAAGGTTCGCTCCAGTATGTTATAGTAAGGCACTAGATATGTAGGTATTCTTATCCGCCATTTTGGTTCCTACTAGATGGAGAATTATAGCGTATATAGTATAGCTTAGTATAATATGGCGTACATGTTACACTAAGGCACTAGATATGTAGGTATTCTCATCCGCCATTTTGGTTCCTACTAGATGGAGAATTATAGCGTATATAGTATAGTATAGCGTACATGTGTAACACGTCAATTATTAAAAATGATTCAGGACTTTTTTCGACTCATTTTTTGGCAAGGAATAACGCTATGTACTTAGTGGGCAGTCTTTAAGTGTCACCCTGTATACGCTATAATTCTCCATCTAATAGGAACCAAAATGGCGGATGAGAATACCTACATATCTAGTGCCTTACCGATAGTTCTGCTCCGTAATTGGTTAACTTCAATAGCTCACTATTCAAAAACTATTGGTGTCTCGACTTTTTTGTAACAACTTTTATTATTTACTTTTATACAAGGAATCTTGTAGCGTACTCAGTGTTAGATATTTACGAAACACCCTGTATATGTATTATCTGTAAGAAAAGATCGATTTGTTACTCTATTAATCCTTGGCGTGTTGTAGATATTGCTAATATTAATAAATTTTTTATGACTATGTAAAGACCGTATTACACTGTAGATTGCTTTAGGGGTTGAGGGTTAAGAACCGACCAATTAGCAGTTGCATATTAAACCTTGTAACGAATTTTACGATGCGGAGAATAACTCGTCGGTTCGTTAAGATTCCCTGATAGCCACCTGTCTGTGTTGTTGCTGCCACGTTGCCGAAAACAAAGGGCATTAGTTTTCAGCAAATTTAGAACAAGGTGTGTGAGTCATTTGCCTCTGGTATGATATCACATGAATTCAGCATGTGTTGCTGTCAAGTTGCTATGTGTTTGCTGTCAATGGTTTATCGCTGTACATAAAGAGCAAAATGACAGCAAGTTGCCAACAACACATGCCGAGTCATAAATTTTAGCAAAAATTCAACAGCGTGTCGAAAACGGTTAAATATATTTTTTGCATCCTTACTCTTTTCAAACATATAAAATAATAAGTAAATAAATCCTTCTTTTTGTTATCACTAGAAAGAAAAATTTACTTATTTATTATTTTACATATCTATTATATATATATACCTTGCCGCAAATATCTATAGGTAGAAACCAAAGCTGTGTTAATTTGCCACAAGTATCGTCGATGTATCGCTTATTTATTTATTAAATTGCACGCACTCGCGAAAACACACATACACACATACACAAAGATAGGTCATTTTCGACATTTTATATTGGTTACAAGACACAATTAACATATTTAAACAGTTTTTAACAAATTAATATATTTAAATAGTTTTTAACAAATATACGACAAAAGCACAGACATTATTATCTTTTTCTATCACCGTCATGTTGCTCTTATGTTGTCGAAAATGAATGACAAAGCAAAATGTTTTCCATGAATAGAAGTAATTTTGTTGCCAACAAAATGAGCAACAATTGCTCTCCGTTTGCTCTGAATCTGCTGACACGAAATGTTTCAAATCTGCCCTCGTGTTGTTGAATACGTATGACTATGCATTACGTTTTTAGCAAATATACAGCAACTAGTCGAAAATTCATGCTAAGCATTAAGTTGCATGATTTTGCAAAACATGCTTGGCTATCAGGGTTCGTTCGGCAATTTGTCGAAAGACTCCAAATTAGTAGTTTTTAGATAAATAATAAGTTTATTAAAAGTAAAGATGAAAATAATTACAAAAGAAACTCTGAGTACGCGAGTAATTATAAAAGAAACATCGCAACGGTGGTTGTAATTTGAGAATAACAAATCGGTTTAATAAGCGATGGTAGCGCGAAAATAAATATGTTCGAACGGAGTGCGCTCTCGGAATTTATAAATCTAACACGATCGGTGGGAAAAATAATACAAATTATAATACACGTACAATTGAGCAAAAGCGACTCGGTATCCTATTCAGGTAGCTACCTGTCGCTTTTGTTCAATTGTATGGCCGCATTCCAGTGATGGGGGGTGTTATAACGTAGAACCTGATCGGCTCTTAAGGTACCTTTTCATGGTAGCGATCGTCGCGACTTTTATAGCGATCAAAGAGTCACGTGACTTCATCAGTCGCTTGAAAGTCGTCGCTGTTAGTCGCTTCTGTAGTTAGATTTGGTCTATCTTGCAGCGACAATAGGCTACTAATCGCTACTTGCTATTTGAATTTTTTATCATGAGTGATACAGATGAACTAATTGAGCAGGAAAATGAGGTAAGTAATATAATATTAAAAATACAATATAAATATATAGCTCTTTTTCTTATTCAAATAATATTCTTGAAAAAAAACAAGCTGACAGAGCCGGAGCTAGTTATAATTGCTCAAATTTCCCTTTATTATAAACACTACATACGTTTCGGCCTAAAGGACGTGGCCATCTTCAGTGTAACAAAATAAAAAAATCGTCGTTAGTCGTAAAACGTTGACAAGATAGTCAATTTAGGTAACGCATCCTTATCTTGATATGGATAGTACATTTTTTCATAAATTTATGAGAAGCCATGGATCATCTATCTTCGGAGATCCGTTAGAAATAAGTATCAAGTAAATAACATGACTGTAAATGACATTGACTGTCAAGCCTGGCTCACTGCCGTCAACGCATGTTATTTACTTGATACTTATTTCTAACGGATCTCCGAAGATAGATGATCCATGGCTTCTCATAAATTTATGAAAAAATGTACTATCCATATCAAGATAAGGATGCGTTACCTAAATTGACTATCTTGTCAACGTTTTACGACTAACGACGATTTTTTTATTTTGTTACACTGAAGATGGCCACGTCCTTTAGGCCGAAACGTATGTAATGTTTATAATAAAGGGAAATTTGAGCAATTATAACTAGCTCCGGCTCTGTCAGCTTGTTTTTTTTCAAGAATATTATTTGAATAAGAAAAAGAGCTATATATTTATATTGTATTTTTAATATTATATTACTTACCTCATTTTCCTGCTCAATTAGTTCATCTGTATCACTCATGATAAAAAATTCAAATAGCAAGTAGCGATTAGTAGCCTATTGTCGCTGCAAGATAGACCAAATCTAACTACAGAAGCGACTAACAGCGACGACTTTCAAGCGACTGATGAAGTCACGTGACTCTCTGATCGCTATAAAAGTCGCGACGATCGCTACCATGAAAAGGTACCTTTAGTAACAGTGCGGAATGCACATTGTTACAACCTACCCGGCCAGCTACTTTACTGTGATTGGTTGATTTCCTATACCTAACTTGCAATTACAGTCTAAAACGGTTTTACGAATGCATCCCTCTTTTCACTTTTTACTTGTCCTTCTGGCAGTCAACATCGTCTAGAACGTAACGTTGGAGCGCATAGTTATTCCACGTGTTGAGTGTAATACGGAGTTTAGCAAATTATTCCAATTCCGAGGTATGTGCATAATTTTTAATTTTTCCCCGAATTTAAAATTACGAAGGAGCAATAGTAGCATGCAAAAAATTAATACGAAAAGTAATTAAATTTAAATGGTCTCCATCAATCTGATATTTCCACTGTTAAACATTAAACTTGGATATATGGCAAATATTCTTACACCAATATATTAATCGTCATTTAATAATATTAACATTATATATTAATAAATAGAATTTCTGACTAATGTATTGATAACATATATCTTTACATTAACTCACCTAAAATATGGAATGTAATTTAGAATATATGCGTTCGTGTGGAAAATTATATATTAAAGAAAATAAATATAATGAAAAAAATAAATTATTAGATATAATAAGATTTCTATATATATCATTATATAGAAAAGACTATTTTAGATCTATTTTAAATATTATTAAAAACAAACAAATTTTGAAATATTGCAATAGATACTATAAATGTGAAAAATGTCAGGATATTAAATATGTTAAAAGATGTATATATTACCACCTTAATGATAATATTCATAAACATTTTCAACATTTTGAAAATTATTTAGACAATTATTTTAAAGGATTTTTAAAAGAAGTATATCTATATAATAAAGAAGAAATTATACATATAAGTATCAATCATGCAGAATACAATTTAAGAGAAGAATACGAAAAAATATTCAATTTCAATAGTGATGATGGTCATAACCATTTTAAAAATGCATTGTTGAATAATATAATTAAAAAATGTCATATAGAAAAAAATAGTAAATTGTATAGATCAAAATTCTTTAACATTTTAATGTATTGTATATTAATAGATAAATCTGATTTTGACACTACTGATTATGAAATAATTGTAAATAAATATTCTTTATTTAAAGATATCAACAAGAGGTCACATATATTAAATATAAGAGACAATTATATTTACAAAGATAAAAGTATTAAAAAAATAATTTTTTCAAGTAATAGAAAGTTAGATAATATATGTAGTTTTCATGGTTATTCTTTAGATTATTACAAACATAATATGATAAAATTGAATATAAAATATAGAACAAATATAAAAGATGACATTTATGACTATAATAATAGCATAATTAAATATTTAAATATAATAAATTCAAAATATGAATCTAATTATTCTCATAAATTTATTAACAACAGTTTACAAGATATAACTTGTAGTAACTTTTTATATTAATTTTTTTTAAACATTTTTTTAACAACTTCCTGTTATTAATTATACAATGAATTAAATTAAGAATATTGAAAATATATACTAAAATAAGGATATTATAGTATTATTGGAGACATGGATGGACCAGAAAGGGTGGGAGAGGATAAGAAGAAGGTTACCGGGGGGATATGTGTGGGAAGCGCAATTTGCAAGCAGAAAGAATAGGAAAGGAAGGGCAATGGGGGGAATGATAATGGGAATAAGAAGAGAGATGGTAGAAAAAGGGACGAAGATAGAGACAGAAAGAGAAGGGATAATAGTGGGCAGAGTGAAGCAAGGGAAGGAAAGATGGAGGGTAGTGGGGGTGTATGTGAATAAAAATATGGAGGAAAGATTACAGGGATTGGGAAGGTGGGTAGAGGAAGCAGGAGAAGGTATAAAAACGATTATAGGGGGGGATTTCAATGCAAGAACAGGAAGGGAGGGGGGACGTGTGGAAATAGAAAAGGAGGATAAGGAGTGGGAAAGGGGAAAGAGGAAATCAAAGGACGGAAAAGTAAATAAGAAAGGTATTAATAGAATTTGTAGAAGAAAGGGGATGGAGCCTGTTTAATGGAAATATGGAGGGAGATGAGAAGGGGGAATATACATTTGTGACGACGCCTTAAGGCGTCATCCCTACGGACCGCCAGTTCGGAGACCGAACCCGGTCCGAACGGCGGCTAGGTGGGAGCCCGTCACGGGTGGGGATCACCGGGACGGGTATAAAAGGCCGGTCTCGGCCGAGACCGGGACAGTCCCGTCCGGCTTCGAGCGTGACACCTCGAAGCCAAGCCTATACGAGCCAGGGCGCTCCCTGACTCTACCGGGTGCTCCCGGTTCCCGACCGATTTCCGTACCCGAGCCAGGGCGCTCCCTGACTCAGCCGGGTGCTCCCGGCCTCCGACCGCGTGCGCTTACCGCTATACTTGGCTTACCGCTATTCGGTACGGTACCTTGCGTTTACCGCTGTTCTCTGTATTCGTTACTTTGCGCTTACCACTATTCTTGGTATCTTACGCTTACCGCTATTCCTTACTTTCGTTACGGTATCTTGCGGTTACCGCGATTCTTTGTATTCGTTACTTTGCATCTTACGCTTACCGCTATTCCTTATTTTCGTTACGGTATCTTGCGTTTACCGCTATTCTTTGTATTCGTTACTTTGCGCTTACCCCTATTCTGGGTATCTTGCGTTTACCGCTATTCTTTCGCCTAGCTTGGCCGAACCAAGTCCGACGGCAGAACACCCTGTATATATTGTACATAAAAAAGCTAAAATATATCATAGTTTACGACTTAACCGCGCCTACTTATTTGGAGTCTCACCCGTTCCGCATTCCGAATCCTGGCACCGGCGAGCTTAACCGCGCTAACCGCTCCCATACGGGAAGTCGCACCGTTACATGGCGCCCGAACAGGGACCGTAAACCCGAGACTCCAAATATAGTAGTGATCGATGCCCAAGTGGGTATATGCGCTGAGCAAGGAGGAAGCGAAGAAAATCTTGGACCGACACGGCCTGGACAGCAGTGGGAGGTTGGACGAGCTACGCAAACGGCTCGTGATATTCGCACGGCAGAACCCACACTTTGAAACAGACGACATGTCCAAGCCGGGGACAAGTGGCTCGGTGGCCGACCTCATGGGGAACGAGGCCCCACCACCGCCAAGCCTGACCGAGAGAACTCAGGTTCTCAACCAGATCCGGAAGTGGGGACAGCACTTCGATGGGAAGGACCCCATCACGTTCATCGAGCGCGTGGAAGAGCTGGGCCACGAGTACGGGTACGAGGAGAGTCACTTACTCCTCGGCCTACCCGAGATGCTAAAAGGCAATGCCCTACTATGGTTCCGGAACAACCGGGCCGCCTGGGCAACATGGGCCGAATTCCGGTGGGCCTTCCGGACACATTACTTACCGCCGGGGTACCAAAAGCAGCTGAAGAGGGACATCCAAGGGCGGCAACAGAAAGCCGGCGAGCCATTCCGAGACTTCGTCACCGTGCTCCAGACCATGATGCGACGGGCCGGGGGGTTCTCGCCGGAGGAACAGCTCGAACAAATTGTGGAGAATATGAGCCCCGACTACCAGCTATACATTCCGCCGGGCACCGTCCCCAGTATTGAAGACCTGACCGCACGAGTGGCCGAGCTCGAGAAGATCCAGGCTCGCCGGAAGGAAAGGCAGTCTGACTGCCCGCGGTCGACCCAGGCTGGCCAAGGCAAGGTAGCCTCCACCGTGTACAATCGAACCGAGTGCTGCTGGCGCTGCAAGCAGCGAGGACACACCCGGCGAGACTGCCGCCAGCCCGCCAAGAAATTCTGCTCGCAGTGCGGCCGGGATGGAGTGTTGACCCGGGAATGCCATCCACCGACGGGAAACGGCGTGAGGGCCGGGAAGACCGTGGCAATCGCTCGGCCCAACTCCGAATCCGATACCGGCCACGACCGTACCTGCGCGTGCAGATCGGAGGCCGCGCCGCCTGGGCCTTGCTAGACTCGGGATCCGAGATATCCTTGCTGAGCGCCCAGATCGTCCGCGCACTGGAACAACGCGGCTATCGAATTGCCCCGGGGCACGGTCAACTACACATGGCAGACGGCACAAGCACTGGGATACAAGGCCGTATGGAGGTACCGGTCGCGATACCCGGCCGAACGGTGAAGCACCGATTCGCGGTCCTCCCCGCATTGGACACACCGCTCCTCATCGGCACGGATCTCTGGGCCAAGCTGGGGATCGCTCTCCCACCACCACCACGTGACCAAACGCGATGGGTACACCAAATCGGAGCCGCACGCCGTGACCTAAAGGAAACCGCAGACCAGGCGCAACAGCTGGAGGCATTTCTGGCAGAAGAACTGCCCAAGTTCGACCGAATTAAAGGGCCCACCGACCGGACCGAGCACCACATCCGGCTGAAGCAGGCGACTCCGATCAAGCAGCGGTACCGACCGAGGAACCCGGCCATGCAGGCCATCATTGACCAGGAAGTCGAGCGGATGGAAAAGGAGGGCATCATCGAACCGTCCACAAGTGCCTGGAGCTCGCCGGTGGTGGTAGTCAAAAAGAAGGACGGCACCTACCGCTTCTGCGTTGATTACCGAAAGCTGAACGAGGTAGCGGAAAAGGACGCCTATCCTCTTCCACAAGTGACCGCGACGCTCGACAAACTCAGAGGAGCACAGTACCTGTCGACGCTGGACCTCAAGAGCGGGTACTGGCAAGTCCCGCTGACAGAAGCAAGCCGACCGCTGACCGCTTTCACCATACCGGGACGGGGGCTACGCCAGTTCAGAGTGATGCCGTTCGGACTCCACTCGGCACCGGCTACGTTCCAGAGGCTGTTGGACTCCGTCTTGGGGCCGGAGTTGGAGCCCCACGTGCTCGTCTACCTGGACGATATAGTGGTAGCGAGCCCCACCTTTTCGGATCATCTGCGCCACCTGGCAGAAGTCTTCAAGCGGCTACGGGAAGCCAAACTGCGGCTGAACCCGGATAAATGCCACTTCTGCCGGCCCAGCCTCCGATACCTGGGCCACATCGTGGACCGAGAGGGCGTACGCACGGATCCGGAGAAGATCAGTGCTATTGCCAACTGGCCGGCGCCGACAACCGTACGCAGGATACGGCAATTCCTCGGGATGGCCTCGTGGTACCGAAGATTCATCGCCAACTTCTCCACCATCGCCGCACCGCTCACTCACCTGACCGGGAAGAATGTCCGGTGGAAATGGACGGCCCAGGAGGAAGAGGCCTTCCAGAGCCTAAAGAGGGCCCTGACTACCGCTCCGGTATTAGCCTGCCCCGACTTCAGCCGCCCCTTCATCCTGCAGACAGACGCCAGCACGGTGGGGCTAGGGGCCGTACTCACCCAGCCGCACGACACCAAGGAACGTGTGGTGGCCTTCGCCAGCCGCACCTTGAACCAGGCAGAGCGGAATTACAGCGCGACCGAGCTGGAATGCCTGGCGATCGTCTGGGGCATCCGCAAGATGCGGGATTACTTGGAGGGCTACCACTTCACGGTGCTTACGGATCACCAGTCTCTTAAGTGGCTACAGCGACTGGAGAGCCCCGCCGGACGACTAGGCCGATGGGTAATAGAACTCCAACAGTACGATTTTGAGATCCGTTACCGCCGAGGCGCACAGAACCAGGTAGCCGACGCTCTTTCCCGGGAACCGGCCGCGAGCGCCATCCAACAGGGCGACCGGAAGGGGTGGTACGAAACGATGAGGAACGCGGTCGAGCAACGGCCAGAGGACTACCCGGATTATAGAATTCAGGACGGGCAGCTCTACCGACACATCCTGCATGACCTCAACTTCCACGAGACACCGGCCCACGACCAGTGGAAGTTATGTGTGCCGAAACACCAGCGTGCCGCGGTGCTCCAACGCATGCACGACGAACCGACCGCCGGTCACCTAGGGATCGCGAAGACGATCGCACGGACCGCCAGACGGTACTTCTGGCCCAACATGTTCCGGGAGGTCGCACGATACGTGCGGAGTTGCGAGAATTGTCTCGCCCACAAGGTGCCCACGCAGAGACCGGCCGGAAACCTGCACCCCACAGCCGTAACCGCACCCTGGGAACGGGTTTCCATCGACTTAGTGGGCCCGTTGCCCAGATCTCACCAGGGGCATACATGGCTACTCACCATGCAGGACCGATTCAGCAAGTGGCTGGAGATGGTGCCGTTACGGAAGGCCACGGCCCCTAACGTAACGCGAGAAGTAACTCACCGGCTGGTTTATCGGCATGGCTGCCCACACGAGATCAGCTCCGACAACGGGACGCAGTTTTGCTCGCGCGAGTTCCGGGAACTGTTACGGACCTTCGGCATCCGGCACCGAACCACTCCCGCGTACGCACCTCATTGCAATTCGGTGGAAAGGGCGAACCGAACCATCAAGACAATGATCGCTCAGTACGTCGACCGAGACCACCGGAATTGGGACGCCCGTATCCCGGCCCTGCAATTCGCTTATAACACCGCACGCCACGAGAGCACCAGTTACACGCCGGCGTACCTCAACCACGGGAGGGAACTAGCCGCACCACACGCAGAAGACCGGAGCCGGGACGGCCCATCGCCGGGAGCCGAAAACAACCAGCGACAATTGGAGGAAGTCTACGAGGTCGTGCGCATACAGCTCGCCAGGGCGTTCCAACAACAGGAACACCACTGCAATCTGCGACGCCGTGAGTGGCGGCCAAAGATCGGCGACCGGGTATGGAAACGAGACCGACCACTGTCCACGAAAGCAGAGGCGTTCAACGCGAAGTTAGCGCCGCGGTATGTTGGCCCAATGACCGTGCGACGGATACCTTCACCGGTCATTGTCGACCTCCAGGACTCACGTGGGAAGTGGTACCGACATGTGCACATCCAGGATCTGAAGCCAGGCCCACCGGACGATTTGGAGATAACCGAGGCAGAGCCCGCCGCGACGGGCGACGAGGTATGTGCAGTGTCGGTAAGGGAAAACACTGCTGACCGACCGAGCTACCGAACCGAGCCCACCGGAGAACCGCTAAAGGCCACCGGCGGGCGCCACGGGCGATCCTATCGAGCGCGGCATTTAGCTCACACGCCAGTCATGAAGAGATCGCACACGATGATGGACAACCGACAACGCGAGGTTGAAGAGCTCTTCGGGAGCATCAGCGACAGCTCAGGAGACGAGGGGCCCCAACGCCCTTGCGGCCCTCCCGTGCCGGCGCGCGCACCTCGGGTCGGCACTACGATACAGAGGTCGGATGCCGACCAACGGAGGAAAGCGGAATGGCTCGCCTCCCCACCACCGCTGCGGCCGGTACGCAGGCCGCGTACCGAGATCCGGCGGTTGCAGACGGCCGCCGGGCCGAAGATTCCACCCCGGTCTGCCATCCTGAGGGCAGCGGCCGCTAGTCCGCCCGGGATTCGGCCATCCACGGGGCCTGCCCAAGCGAGGCCTACGGCGCCGGCGCCCTCTAAGGTAAGGGATGCACGACCTCCCGCGCCTGACAACCAGGGGAAACCACTAGGCCGCCCCGGCACGGCATCAAAGGACGACGTGCCGCAGCCACCGGTCCCGGGGCCCATCGAGTTCCCGGCGATTCCAGTCCGCCTCGACGACGGCACCCAGGTCGAGGTGCCTCATTGGGCGGTCCACCGGAACCGCAAGTACCGGGTGATGACACCCAACGGTAAGGTGGTACTGAAATTCGACCGGAGGGGTAAGCTCCGGTCGGTCCACCGAACGGCATCTCCAAAAGGGGGAGGTGGTGTGACGACGCCTTAAGGCGTCATCCCTACGGACCGCCAGTTCGGAGACCGAACCCGGTCCGAACAGCGGCTAGGTGGGAGCCCGTCACGGGTGGGGATCACCGGGACGGGTATAAAAGGCCGGTCTCGGCCGAGACCGGGACAGTCCCGTCCGGCTTCGAGCGTGACACCTCGAAGCCAATCCTATACGAGCCAGGGCGCTCCCTGACTCTACCGGGTGCTCCCGGTTCCCGACCGATCTCCGTATACGAGCCAGGGCGCTCCCTGACTCTACCGGGTGCTCCCGGTTCCCGACCGATTTCCGTACCCGAGCCAGGGCGCTCCCTGACTCAGCCGGGTGCTCCCGGCCTCCGACCGCGTGCGCTTACCGCTATACTTGGCTTACCGCTATTCGGTACGGTACCTTGCGTTTACCGCTGTTCTCTGTATTCGTTACTTTGCGCTTACCACTATTCTTGGTATCTTACGCTTACCGCTATTCCTTATTTTCGTTACGGTATCTTGCGTTTACCGCTATTCTTTGTATTCGTTACTTTGCATCTTACGCCTACCGCTATTCCTTACTTTCGTTACGGTATCTTGCGGTTACCGCGATTCTTTGTATTCGTTACTTTGCATCTTACGCTTACCGCTATTCCTTATTTTCGTTACGGTATCTTGCGTTTACCGCTATTCTTTGTATTCGTTACTTTGCGCTTACCCCTATTCTGGGTATCTTGCGTTTACCGCTATTCTTTCGCCTAGCTTGGCCGAACCAAGTCCGACGGCAGAACACCCTGTATATATTGTACATAAGAAAGCTAAAATATATCATAGTTTACGACTTAACCGCGCCTACTTATTTGGAGTCTCACCCGTTCCGCATTCCGAATCCTGGCACCGGCGAGCTTAACCGCGCTAACCGCTCCCATACGGGAAGTCGCACCGTTACACATTTACAGGAGGGAAAGGCAACACGGTTATAGACTATGTGATGGGGAATGAGGAAGTGAGGGAGAGGATAGAGAAAATGGAAATAGGGGATGAAATAGACTCAGATCATCAACCGGTGAAAGTGAGAATAAGAGGAGAGGGAGGAAAAAAGGGTGGAGCTAAAAAGGAAAGGAAAGTTGGAAGGGGAAGATGGGATGAGGAAGGGAAAAGAATATTTAGGCGGAAACTGGGAAAGATAGAATTAGGAAAAGAGGATATGGAGAAGGAATGGGAAGAACTGGAAAGGAGATTGAAATTGGCAATAAAAGAAACGGAGAAAGAACATGATAAGGAAGAAGAAGGAAAAGGGGGGTGGTGGGATAAAGAATGTGAAGAGAAGAAGAGGGAGGTGAGAGGAGAGATGAGGAGATGCAGAAAGGGAACAGGGGAGGAGGAGAGATATAAGAAAAGTAAATTGGAGTATAAGGAATTATGCAGGCAAAAAAAGAAAGAAGAGAATGACAGGTGGGAAAAGAAAGCGGCGGGAGCTAGAAGAGAGAAGGAAGTATGGAAAATAGTGAATAAAGAAAGAAAGAAAAGAAGGGGAATACAGGGAGAAATTGAGATAAAGAAGCGGAAGGAGTACTTCATGAGGATAATGGGGGGAGTAGAGGTAAGGGTGGTAAAAGGGAATGAGGGAAAAGGGAGGAGAAAGGGGGAAGAGGAGGAAGGAATAAGCAAGAGGGAAATAAAGGAGGCAATAAGAAATTTAAAGGATGGAAAAGCGGCAGGGATAGATGGGATTACAGGGGAGGCGTGGAAATATGGCGGGGAGGAAATGGAGGAATGGATATGGGGATATTGTAATAGGATATGGAAAGGGGAGGGATGGCCAGAAGGATGGAAGAAAGAAATAATGGTGCCGATAATAAAAAGAGGCGCAGGAAAGGTGGTGGAAGATTACAGAGGGATAACATTAATGCCAACGCTATACAAAGTGTATATGATGGTGCTTATGGAAAGATTAAGGGAGGAGGTGGAGGGGAAAGGAATTTTACCACCGAATCAAACGGGGTTCAGGAAAGGGATGGGAACGATTGACAACATATATGTACTAAATTATTTGATAAATAGGCAAGTGGGGAAAAGAGGAGGAAAAATGGTGGCATTATTTGTGGACTTAAGAGCGGCGTTTGATTCGGTGGACAGGGGGGTGTTGTTAGAAACAATGAAAGAGAGGGGGATTAGGAACGGATTGATAGAAAGGGTAGAGGAGATGTTAGGAGAGACAATAAGTAGAGTGAGGGTGGGAGAGGATTTGGGGGAAGAATTTTGAACAGCGAGAGGGGTGAGACAGGGGTGCCCCTTAAGTCCTTTGCTATTTAATCTGTTACTAGCGGATATAGAGGAAGAGATGGGAAAAGTTAAATGGAGGGGAGTAAAGGTAGGGGGGAAAAGGATATATACGCTGGCATATGCGGATGACATGGTTTTATTAGCAGAAGGAGAGGATGAGATGAGAAGCATGATAAGTAGACTGGAGAGTTATTTAGATAGAAAAAGGATGGAACTAAATCCAGACAAGACAAAGATAGTAAGATTTAGGAAAGGGGGGGGAAGGGTGAAAAAGAAAGATTGGAGGTGGAAAGGGAGAAAAATGGAAGAGGTGAAAGAGATAAAGTATCTAGGGTATGTAATGCAGAGCAATGGAAAACAGGAAGCACAGGTAAGGGACAGAGTAAAAAGGGCAGCGGCAGTAATGGGGCAAGTATGGGGGATAGGAAAGAGAAGGTTTGGAAAGGATTGGGGGAGGAGATTATGGTTGTTTGATAGGTTAGTTTGGACGGTGATGGCATACGGGGTGGAAATATGGGGATGGGAGGAAAGGGAAGGAATGGAAAGGCTGGAAGAAAGGTATTTAAGATGGATATTGGGAGTAGATAGGCAGACACCAGGATATATGATAAGAGAGGAACTGAAAAGAGAGAAATTAAGAGGAAGGGCAGGGATAAGGGCATGGGGATATGAAAAAAGGCTAGAAGAGGGAAAGGGTGAGTTGGCGAAGAGGTGCTGGGAAGAGATAAAGGAAAGGGCGAGGAGGGGAAGGGGAGAGTCAACATGGGAAAGGGAAAGGGAAAAGTTTTTTGAGGAGAGAGAAATGAGGATGGAAGAGATTGAAAAAAGGAGAGACGAAAAGGAAATGTGGTTTGGAGAGATGATCAGGAAAGATAAGGAGAGGCAGAAAAAGGAAAGAGAGCAAAGGATAAGAGATTCGAAGTATAACAGATAGTATAAGGAGATTAGGGAAGAAGGAATACCAGGATATTTAAAAAAGGGATGGGGGAAAGTAGGTGTAGGAGAGTGGCAAGGTTTAGACTGGGAAATGAGGTATGTGAAGGGAAGTATTGGTTGGAAGAGGAGAAGAGAGTGTGCAGGATATGTGGGTGAGGGGAGGAGACATGGGAACATGTGTGGCAGGAATGTAGGGAGTGGAGTCGGGGAGAGGGAATCTGGCAAGAGGTAGTAAGAGAGGTGCTAGGAGGAGAGGGAGAGGGGGAATAGTGGATGAGAGAGGTGGAGGAGGAGAGAGGTAGAAGGAAGAGAAGGGAGGAAGAGAGAGGGATAGAGGGGGAGGAGGAGAGAAAATGAATGAGTGAGAGAATGAGAGAGAGAGAGAAGGAGAGAGAAAGAGAGAGAAGGAGAGAGAGAGAGAGAGAGAGAGAGAGAGAGAGAGAGAGAGAGAGAGAGAGAGAGAGAGAGGGGGGGGGCGTGATAGAGAGGGGTAGAGCATGAGAAATAAAAAGCAAGAGGAAACGGAAGTCCCCATAGCATAGGGACGGTGTGTGTGTGTAAAGAGTATAGAGGAAATGTCGGGTGAGTGTGAGTTCTGAAGGGACATAGCACTCATGTGACAGAAAAATAGGATAAGTTAGATTAAGAGAATAGGATAAGTTAGAATAAGAAGTAGAATTAAGCAGAGGAAAAGAGATGTAAATTGTAACCTTAAGGGGAACAAACAAAATTATCTATCTATATACTAAAATAAATATCAACTTTTAAAAACATGGATATTCAACTAAAATTCAGTATATTAACTAACGAATTAGTAGAATCTACAGATATAGAAATCAATAAAAATAAACAATCATCTGAAATAGGTACTATTAAGGATAGAAGATTAGGAGAAGTTAATAATGTAGAATGTGACACATGTCAACTTACTAAAAATACTGGATGTAATGGCCATTCAGGGAAAATACCATTAGGAAATAAAATATTTGTACATCCTAGTATGATAAGCGAAATCAAAAATGTACTTAATATGTTTTATTATGGATGCAGAATGCTTAAAAATCAATCTAAAATTAATGACATATTTGAAAATAATAAAGATAAAAAATATATAAAAGAAATAAGAGACATAAAGAATTTGAATAAATGCGAAAATTCATTTTGTAATGAAAAATATGGAAATTTTAAATTTAAAGACTCAAAATTTTATGTTAAAAAAGATGGCCAAGATACAGAATGCGACAATTATGTACTTTACAATATGTTAAAATCTATTGAGAGTATATCTGACATATTTTCCATAAAACATCCATCAGACGCATTTATGCATAGATATATGTTAGCTCCAACTAATACAATAAGACAACCACATCTGTTTGATGGCCAAGAAACAAACATAATTACAAACATCTATAAATGATAGACTATAGGTGTTGTATTAACAAATGATATATTAAATTACATATTCTCTAAAATATATTTCAGATTAGAAACTTCATTAAGTTCAGGCACATCAATTGGTATAGAATATGGGACAAATTTACAAGAAAATTTTACTCAACAAAGTTTATCATCTTTTCACACAACAGACAAAAGAGGTCAACAAATTAAAAAATTAGGATTTGTAGAATTCAAAAAACTTGTTGATCTAGTTAAAAATAAATATCAAATGATAACTTTAATATCAAAACATAAACACAAACTTGAAAATATTAAATCCCAAATAGAATTTATATGTTTAAGGGATCTTAATCCAATAATTGAAGTTAAAAACAAGAAAGACACATCTTTAGAAATAGAAATAAGAGTAACAAAATCTCTTTTAGAAATAAAACAATTATCAGTTTACAAATTATATACTATAATATGTAAATTTTTAGAGTATAAAATCCTTTTTGAACATCCTAATATACCCTGCTTAAAAAAGTGGATTAGAAAATATAAAACTGTATAGAAATATTATCTGAATTTAGACACTTTTTTATCCACTTGAATCCGCTTCTATCAAGTGGAGGAAAAATTTTATCTAGTTCTATCCGGTTCTTCAGTTATATACATATCTTTCCCAAAATACAAATTCAAAGTCTATTCAATTCTATCTGGAATAATCAAAAATTCAAACGCTATACGTTTTCATCCGAACGCGGTATAGAGATTTTATCCGAACGAATCCACACTTGTATCCAAATGTTCCCTCCGGCATCTCTTTCCATTTTTATTTTATCTAAATGATACTCATCCTATCCAATTGAATCCAAATTGCCAACGCTATACGTTTTTGTCCGAACACGGTACAGAGATTCTATCCAAACAAATTCACACTTGCATCCGAATGTTCCCCCCAGCATCTCTTTCCATTTCTATCCTATCTAAACGATACTCATCCTATCCTGAATAATCAAAAATTTATAGCTCTTTTAAAGAAAACGTCAGATAATTATTGTGAAACTTAGTTCTTTCTACTCGATATCTATACAGTGACGTATAGTTTTACTTTTTATGAATTATTCGTTTACTTATACAATATATACAGAGTGTCCCATTTTAACTTTGAAATGCGAATCTCTCTAAAACGGAGTATTTTTAAGGAAAAATGTTTCAGACAAAAGTTATAAGATTTGAAAAGATTTATTTACTGATCTTATCAATTTGACCTTGGATGTTGTCGCCAATGTTAAAACAAGTCCTTGAATTTTTTAAATAAAATTCTCCATTTTTTATTGTACATTTTTGTAGCAGATCTCAAAAGCTTTCCAAAACACTATAATTAAGTATTTTTTTATTAAGTACTTTTCGAGTCATTTTATATTTTATTTTGACATATTTTAATATAAAATTTAAAATATCTTGCAAAATTTTTAATTTTCAATAATTTTACCATAATACTTTTATGTACAGAATAATGAGACAAAACAATTGATATAAAGAAAAACACATAATTATTAAAAAAAGTACATTATAAATTACATACACTTTTCTTTAAGAATAATTATGCGTTTTTTTTTAGACCAATTGATTTGCTCATCATTCTGTACATAAAAATATTATAATACGATTATCGAAAACTAAATATTTTATAAGATATTTTAGATTTTATATATCAAAATATGTTAGATTAAAATATAAAATAACTCGATAAATACTTAATAAAAAAATATTTTATTATACTGTTTTGGAAAGCTCTTAAGATTAGTTATAAGAAGATGCAATAAAAAATAAGAGGTTTCATTTAAAAATTCAAGACTTTGTCCTAATCTTGGCTACGCCACTCGAGGTCAAACTGATAAGATCAATATAAATAGATCTAACAACAAACAATACAACAAACAATACAACAAACAATACAACAAACAATACAACAAACGAAAGAATAGACGAGAGCGCTACTTGCTTTCCCATCCCCCTTAAAGATTTAATGCCCTGCTCTCTGTCTATATACACATATTTTCGCACATAACTTTCTTTCACGCGAGTATCTCAGCCAATAAAAGGCGCTATGGCGATATCGCGGACTCGCGGCGCTCACGGTGACAATGAAGAGATGGGAAGAGTAGTGGCCCGCGGCGGAATGGCCGGGCGCATGTGTTATTAAGAAGACAAAAGAAAGTAGACTCTGGAAACTCGGTCTCAAGTAAGGCACTAGATATGTAGGTATTCTCATCCGCCATTTTGGTTCCTATTAGATGGAGAATTATAGCGTATACAGGGTGACACTTATAGCGTTTTCGAATAAACGGGGTTTGAACGATCTAGGGTTGATCAATCACTATTTTACTATAAATGCAAGTCTTTCATTGGTGGAGAGGTTGCAATGACGTCATTAACCAATCTTGGGTCGTTCAAATCCTGTATAATCGAAAACGCTATTAAAGACTGCCCACTAAGTACATAGCGTTATTCCTTGCCAAAAAATGAGTCGAAAAAAGTCCTGAATTATTTTTAATAATTGACGTGTTACACATGTACGCCATAGACTTATATAAATAGACCCAGCGTTCTGTGAGAGGAGTTGTCCGCGTCTTCTAAAGGACAGAATGATACGCAGTAAGGTGCTGTCTCCGTCACTTGCTGGTCTGGAGGAGGAACGTCGACAACGTTGAGGGGAATTAAAAGGCGCGCGTACCGCATGTATAAATGCGGTACGCGCGCCTTTTAATTCCCCTCAACGTTGTCGACGTTCCCCCTCCAGACCAGCAAGTGACGGAGACAGCACCTTACTGCGTATCATTCTGTCCTTTAGAAGACGCGGACAACTCCTCTCACAGAACGCTGGGTCTATTTATATAAGTCTATGATGTACGCTATACTATACTATATACGCTATAATTCTCCATCTAGTAGGAACCAAAATGGCGGATGAGAATACCTACATATCTAGTGCCTTAGTTACACATGTACGCCATATTATACTAAGCTATACTATATACGCTATAATTCTCCATCTAGTAGGAACCAAAATGGCGGATAAGAATACCTACATATCTAGTGCTTTAAGGCCTGTGTCCACGATCCGAGAACTCGGTCCGGTTTCTCGGATAGAACTTTTATCACCAGATGTTTGTCCTCTATTGACTGCAGATGGTGTTATAATCGACTACATAAAGTTAGACTCGTAATTTTAATTGAGTACCAACATTTTTTTGTGTACAATTAAAAAAACAGGTTATAAATTATATGATCATAACTTATAAATATTTTTGGAAGAATATAAATGTTGAATTATAACCGTAAGTTTTTATTTTATTATTAAGTTTTTATTTCTAATTGTACTGGCATAATATAATTAATTAAGTATTTTAAATTGTTTAGGTTTTTGAGTCTTGGTGCCATCCAATTGATTTAAATATTTTTTTAAAAATGAGCAATAAAAAACGGAAACTAAAAAAATTAATAACTATTGCATTATTAACCGAAGCCGTTGAGCAAGAGGAACTAGAACAAAAAGAAGTCAAACAGCAACAACGTCGTCGATCGATTTGGACACGCAAGTGGATAGTTCGAAGAAGTCAAGATTTAAGAGGTACAATTCATTTAGCGCACGAAGAACTGAGATTTGAAGACAGTGATTATTTCCAAAGATTCTTCAGAATGCGAACGGATTTATTTGATCGGCTTGTTGAAATGGTGACACCATTTATACAACGTCAAAATACGAACATGAGAGAATGTATCTCACCAAGAGATCGGTTATCACTCACTCTACGATTTTTAGCCACCGGTGAAGCTTATAGAAGTTTAGAATATTCTATGAGAATACCAACGTGTACGATTTCTCGTATCATTCCTGAAACAAGCCGTGTAATTTATGAAGTTCTTCAAAAAGATTATTTAAAGGTAAAATATTAGTAACATAATTGATATAAACTTTTAAAATTAATGACGAGAATAAATATTTAACGCTTAATTTTTACAGACACCAAGTACAATTGAAGAGTGGACAGAAATTGCAAATAATTATTTTCAACTTTGGAATGTTCCAAATTGTATTGGCTCTATGGATGGGCGACATATAGAATTCAAAGTTCCACTTACAGACGGATCATTGTATTATAACTATAAGGGTACCAACAGCATTGTTTTATTAGCAATAGTTAACGCTCTTTATCAATTCATATATGTCAATGTTGGCGTTAATGGCAGAGTAAGTGATGGAGGAGTTTATCGTGACAGTGATTTCGCAAAACTATTAAATGATCCACAAAATGTACTTAATATACCAGATGATGCGCCTTTGCCTGGCATGGGTGAATGTATGCCATATATTTTATTAGCTGATAATGCTTTTCCTCTACAAAAACATATATTAAAGCCATACTCATCACGAAATTTGACACATGATGAGCAAATATTTAATTATAGACTGAGTAGAGGAAGGCGAGTTGTTGAAAACAGTTTTGGAATATTAGCAAATAGGTTTCGTGTTCTTTTGTCAACTATGTATTTACCAGTTAATACAGTTCAAATTGTTACTCTCGCATGTTGTGCATTGCATAATTATATCAGTAGCGAAAATGATGCATATTTATATGGAGCAACAGACACTGAAAATGTACAAAATTATGTAATAACATCTGGTGGATGGAGAAATGATAATGCACAACTGCGCAATTTGAACATTATCAATATAAGACCTAATAGAAATGCCATTCATATTCGTGATGAATTTAAACGATATTTTAATACTGTTGGAGCAGTTGAATGGCAAGAGCATATGATTTAGTTCGTTTAAGAATTTATATATACACACATGCGCGCGTGTATTTACGTAAAGTGTATATGTATTAATTATTTAGATATAAATGTAAGATAATTTTGTATACATTGTAAATAAATTCTGCTAATTTACTGTATTAAATATATATATTTCAAATATAATTAAAACATTTTTATTTAATTTAACAGAACATGTAGTTATAATATATTGGTTCCTGTGCCCACGCGGTAACGCTTTATATATTTTAATATAATATTCTTTAATATATTATATTATATTATATTTATCTTATATTCTCTTAGTCTTTATAATCTTATTCTTATATATTAAATGTTATTAATTTTTAAACAAAGTAATAAGATATAATATCACAAAACATAAATAATATCATCATAACTCTTTGGCATAAAAAATTATATGTTTCTCTATTACTATTAAAAATTATACGTATCTCTATTACAATTAAAAATTATACGTATCACTATTACAATTAAAAATTATACGTATTATTGCAACAAAACAAAAATGTACTATTTACTTTTAAATGTAATTTTGAAAGTAACAAATCAACCCTATGTATTAGTTGATACAAACATGGTAGGCGTCTTTCTTATGCACTGTCTTCATCATCTACTAATTCGATAATCTTTCTTTGTAATCACTTCAATCGTTTTCTGTCTTTCTTACGTAATTCACTTTCCAAATATAAGGTCCAGTGACGCATTCCATCCTGAACATTGTCATCATCATCATTAGATATATTTATTAATGCTTGAGATGCAGTCTTCCAAAAATCTGTTCTCGCACTTGATGTTTCTGGCGAAGCTTCTCTCTTTTTTTTCTTACGTTGTGTACCACTTGATGATGCACTACTTAAAGTGGATATTATCGAGGAAGTAGGTGAGCGCCGATTTTTGCAGTCGGCTGTAATAGCTATAAATAAAAAAATAAATTTTTAAAGTAATTACAAATGTTATTTATTTCTAAAAAAAATTAATGTAACTTATATTACCATTATTGTTTTTGACAAGGATCACACATATCTACATATTGTAAATCTTCCACTGATGAATCATTAATTATATCCAGCACGTTTGTACTGTCTGATATATTGGGTTGACTTTTATGCTGTGAATTAATTATACATAAGATTTTAAAAATTGTAATTTAATATAATAATTCTTCAAATGACAATATAATATTTTTTATAATTACTATCAGTGAAGATTCTCCTGATCTAGCTGCTATATGAACACTCAGAAATGACATATCGTCAAATAACCACCAGGTGGGTTTGTACACTTCATCAGCCGAAGCCCCGCTCACTTTTGACTGACGAATTTTATTAATTTGCTCTAAGTACTGAGATCGCAAATTATATATATATATTAATTTTTTTCTTTACTGCATCAACTGTTATTGGCAGTTTTGTTATTTCTTCGTAATTGCGACATATTGTTCGCAGTGCTTGATCACGTTTATTTCGATTATGATATTCAGCAGACTTGGTAACATACAGACAAGGATGTTGCTCGTATAACATTACTAATGTTTTGACGTTCTCTCTGTTATCTATTGTTACCTATAAACAAAAATATGATTATTCTTTCAAATGTCTAATTTTAAGAAAACACAAAGTAAAAACAATAATATATATATAATTGTTATAATTTCCCACCCAACAATGTAACTGTAATGTACAAAATGTTATATTAGTTATGTTATTGAGGGAGAAATTATTAACTAAAGTAGTTATAGTATTATTTATTTGTAATACTTTTATTGTTTGTGTTTGCTAGGATATGATTATTGAATACATGTAAATTGCAATACATTATGTCAAAGATTAAAAATTTCTTTTTTTCATTATTTTAAAATTCAATTTATAATAAATATTCTTTACTGATGCATCTTCATACAAAGTAAAATATATAATAAATTCAATTTATTATTCCATATTGACAGAATTTTATAATTTTTAATTATATTATTATTTAGTAATAGACATTTATATTATTTGTTACTTACTTTTACTAAAATAAATATTTTCTATATGCATAAATTTAGTAACTGTCACCAAAAAATGGGACGCGATGCATTTTTTCGTATGACTTTTATATTCGAGATTTTCATCCAAGTTGACTGTTTCCACGGTCCGAGTTCTAGTAACTTTTTCTCGAAACTAGAATTCGGACCGAGTTCTCGGATCGTGGACACAGGCCTTTAGTTACACATGTACGCCATATTATACTAAGCTATACTATATACGCTATAATTCTCCATCTAGTAGGAACCAAAATGGCGGATAAGAATACCTACATATCTAGTGCTTTAGTTATAGAACTCAATGGGTGTCATGGCCGAAACCAGAAATCCTACCAGCCTCAGTTTTTCCATACGTCAAAGCCTAAAGTTAGCGATCTAGTACTAGTATAGACATCTGTGCTCATATGTATATGTACATCTGCTTTAATTGCATAGTAAGTATAATTTACAAAAATAAATTTTGAACTTCACAATTTTCATAAAATAATATAGTACATAAAATATAATGGTACATAAAATAATATAGTATATAAAATATAATGGTACATAAAATATAATAGTACATAAAATAATATAGTACATAAAATATAACCTCAATTACTTTTTTATTTTGTAAAAAACTAAATTAAATATTTTAATTTTTTAGATGAATAACGATAATAGATTAATTTACAACAATTTGCATGTTTTTACCTATTATTATTTACATACATGCAGTGTTTCAACTTTTACAACTTGAAATTTCCCTAAGTTTGTCAAATAATTGGCAGCCATGAATTGAACACAAATCACCTCGATTCACCTCAGTTGTTTTCCAGCAAAGGACACAAGTTGACACAAATCGACATAAGTATCACTCTGTCTTTGTTCGATATTCAATGAGCAACAGAGAGAATAATACTTTTGTGTCGCTTGTGTCTCTTGGTGGAAAATTACCCAAGTCAAGTTGGCTTTAGCAGCCCATATTTTCCATATTTTCATAGTCAAAGAGCCCTTATTTTTCACGTTTCCGCTTCTAGGGAAAATTACATGATCGATATATTTAGTAAAAATTTTTATATCTTTGTACTTATTTTTTAGATTTTTTCTGCTTCTGATTCATGTACGGAGACAAATTTCTTATTAAATAACGCACTAATAACTTTGTTAACCTAAATAATTTAATAAATTTTTTTGTTGCTTATATAAAATGCATGTCAAGTGCTTCATGCCTTCACGATGATTTCTTGTTATAACGAAATATGCTCAACTTCGGCCTTGCAATCGCGAAATTATTAATAATAATATTTACTTCTGTTTTTGTATTTCTTTATCTCGCATGTAAAAACTCACTCATAAAAGTCCTCGTAATCAAGAAACGAATATTGAATCACTCGCAGCATTGCGTACGTTAATTTGTGCATATGTTTAATGCGTGCACTTAAATAAAGTACGGGAATAGGTTTTCAAATGTAAGCGCTCGTAACTTTGAGTTTGCGCATTCGTTTTTCTCACAAGCGAGTTAGAGAATCGAGCCCCAGTTGTCGAAATCGCAAGAATTCGCGTCGTAACGGGCCGTGACCGTGACATATCTATGACGAAGTAAACCCATCGGTTCGCCGAAAAGATTGTATACAAACATGTTCTGTGTTAACGAATAACGATCGAGGACACGTTGGAATGCTCTGATGAACCGCTAGTCCATAACTTTTATTCGACGCATGCGAGAAGCTCGTACGCGACGACGCGTACAGCTCTCCTGCGGCTCCGATTTCGTTGACAATAACTCCAGCGTGAGGAGAAAATAACGTCGATTCGCAAATGATAATTGTACGATTGTCCTGTATGAAGTATGAAGATGGCTTCCTTGGAGATTGATGATTTATTGGCTGGGCCACTAGTCACTTGGGTGAGTCTCCTCAAAAAAATTTTGAACATTTTAAATGAGTGTCCTGCATGAAAACAAAGGGAAGAGTTTATTCGACATATATTCACAAATACATAGTTTTTAAAATGTAGCCTGATGGTGTATTAGTGACATATTTCTGTTGCAATAGTTTACTAGCTGTCTAGAAGATCCCAATGTATTGGCAAATTATGAAGATTTGGTAGATGGTGTCTTACTGCATAGTGTCTTCCTGCAAATGTAAGTTTTTTTCAGTACAAAATAAAAAGATTGATTTTATAGTTTGCAATGCATAAATACAAATCAAAATAGCATGTAAATTAACAAATTTTCTTGTTGATATTTGCAGCAATCCGGAACCACTACATGATGAAGTAGTGCCTTCTAATGGCAATCCTGTTATACGTACGAAAAACTTAAGGACTATAGTACAAAATATGAAGCAGTTTTATGAAGAGGAGTTGGATCATTTGCTTTTAAGATTACCTGACACTACAAATTTAGGAAAGGAACCAGAATTGTACATACCAGATATGAAATTGTTGCTGCTGCTACTTCTCGGATGTGCCGTCCAATGTCCAAATAAGGAAAAATTTATTACTAAGATAAAAACGCTACACGTTGATACGCAGCTTGCAATAGTAGAGTGTATCAAACAGGTGCTATATTTATTTGACTATTTATCAATAATAAAGTATTATTGATAAAATTACATGTACAAATTTGAATGATTTATCTAGGTTACGGATCATCAAGATATAGTCATTACACAAGATGCTATGGAAAACGCAAACATGGGTTATCTGTTTGTTCAAATCAAAAAATGGATCCAAGAGTTGGATTTATATCGAGAGGTATATTGTTGCATTTTGTAATTGCTTGTAGCTGATAATTTGTTTTCTTCAGGTTTTTGAAAGTGTTTAATTATTTGTACAATATCGTATTATATGTAAAAACAGAAATGGAGAGATGCGACTTTGGATGATAGTGTTGAACGAAACGATTCCTCGATTAGTGCTGAATCTGAGGAACTAAGTAAGGTACAACAATCTCATCCTGTCAAAGCAGAAAGGGAAGATAATCATCATTATGCAGTTGAATTGGCTGACTGGAAATCTAAAGTTCGAAAACAACGTCAAGAATTGTGAGTTTTACTGATATGTTTTAATTCTTCTTTTTCCATCTCCAATTCTAACTTCTTTTATGATAATTGCGACTTACATTGTGATAATTATACAGGGAGGAAAAAACGGAAGCTTTACTTGAATGTAAGGAAGAACTTGAGCATAATAAAACATTGCTTGTCAAGCTGAAGCAAGATGTAATGTACATTATTATAGTGATTATGGAGATATAGTGATTAATTCACATTACAGTAAATTTATGGACTGTATGATTGCAGAATCAAGAATTAATGCACGAAGCTCGTACTGCTAAATCATACAGAGATGAGTTAGACGCTGTGATCGAGAGAGCAGATAGAGCGGATCGTTTAGAAATAGAGGTAACGCGATATAGGGAGAAACTCACAGATATTGAATTTTACAAAACTCGGATAGAAGAGTTACGCGAAGATAACAGGTAAGATATTTATTTGACACTTTAGTGATTTGATATATTAAATAATTACTACTAAAATGTTTATCTTTCATTTTAGAGTTTTAATGGAGACCAGAGAAATGCTTGAAGAGCAGCTAAGCTCATCAAGAAGCAGAGCAGACAAAGTTCTGGAGCTCGAATCTGAAATCATCAAGCATAAGCAGTTACTTAACGATATGGCGCTGGTGAGAATTAAAAAAATTTTATTAGAAACTTTTTTTATAAATCTAGCGATAGAGAATTTAATAGCAAATTGAAAATTATTTGTAGGAACGTGCCGCAGACAAAGAAAAATATCAAGAGCTTGTAGAGGAAAATACACAACTGCATCAATTAACGAAAGCTGCAGCTAGTGAGGCTGCGTTAGCTGGATCAAGTGATTCCGAAGAACCAGGTAATTTTTCCAATTTAATTAACATAAAAAGAATTTCTTACTATGTAACAAAACACTTTTTTTTATTAAACTAAATTTAACTCATTTCTTTAGTGCACAATGACAACAGACTGTCCGAACAATTAACAAGCAACGCTCAGGCTCGAGCATTGAAATTAGAATTAGAAAATCGCCGTTTAAACACTTTAATTGATTCACTAAAGGAGAGTTCGTTCCATGAAAATTCATCTCGCGTTCTGGAGTTGGAAAAGGAGAAAAAGAAGCTTTCATTGAAAATTGAATCATTAAACGACAATAAAGAAAGACTTACGCAACAGAACTCAGATTTGGAATTAGTATGCAAACAAGCATTGGAAGAAAATAAGAAACTTCAGAACACTCTTAAAAATCAACGAACTTCCTTCGAGAAACAGCAACAAGAAGTCCAAGTATGTTAGAATAAATCGTATTTTTTAATGTTTTGTTTCAGTATTGATCCAGAACTAACTTTATTATTTTTGTTTTTGCCATTTTTAGACTCACCATGCGAAAATGATGGAATTGGAAAAGAATTACGATACTGCAGTGAAAGAGAAGCAACGTGTTCAATTATTACTGGAGAGCGTACAACGACGTGCCGATGATTTAGAACGCACTCTGGAAACGACAAATCAAAAAGTTGAGGAATTAAAACTCATTGAAAACAATGTTAATGATATCAACTCCAAGTGCCTTGATTTTGAAGTGAGGTTAACGGTGACAGAAAAAGAGAAAGACTCTGCTCAACGCGATATTCACAAGTACAGAGAAATGATTGAGGTATTTGAATGAATTATTAATTGTTAATATGGATATTATAATGAACGTATAAGTAATGCGTGCATAATATTTTAGGAAAAAGACGTAGCTTTAGACAAGTCGACGAACACGATTGAGGTTTTGGAGAGGAAAGTAGGACAACTTGAACAGGAATTACAGGATTGTGTTATGCAAATATCAAGGTAGGTTCAAAAAAATTTGTATGCAATAGAGTGTTACACTAATTTAGCTGTGTGCTGGCATTAGGTCTGTTTTTTTTAGCTGAATTGGTTGCACTAGTTCAGAGTTTATCTTTTTCCTCCACATTGGAAGGAGAAAGATAAACTCTGAACTAGTGCAGCCAGTTCAGCTATAAAAAACAGACCTCTATATTGTTGCGCTGTGGTTCTTTTTGGCGGTAATTTTAAAATATTAGATACAATATATCCTAATCAATCTAACCTGCCTATTAAATCTTTTTTTCTCTTTAATAGCTCCTCGTCTTTTGATTAATCAATTATTAAATGAAAATATGTTTTCATTATCGTGTTCGAATTTTATACCAAGAAGAACCAAAACAAGACCATCTTTGCTTATTTTTCCAACTACAGAACCCCGTAAATTACTTTCATATTTAATAATACAGAATATGTATTATGAAACGGCTGTTTCAGATTGCAAGAAATTGAGCGGTCCAGTAAAGAACTTGATTCGCGAGCTGCGATTGATAGAGAGACTTTGGAAATACTTCAGTCCAACCTCGTCGCTGAGAAACTAAGCAATCAACAGTTGTACGCAGTTCTAGAGAAACTCGGCCTTAGCGATAATGTACTGTTGTCCGAACCTTTAGAGATCATCCTCGAAAAGTATGTATGAATTATGAAAGACTTATTACAGTCTGTAATTGTGCATGTGAATTTATATTGCAGAATTGCCCAAATACCAGAAGTAATAAATCATATTAAAAAATCGTTTGCGTCTGAGAGCAGTGAAAATGCAATGTCTGAAACTTGTTCCGACAAGGAAAGCGGCGATGCCAACAAGACCTTAGAAGCTGTGATAGAACCTTTAAAGGTATTTATATTAGAAAGATGTAAAAATGATTGCTCATATTTTATATATTTTATTGCGCATTTTTAGCAAGAACTGGAACAATTGCAAATCAAAGCATCCATGTCTCAAACAGCGATGGAGCATTTGTTATCTGAAAATGCTAAACTCCAGGTCCACATAACAACATTACAATCGCAGAGCAATTCATTAACCGCACAACACACTGCGTTGCAATTGGCAAATTCACAGCTTGTTGCGGAAAAAGAGGAGGTTTATACTTTTTCTTACATCTTTATATATCGTACTCTATTTTACTTTTCGTATAATATTCTTATCCAGCTAAATTTCATCTGCAATTATTTTACGTATTTAGCTTTTGAAAGAACGCAGTTCACAACAGCACATCTATTCCGCGCTACTTCACGATCAGAATACATTGCAATCGTTGCACGAGCAATTGAATAACGAGTATGAAAATATGCTTCACGAGCGGGACGGTCTTAAATCGAATTTAAGGGACGTGAAGAATGAAAACAGGACTCTGCGTGAAACTGGCGAGCGATTAGAAGCGAGAAATGAAACGTTGCAATCTGAGCGGGAAGCTTTAATTAACAATACAAAAAGTTTAAATAATCTGCGAGGAGAGCATTCTAAATTGAAGGTATTTACTTGTAGACGTAATATTAAAAACGTTTTATTTCGCACATATTATTTATTTCAATCGATAAATTAGTTCGACGATGCTGATTCTAACAACGCCGCGAAATTTTGCAGGACGACTTCAGAAATCTGTACACTGCAAGCGAAAGATTGAAAGCAGAATACAGGAGCCTGCAAGATGATTATAGGAAGAACAAAGTCGAGATGAACCGCTTGAGTTTGAAGCAAACCGAGATGCAGGGCGAGCTTAGTGTCAAAGACGAACAGTGCTCGGATTTGAAAGTAGAAGTCAATAGTCTTAATGAACGATGTGATGTACGGTTATGCTTGTACAGTGATATAAGGCGAGTTCATCTTCTATGATATATTAAATGTGTTTTTTTTTTTTTTTTATTCTAGATGCTGCTAGAAATGAACTCTGGATTGGATAATGACAGGCGATCCTTGATGGAGCACATAAGTCTGCTGTTTACACAATACCACGAACTTTTAACACACTCGCTTCAAGACAAGGAGCACTATCACATGGAGGAGAAATTGTTCGCGTTAGTATAATGATTAAATTATACCACAGACGTTAACAATTCATGTTTTGATCGCATTAAGCTTAGTTAAGTTTAGAGAACGTTTAAACAATATTTATGTGTTCGTTTGCGCGTTGCAGAGATAAAGTTAATCATCTGTACAGACAAAAAGAAAAGCTGGAAGACAAGATTATGGAGCACTATAGAAAATTGAACAGCTGCACTACTAAAAAGTAAGCTTAAGTCAGTTTTACAGTGCATATATTATCTCTGAATATAAGACACAATTTTCTAATCATTCGAATATGTATGTTTTCGAAACAGAAAAGGTTTTGGAGCGAGTTTAGTTCGCAGAGTAAGGAAAGCTGGATCGGAACTTCTCAATAAGGTGATTATATTCATATGCACGCTATTTATACGTACAGACAGGGCTGGGCAAACACATTTGAAATACAAAATACTAAATACTAACAATTTTAGTATTTATTGCAAAATATCTTCAATTTTTTTATTTAAAATACAAAATTTTTGTATTTTAAATCAAAAATTAAAAATTAAAAGTATTTTGTATTTTATAATTTAAATACCAAGATTATGTTAGCATTGTACATTTTGTATTTCAAATATTTTATTGTATTTGAAATACAATTTGAAATACATTTTGCCCAGCCCTGCGTACAGACTTGTTTTTTCCATATGATGTCATATCTTTTTACCGATTGACTTCACTCTTGGATACATCTCTTACATCTATCTGCTAATAATAGTCTTAAATAATTAAGGCAGTGATAATGAAATATATTTCTTAGAATCGACGTTCGTGGGCCGAGGATTCCAAGCAATCGGACAGTAAAACTTACGAGTCGGATACAGGCGGGAACGATTCCGATGCGAGTACCGACGACTATCGCTTACCCGGTAAATGATTCGTTGGAATACGTGACATTTATCGATCGATCGATTGTAGAGGCATGATATAATCTGTTTCTATGTAATTTCCTTCAGGAACAAGCAGAGTTTTCGGATCAGACGCGCTTGGACACGCCGGGACCAGAAGAACAGTGTACTATACTGATGACTCACCGCCGTCGTCCGCTTCTTTACCCGTAAGGAATACTTGTGCAACGATAAATCGCCCCGAGTACAGTATTTATACTAAAGAAATTTTTTAAATACAGACGGACAGGTTGCTAGGCGAACCCTTCCAGGAGCAAGGGGACGACGTGCACGCCACCCCGATAGAGACGAATTTAAAACCGGAAGGGCAAGTGGAGTCGCGCCCCTTCCTGATCTACAATAAAGTATCAGCAGTCATAAACGAATCCAAAAACGTTAGTAATAGTCCGATGAAGGACGCGACGCAAGACGAAGTACTTACCGAACCCGCCGCCGATAAGGAGCCAAAGACTGGGAGTCCGATATGGTACGAATACGGTTGTGTATAAACGTCCACACTGCCCTTGATGCTTCCATTAGTATGTTTGAAAGAGAAAAAAGATGAGAGAATATATATATGTATTCTCGCAATTTTAAATTCACAGGGAAACATATGTATTTTCTTTTGATTCTTACGTATATGTTTCCCTGTTAATATATCAATTGCACATATTTAATAACGAAAAATCGTGCAACGTGAATATAAATCAACGTGAATATCAATCAAATAGATTGCAAAATCATCAAAAAGTATTACGCATACTAAAGATTTATTTTTTCTAAGTAAAAACGAACTGCCGTAACTTGGACTCATTGTTCTCAAAATTATAAAGTAGACATAAGAATAGAGCGCCTACGAGTTCCTACAAAAACTTGGTGTTAAGATAAGTTAAAGATATGTGTTTTAATCATTTAATTAAAATTTGCGAACTTTTTGTGCGACAAGTTCTTTTTTATCATATATATATTTTTTTAACTCACAAGTCTTTTTAATTGAAATTTTGATAATAAATTTGCTTTTTATTCGTAAGTAAGCGAGATTAGGATATTTAATTCGTTAAAGATCTATGAATTATTATCAAGATTGAATTGCAATATAAGTAACCGCAGTGTGATCGACTTTATTTAACGTTCAATTGGTTCTACTCTTACATATTTGCATGTACGATGCATATTAATCCAAGTTTTTTTGTTTATATGTTATACATGGCTATTTAACATTGCATATCAACTGCTGAAACATAGTTGAAATTCTCAGTTGTACTTTTACCTTTCTGTTCTTTATTGAGAGCAGCATTTATATAGTGGACAAGAGTTTGTGCTGAAAGTAACAACATGTACGTGCATTTATGTTTACAATTACACTAATTACCTCTTTGTCGCTCGGTTCTTATCACGATATAAGCTACTAGATTAGTTTTTACGTTTTGATATTTATATATTTTTATAATAATTGTGTACATGTTATGTGTATAAGTAGTACGTCTTCTGCATCTCAAGATTTTATCTAAATCTAATGCGATTTTGCACACAATACAATTAAGTACTTAACTGGTCGATATATCGAATAACATACATTTTTTTGTCACATTCTTGCCATTTTCAACTATCGTCTTCTAATGTATAAGGTGTACCGGATCAACCGTGTCATCTGTTAATAGCAGGTCATTTGAACATGAAAATCTTTAGCGAAATGTCGAGGCTGAAATGATTTTGAGATGGAAAGTGTTTAAAGTTGACCGAACTGATTGTCAAAAATTCAGGCACGTTGCATACTAATTTTTATATTCTCACCATATCAGAAATCTACTATTAATGGGTCATACGATTAGTCTGCGACACCTTGTATATTTTACATTATTTTTCAATCTATTTTCTTAATATTAAGATAAAACAAATTGGATTGACTTACCGGCACGCAACAGCGGAGTTGATCTGCAACATACAAAAAGTACATCCAGATTATAGCAACAAACAAATATTAAAATAATTATTTGAGAAATCAGAAAACTCGTCAGAGTCTTGCGCCAAGTTAAACTTTTACTCATTCCTCTCTTTCTCTCTTTTTTATGCAAATATTTCAAAGTCTCCATGTGCATTACGTTACATAATATTTTGCAAGCAATATTTTGTAAATAACAGATAACAAATAAATGATTACTTACTCTAAAGCTGCTCCGCTGGCGCCCTCCTTCTCCTTTCAGTCTTTCAAGGCACTCACATGCGTTTGCACGAATACAAAAATTGCCTGATATTTTAAACCATGCTCTCGACTTTGTATTTTGTCATTCTCGACAAACTCGAATATCACACGGATTACACGTGTGACATCGCATCTGTAACAATGCAAGGCTGAATTCCTGGCCTCTCCGCCACCATCACGATCAAAGAGGCGAGAAAAGAAGCCGGCCGTCGCGTGCACAATCACGCACACGGCACCTCAGAAAAGAAGGCCGGCTACGAAAAAGATAAGAAACTGCAGAAAATAATAAGGATAATATTATTAAAGAGGAAAACGTGTCGATACGAAACGATTTGCCTTGTACGCAATGCCACCGTGTGAATCAAAATTGGAATCAACGCGACTTTATCCTTGATATTTTATTACACCCTTGTTATGCATCCTTCGCACACGGCAGAGCGTATTAGCGCGTTATCTTCTTCAACAATATTATCCTTATTACTTTCCGTAGTGTTCGATCACACTCTTTTCGTCGTTGCTGTAATCCATGCGATGATATTCTAGTTTTACTTTATCCAAATAACAGTGCGCGTCGGAAGTAAAAGATTTAAAATTGCGTGATTTTTGTATTTGCGTCGCAAACGCATGTGAGTGTCTTGAAAGGAGGAGGAAAGACTCGGGAAAAATATCGGAGAACTTTAGAATAAGTAATCATTTATTTGTTATCTCTTATTGCAAAATGTTATGTATAATGCAATGCACATAGAAACTTTCAGAAATATTCAGTGGAAGATTCACAATTTTTAACATGTATGACTATTAAATATAAGTATACAATTCTTTTATTAGATATTGCATAAAAGATGAGTGGAAGTTTAATAATTATTCCTGCGTAAAATAATTACCAACATGAAAAGTAACTGATATATTATTCAAGATGCAAATTCAAAATAAATTTAATAATTATTCCTGCGTAAAATAATTATTTCTCAAATAATTATTTTAAACGCTATAATTTGGATGTGCTTTGCATATTACAGATCAACTTGTGTACAAACTCCGCTGCTACGCATCGTGCCGGTAAATCAATCCAATTTGTTTTGTTTTAAGATCATTAAGAGAATAGATGTGATAATAATGTAAATGTACAAAGTGTCACAGATTAATCGTATCATCCGTTAATAGCAAATTTCTCAATTGTCTCATATAATAAGGATATGAGAATTGATGTGACACTTTTTTTTTTAATTTCAAACATTTTGTAGCTTCGACATTTTGCTATGAAAATTTTCGTCTCCAACTGACCTTAGAAATCTGCTACGGATGATACGATTGGAACACCTTGTATTGTTCTAGAAAATTGTAATAACATTTTAATATATCGTTCGATAGAAAAAAGAAATAATATTGCTACGTAAGATGTTTTGTAATTACAATTTCGTTACGTCGCATGTTAAATAAAAGAAACATTTAAGATTATATATATTCTCTAATTTACTCATAATAAATTGCAATAAAAAATTTAAGAGAATGATCAAACAAACAGAAACGTCGTCTTGCTCGAAGTATCGAGATTTTTCAAAAATTTTATATATATAAATTATAAATACTCATTATTTTGACTTTTCGCAATTCGTTGAAAGCATTTTGTATTTTTAGCCGAAACTGTAATCGAAGAAACGATTTTCGAAGTGAGACGACGATTATAATATTTTGATCTCACGTGACTTTGACGAGAAATAAAGCAGCTGCGATGCTTTGGCGCTGCAGACGAGAATCTCACGCATAATAACGTTCACCGGTTGCCTATCCCTTAGTTTTTTGTCAGTTTTTCTGCTACCGGCATCAGTGTTCTCTGGTCAAAAAATTGTCCATCCCGCGACCCCCTTCCCAAGTGTTTCTCAGGCTCCTTCTGTAAATTTGCATATTTCAAGCCAAGGAATTATGTTCCTTCGTTAAGCACGTTCTGTGCACTTTTTTCTCACTTTGTTTCACACGATACAGAGATGTATTATTCTAAGGGTTTGCATTATATTGCGCAAAGCGTTAAACGTAACGCATTTTTTCCAGATACAACGCTGTACACGAAAATATTCGCACTCTTTTAAGCATCGATTTCAAGCGATTGACATAATTTTGAAACAGATATCAGATGACAAAAATTAAAGCGGGGTATTCTATAAATATTGCGTGCTATGTTAATAATTTTTATTTTTTTTTACATTTTTTAATATTATGCTGGACTCCATTCTGTTTATCAGACCTACGAACAAAAATAACACAATTTTTCTGTTTTTATTTTATTGTCTATTTTATCTCCGACTAAATAAAAAGAAAACTCGATATTTGAAGCAATTAAAATAATTAAGATCGCAGAGATTAACATATAACATTTATAGTATTTCTATTTCCGATGTATTTTTTTTTATTTTTTAAATTTTTTTTGCAAAATTATTCCCTTTGGAAACTATACTAGCAATAAAGTATTCTATGTAGCGAGAAGAAATGCAATTATCCAGTAATATACCGTGTGTAACCGGTGCATCTATTTTGTAATGTTCATGCGATCGACGGTTTTACGAAGCGTCCGATCGCTTTTGCTCTATGCAAATCGCGAGTGTGCGAGCGAGTGAGCGAACGAACGAGCGTCGCGGCGCCTTTGGTTTCTCCCGGCGCTCTCTCACCCTTTCACGGATTACGGAGCTGTCGCAAAAAACGTCCGCCTCGCAGTAACGGTCTGCCGGCAAAACCTCCCTTTCCGCCTTGCTTTTTCTACGTGCGAAAATAAAAGTCTCTCGCGCTTTTCCTACCGGTCCGGAGAAAGGGGCTGTGGGAGTGGGAGGGTGAGACGGGAGGGCAAAGGGGGAAAAAGCGCAGTCGGGCTGAGCGGGGTGAAGGAGGGAGAGGGCAAAATAAGAGAGATAGGAGCACGAGGTGGGCTCGGGGGTGGCGGCAAAAAGAATCGTAGCGATGTCGGCGAAGGAGGAAAAAGAGCAGTCCGCGGTAGTGAGAAGCGATGAAGGGGGTGGCGAAAAGAAAGACTCGGAAAGAGAAAGAGGAAAACGTTTGAGAAGAAACTGTGATTCTAAAACGTGATTTCGTCAAACTTTCATTATCATCGCTGATGCGATTAAGCGTCGCGTGGCTGATAACAAGCAGTTTTTGCACGCAGAACGTTCGAGAATTATCGGCAAAAAATTCACAAAAATATTTGCCGACCCGATTGAATTAGTGATTCGATTTTTTTTCCACATAAAGTGTCAAGATGCTGACGATGTTTGAGCGGGAAGCGATCGAGAATAACAAGTTTTTCTGCGAGCTGCGCCGCGGAATTGTTTAACTTTGCGCAGCCCCCTTCGCAGTGAGGAAATTTTCATTCGAGCCTCAATCATGTTACAGAAAATTAGTTTTAATTATTATACCAATCCTCCGCCTTACAAACGCAACGCGTTTGCAGACATATCGATGAGATATTTCCGCCTGTGCTCCACAATCATTTTCACGGTTCTCAACCCTTTTGTCATCGCCCCAAAGAGGTTAGCTAGATAAACATTTTCCATCGCGGTTTTCCTCGTCCCCCGTCCTTTAACGAATCCAAATGCCAGAATGTGCGTGTAGAGGGGATAGGGAGGTGGGGGGACGAAGAACTCCGAGTAGGATGAGAATTTTACAGGGTACCGCGATACCGGGGGGTTCGGGTGCCACCCTGCAAAAATGTCGATTCCTCGGCGCTGATAGAGGGGTTGAAAAGGCGCGCATCCACACGCAGGGTTGCACGATGCAGCGGCTAAGAGAGATAGAGAGAGAGGGAAGACGCCATCGGGAGGGAAAGGGGCACGAGGGAAGATGGTTTTTTCGACGCGCCCTTCCCGTCGCCGCAGCTCCCTCTCGCTCCCCTCAGCCGTCCCGGCAAGGGCGGCGTGAGGCAGGGGCGCGTTTTTACGCGGCCACGGCGAGGGCCAGGGAGGAGCTTATGTACACCGCAACGACATCGGTAAGACGAGCGGAAGCGGCGAAGGAGGGGGAGGGGGGGGGGGAAGGGATAGCAAGGGGGACACCATGATTTTCGCGTATCGCTCCTCCGAAGCCCCCCCGAGTCTGCACGGAACGCGATCATACCGGCCGATCCGCGAGGCCACGCCTCTCATCGTTCTCCGATGGCTCATCGCGTACCCCAGCTGAATTTTAACCCTTCGGCGGAGGACACAAGCTGTTTGGGTCCGCGATACCAATTATTCATCGCGGACAAAAGTAGAGATTGCTTTCTGCGTTTTTGGGACACATCGTGCGCGCGAGGCATTATTTCGAAGTGTACTTATGCAATGATAATATGCAGACGCGTGTAGCAAAGTGGCATCATGTTTTTTATTGATGAAAATTTTGTTTCTATGTAAAAATTGAGTGAAAATTTGCTTATCTAAATTTTAATCAAAACTTTCGAGAATTCGCTATGCTCTTCAGAGGAGTGAAAAAATTAAACGATGTAATAATTGATATAAAATTTGTAATTAATTTACACGGTGTTGTGCTGAAAAAGAGCTAAACATCATGGTTGAGAGTTTTCTATCGTTATTCTATTAGCGTTTTAAAATTATAAGTAATAATAGATAAACAAAAGCAACACGTTCTGCTGCTTCGAGTATTGACGCAATTACTCTTGTTTACGATGCTTCGTCTATGATGTACGCGGTGTTCTAGTTTCAGAATTCTTTTTTGAATGTATATTCTTTTCAGATTTTTACAAATTATACGTAAAACACTAAATTTCACTTTCAATTTTTCGTATAAACTATTACATCTTTATTCATATCTCGATAAAGAGAGAGAAATTGTTAAAATACATTCATTAATTAATTATTTATATAGAAAGTTTAAAGCAGTATTATTGCAAGCTTAAATATAAAAAAGTTGTTACCAATTTTTCAAATTTTCTTCACGCGCAACAAAACAAAGATCACAAAACGCCTTTTCTTTACACACTTTTTTATAACTTGGTGTTTTTATTTAAGATTGACTGCTTTTCGATTGACAACGGATCATTGTATTTTTCAGAGCATATCGCAATTAAGAATTAACGAGGATTAAGCACTTCCGATCGTTCCTCGATCGTTTGAAAGGAAAAATCGTGAAACCGCCGCGCATCGCCGATACTTTCGGAGGAAGAACTCGGTGCCGCGCAGCGGCGCTGCTGTTGGTGGGGCGATGCGAAAGATACGGCGTGTGCTCGCCGCGAAGCGCGCAATGTGCACCGCGCTAGCGTTCGAAACGCGTCGGTGTCGCTCGCTCTCTTCCTTCTTTCTCATTTGTACGGTGATAATCCCCCTTTTTTTTCCACACGCCCTCTCAAATCGCGCTCTCGTTTCGCGAGTGCGCTCGCGAAACAACGCCGAACGTCTCTAGCCGCGCGAAAAAAATCGCGCGACTCGCATTCAAAATTTCGTTCCCCTTTGTTTTTTCGAATCGCTTTCGAATTGTCGCACTCTCTCACAGAGGGTGTCACGTCTGTCGCGGGATCACGATTCTCGCGATCGACGCGGCGCGACAAACATCCGCTCGTTCGTTCGTCGATTCAATTTGTGTTTCCGCTTTCCCTCGCGCGTACGCGTTTGACAGCACGGCAATCGCGCGAATGCGTCTCGTTGGATGCTGCCGGCACCGCGCGTGGTCGACCTGGAAGCCCGTGCTCGCCACAGTACTGTGAGCGAGCACCGTCGCCGCTCCAGGTAGCATCGGTGGCCGCGATGGACGCGCGCGTGGTCGTCGGTACGTCGACTGCGGAAGAGACGTCGGTGGCGACGGCGACGCGAAGCGTCGCGACACCCTCGCCAGTGTCCTCGGCGCCGAATACCGCTGTGACCGCCACCGGCAACGGAAGTGGCGGCAGCGGCGGCGGCGGCGGCGGCGGAGTCGTCATCACGACACTCGCGTCCGCATCTTGCACCTCGCAGAATCCTGTTGTTGTCGTAGCGAGCCCCTCCAGCAATCATCAGCAACCAGCCGGTGTGCCGGTCGCCGCCGTGCCTAGAATATTCAGTAGGAACGTTAACGGAACCTGTAAGTTAAAAATAATCTTGCATATTTAACTCGAACGAATCGAAAGAGAGTGAAAAAATGTGAGAAAATTTCTTAATGAGATTGATACATGTGTGATTTAATGCAACACCAATATAACTTTTTAATTGAAACAAAATTCGCTGCATAACAAGCTCTAAAAATGCGATCCTGAGAGAGAATTAATTTTATGGCTGGAAATCATTTCAGAGCTGATTTCCTTGAAAAAGTCTAATTTTCCTATTGCAGCATATTTTATTATTTTAATACAATTAATAAAATAACTCTGGTTGTTTTTGCATTAAAAGTCACACGCATATTTTGATATATTTTAATATACAATTAGTTTGCTCGATAATTTATACAATTCGAGATATTGTAATTAAACGATAAAATGTATTTATAGTCACACTCTTTTATTTTAATCACACTTTTATTGTAAATGCGAAAAAAGATACAACAAAAACATATATATTTTTTTAAAAATTTTTTGACATTTCGCTATACAAGAAAATTTGACGAGCTATCTCGAGTTGTCTCAAGATAATATATTTTATATTAATAGCGACAAATAATAGTAACATAAAAAAAACGATTTAAACATAAGAGTTTTATACACAAAATTTTCAATTCTTAAAACAAAATTTAAATATAAAAACACTTTATCAATCACATTACATCGCTCTGTTTAAACACAAATTGTACAGACAGTTGTTTATTCAAAAATTTATCTTCTATAAATTATTCAAAATTACATTTCAGTATCTCGCATATCTATCTTATCTTTCATTCATGTCTTCTTTATTAGTAAGCGTATTATTCCGTTATCACATTAATTTTAATTCGAATAATACCGTTAATTTTTCATCTAATGGACTCACCGTCGAAATCGTCGTGAGAATAAAATTCCTTCATTAAGAACCTCGATAAATTCACGCGGTCAATAAGTGTCTAACTCATCATGTGTAAGCTAATGCGCGGTAAAAAGTATGCTATCATTCATTTTTTGCGCACTCAATAGAGTAATACTTTAAGGTGTCTCCTACGTTCAATAGTTTGCTCGATAATGTAGAAGAGCCAATTATTTTAACGTGCTTAAAAATCAGCACATCTATTGACAAATATCTATTTTGCGGCGCGTTGTTTTATATATAAGTACCTTTTTTTTACAAGCATTCGCATTGCGAACGGCAAATATGGAACACGTATAACGCATAACGTTTGCATGGATTTACGCTCGATTTAGGCGGCGTTCGATCGATTTCACGCAAACTGATAGGTATGAAATTGCTCGTTAATATCTAATTACGCATCAGCCTACTGCGCATATGTGTGTCGCGAATATAAACATTATTCTCGACAACTGTTTCTTATTCATAATTAAATGATACAGACATAATTTTATTTTAATCTATAACAAATTTGGCTTATACGTGAAAAAGACGAAATTTTGCTAACATTTCAATATGCGCGTGTATTTTTTCATCTATTGCGTCAGTATAATCAATTTTTGTTTACTGACAAGTCGTTTAATCACACTTGGCAAATATTTTTAGCCTTGCGTGACTATTTTTTATTGTTTTCTCACGATTGTTGAACATTTCATAACTCTAATCATTATAATTTTATTATATTGTGGCCTATAATCATTTTACTCTGATTACATCGTCCCAAACCTACTTTATTTTCTTTCTTTACTCTTTCAATTTATTATTTTATTTTGTCGCGAGAAAGTCCTTCTTGGAATACAAGACGCTCGTTGAATTTTTTAAATTTTCAATAACTTTCTGCAGCGCAACGTTATAATTTCGTACATCCAAAGTTGCTTTTAGAAAAAAAAAAAATGAGGATAATTTAGTACTTTCATGCGGATGGACTCGGCGCAAGAAGCGTTTGCTGTTCCATTTATTGAGGAAAGCGAGGGTCACTCGGATTTTGATATAAGGGATTTCGCTATGAGGCCAGTTTATTTCCTCATTTCTTGTAGATCAGACCATTCTATTGCACTCATATATCCGCTCGTTTCTAAACTACGCGCGCGAGTCGCATTTTCGATCACAAACGCTGCGCTCTCTCTCTCTCTCTCTCTCTCTCTCTCTCTCTCTCTCTCTCTCTCTCTCTCCGCCGCGGTCTCGGCGAGTTTACGCAAGAAACGTAATCGCCAGCAGTTACCTCCCGGCGGAGCGAAGAAGTTTCGACCGAGGAGCTACCATGGACCATCGCGCTTTTGTGTGTGTGCGTGTGTCTTTTTCCCTCTCTTTCTCTCTCCCTCATCGAGAAACTGGATGAATCATGCCAGTGACAAAAAGCTCGCAGCTCGCGCCAGAAAAACAAGATTTTTCTTCTTCCATCTCGGCGAAACTGCGGCCGAGCTCGTCTTCGTCTACTTCGCCCGGCATCGTTTTACCGCCCCGCAACTCGGTGCATCGTCGATAAAAAGCCCTCGACCGAGTTCGATATGTCGCTTGTTTCGAAAATTTTCCGCGGAACCGTGGGCTTCTTACGTCGACTATTTTGTCCCCCTTCGTTAATTTTCTCGATTTTCGTTCGCGAGGAATGCCTGTCTTCGGGAATCGACGTGATTTCGCGGAAAACTTTTAATAAGATGCAATCGCTGCCGCTTTACGTTGTAACGCGAGGCGGTATAATCATACCGAATCGGCATAAATTATACCGATGGCGGTATAATTTCGCAGAAGCTATGATTAGAAGTAGCATATCGCGACACGATACCCGACGCGACGCCCCTGACGCGTTTTTGCGGGAAATGTTTACCGTTTCTACTATAGCACCATTAACGGTGACAAAGCGGCGGCAAGCGAAGCAAATAATTAGTAAACAGCAAAAACGTACTCATTAAAAAGATAATATTTTTATCTCGCGAGATATAATGTGTATTTCACTGGGAGTGGCACAGTGTACAACATTTTATCTGCGCGACATATTTTTTCCACCTCCCTGATACATTATTGATGTGATTTGTGAAAGATTTTGCATCCGGCACAGTTTTGACATCGATACTTCACTCACGCTAATGGCATTTCCATATTTTCGCTACATCGATAAGATTGATCGCGCTTGATGAACACTTCGCTCCGCCGTGCGGTTTTGGCATTTTGATTTTTAACGCGCCAACGCACGATGGAGACTTTTGGCATCTTGCTTCGCATTTGCGGTTCAAGCGTTACTGACACTTCGACGGCTTTCGACGAGTATCGCGAGTGTCGTTCTTGCCGCGCGCGCGCGCGCGCGTATCCGGGCTTCGTCCGCGTTTCGCGATGCGGCGTGACTCACGGAACCGGCAAGAAGCGGCGTGTCTCGCGCAAAACCGCGCCCGCTTCTTTCGCCGGCGTGACCGGCGTGCAACTATTGCACGTTGCGTTTTTGCCGATTTTCTTCTTGCCGAGCCGGCGGCCGATCCGGGATGCGCGGCGCGGACCGGTATAAGCGCGTTGACCACCGCCAACTATGACGACGGCGACGATGTGCGCGGCAAAAAGCGCGCGGTTTTGCCCGCTCGATGTTTCTGCGAAAGGCGAAATTGCAACAGAAAGAGGCGCTCGTTACGAGAAGATCTCTTTCGCTCTGTCTCTTTCTCTCTTTTTCCTGCGCGTCTCTCTCTCTCTCTCTCTCTCTCTCTCTCTTTGAGCGAGATCATTATAAATCACTTTAATTTCATTATTCGGCACAAAGAGACACTTTGAAGGTATCAATGACGGCGGCTGAGGCGAGCCATCGTAATCGTACGCGCGTTATTACTGCACGGCGGTCTGATAGGTGACATTATACAACATTTTACAGGGGATATAAAAAGGGGCTCTATCAATGCCGGCGCTGGCGCTGATGCACGGCGAAAAAGCCCTCGCTTTTTTGCGGCAAGTTTGCCGTGTGCTCGCGCCCTCGCTTAAGAAAACTTGGCGAGCGTAGCTTTTTTGCATCGGACACCAGAGAGAGAGAGAGAGAGAGGGGGGGGGAAGGGAGAGGGAGAGGGGGAGAGAGCTGGCGACTCTCGCGTGTTCGCTTGTATTCTTTCGCATCGTCGTTATTACACATTACAACGTCGGAAAAATTTGCACCGTCGATGCATGCGGATTCTTATGCAAAAAAAAGGGCGGAAAAAACGCAGTTAAAAGGGGTGTAGTTAATCGCGTCAGAGACTTGTATGCAGATGTTTAATTACATTGTGCCCGGTCTTCGATACCGATCGTATCTTTTTGCGAGATGCGCACGTTACTCCTGCCGCTGCTGTTTGAAATAATATCTGCAAGAAGTTAACATTTATTTAATCAGTTAATTCGCAGCTCGGCGTGGACTCTGAAGCTGTACATTGTTACTCGAAAATTTGTAGTTTAATTAATTTTTACACAAAGTAATGTATAATTGTTGAAAATGCCGCATAAGCAGCGAAGAAGAAAAGTACGGTGTAGGTGTTTCTTCTTTTTTTTTTTGCATAATAAAGTGCACATAAAGATACATTAAATAATCGAATCCGCGCTAATCGTTCCAATTTTTTCCCAGATATTAGACTTTAGTGACGTATAAAATCGCGTGATTCGTTTTGAAAACGTTAATGGCATTACTTTAGCTTAATGCATCGTATTTTACATTGCGAATGGTTCGAAAGTTTCGCTGACCGTGCGCGACGCAGTCGGCGGAGCTGCATCCGGACATTATTACGCTCATTACGGTCGTTCACTCGGCGGTCATTAATATTTTCACGTTATCGTTTGCCGCTTTACAGCCATTTTTGTCCACGGGAATAACTGTCTCGCCCTAATAGCGCACCGCATCGTGCACCGGCGATTTTGTAGTCGTTCCCGCGATCACGTTCCTCTTGTTATTTAAACTCTTCTCAACGTTCGTGCATTTCTTTTTCCATCGACTAGTAAAAGAAGAATAGATATTTCGCAATCGAAACTATTAGCTGCAGATATGACCTCGAGGAAGTTTAGAGAAGAAATTTTGATATTTAAAAATGTGAGATAAATAAGAGAAGGAAAAGAAATTGATGTTAAATTTTGTCCACGTCGTTTTTCATCGCTATCGAAAATTTATTCTTTTTGTACTGCAAAGTGTGAAATTTATTTGCTAATGCAAAAAAAACGTAAAGATGTACAAAGTCGTGTTAATAGAAAAATCAGGTGGCCAAACTCGGATCGGATTTGAAAAACCTGTCTCTCCGTCTTGCCAATAATTGCTCTCGGTGAAATTTGTTTCCTACTTCAAGTAATTGTCGCGAGAGACGCGTTATTATTCCAGAATTAACAAGTCGACACGGCGATTAAAATCGACGTGACATAGTAATGGAGCGGATTGCTTTACGCAATCGGCGAGGAAGGGGGACGCAGCTGCTTATCCCGGACTTTCCTTCCGTGATCAAATCGCTTTGGGTTTTGTGTGCGTTCACGCCCGGTGGACGACCGCTGTCTCGCGATTCGGAATCGAAAAGAGACTCCTTTCGGGAGAGCTTAATCTGAATACGATCGCGGCGCCGGGGACGGTCGGGCGGGTGGGTGGCTGCACTCGAATGAGCGCCTAATTCGAGACGAGACGAATGTGAATGGGCTTCGCGGCACAAAGATGAAAAAACGGTACGCCCTCGTTCGTACAATCTTGCGTTGACCGACCGTTGCGAGAGCCGCCAAGTCGCTTCATCCTTTCAGCAGCAGAGTTTTATCCGTCGAATGAACGAATCTGGGTTCCTCGCGAACGTAAAGCATGTTAAGTATTCTTTTTTTTAACGTTTTTATATATTACTTGTAGTCTAAAATTTCGAATAAATTTGTACTGCTTTGTAGATTAAAATTGTGATGAAAAAAGTGAACGATTAAATGACAATGTCGTTTCTATAATTTCTATATTTTCGCGGGAAGACATCGACAGGAGTAACGAAATAACAAAGAGTAATAATAATTGAATCGATTATCTTCAATGTCTCCGCGGTAAATCAGCAATCGTTTGCAATATCTCGAGTATGCAAGCGATATAGCTAACGATCATCCATTATTCCCATCGCTACCTCCGCCGTTTCTTTTACGTTTCTCAAATCCGCGCGGCGGCACATCGCGTTCCCACAGGAGCGCGTTGAAGCGCGCGAATAAATTAAAAGGCTTGTGCGAACCTCTCAGTTCCGCACCCTTGTCGGCGGACAAAGGGCGACGAGCGCCTATCCCTCCCCCCGTTCGTCTGCATTTTTTTGTTCTAAGCAATAATCCGACGGGGCGATGCTCGGCGATGCGCCCGCGCGCGCGCGCGCGCGCGCCTCTCTGTCCATTTTTCGGGTCCATCCGAACTCTTTCGATGACCCGCGGCGCTTTCTCTCTTCCGCCCCGTTCGACACGCATATGCATATCATCGTCCCTTAGCGCGAGATAGCAGAAGTGAAGCGCGCGTGGGTTAAAAAAAAAAGGGAAGAACCGGCTGGATGAAGGGAGAGGAGAAAAAAACGGAGAGACCTCGGGAGGAACTTCAGCGCGCTACCGCTGCCGCCGACTGCCTCCTCTCCGCTCCTTTCCCGGCGAGTTTTTTGCCTCGTCCCGCGTGGAGGACGTTCTTTCGGCTTTTTTGCGCCCGTGGGGGCCCCCGCGACGACGACCACGACGACGACGATGGGGGCAACTTTTTCTCCGGTATTCTCGGGGCCGTTCGATCTGCATGAGTCACACGCGAAGACATTACGCTCCGCTCGTTTGGGATGAAGGACGGTGTCTTTCTAGAGTGGATATCCCACGATCAGTCACCTTCAGCCAGGTGACACGGCCGCGCGCCTTATTCCGATAAGGGACGCGTTTGCATTCATGTAAGATCGCGCTGGGACTTGCAGGCTTGAAAAAATTCTTTTTCAACTCTAAATGTAACTTTTTTCGAAAGTTAAATCTCTTATATTCTTGTTATATTCCATTTGATGGAATGTTTCAATGTTATTAAATGTACGACCCGTACATCGATTTATTTTACTTAATTGTATTGTCCTTTTCTAATTTTCATCGCGCGATGTACTTTGCTGTACATTGTCTTCTAATTTGTATCTTATGATAATCTTTTTTTTGGTTCAAAATCTTTAATACACTTTTAATATTTGTAATTTAATTAGCGATCGATTCGCGCGATTGCTGACGTATTTTGACATGGTTTCAGTAAACGCGCGTGAATGATGAGATCTCTCTCTGTGCCGTCTAGCTGACTACAGGTGTAGATACAGATTAACGTTGACAATGGACACGTCGATTAGTTCCCGCAGGTGATGAGCTCGTCCACTGAAAAAAAGACCCTCCAATTCCGCGGCTAACCCTTTCGCTTCCACGTTCAAAAAAGGGGTCTTCTGTAAAAAAAAGCCATTTATTCAAAAGAGGTCTGTGGGAAACCGGTTTTTTACAGTCTCTCAATAACATTTTCATTTAAATAAAAGCTCATCATCGTCTACAAGAAACTGAAATGCGAAACGATAATGTAAAAAACGACACACTGTCAGTTTGCAGATTAGATTATTGTCAAAAACTAATTTATTTTTCAATATAATAATTGTAAATAATAGAAATTTGCATTTTTTTTACAACTCTATTGAAATAATGAAAACTTAATTTGATTATTATTGCTGCTATTTTGCTGAGAAGAATTCAGTTTATATTGTTATAATACGTTACATAATAATATTTGTAAAAAGCAAGAAAACAGAATGTACGTGTCGACGGGTGTCGCGCTAAATTATTCCAGCTATCTGCATTGTAACGAATCTTGATGCAACCTTTTTAATAATAATTTTTTTTTTCAAATTTATCTCTCTTGTAAGATGAACATATGTGAGGCCAGAATTGAGGTCAGTTGGGTTGGTATTCATGGAATTATCATATTTTCTGCACATCATGTGTTATAATGTAGATTTGGATCTTTTTTTATTTTATCGAAATATTGAATTGAAGAAAAAATTGTAGAAATTTAACGATTTTAAGAAGCTTGGAGTTTAAATCGCGTTAATTCCGAGGTGAACGTCTCGCGTGCGATGGTGTCCTTAAAATGGCGCGGATCGTACCCTCGAAATAACTCGTCCAACAGCTCGACGGCAATCGGAGAACTGCGACATAAGCCCTTACCCCCTCATTGAGGGGTTGGGACACGGACCACACCCTTGGCTCTTATATAAGATCGCTTACCCGGCCAATACCGACGATTTTAAACGAACTCCATTGGAGAACCCTTAGCACTCTCGACAGAGACGGATTTTTCTGCGAAACAAGCTGATGAGTATACGAAATCAATTATATACGAAACATTTTACGAATATCCTCATCCTTTATTTAATTTACTTTTTAATCAAGTTTTCTTTTCGGTGTGCATTTAAAATATTAAAATTTGAGACAAGTCAGAAATCGTTGTCGATCGTCGCTGATCAACGATATTTTTCTATCCGCGAACTGCCGCGTCGACGGATAATTTACCGTTTGTCTCGTGAATAATCCTTCTCATCCTTTGCGTATACCTTGTATCTCCTTTATCATTTTGGCATCTTTGGTTTCTCGCTGATCGAGCGAAAACCCACTTTTTCTTAAACATTTCTTCAAGGGGTGAGTCGATCGTCTTGAGGGGAATTTTGGCGCGACTTGAGGGGAAGCGATGAGCCGAGCCAAGAAAGAAAGATGGAGAGAGAGAGAGAGAGAGAGAGAGAGAGAGAGAGAGAGAGAGAGAGACCAAAACAAAGACACATGGTACGAGAAACACGAGGGACTCGAGAGAAAGGGTTAGAGGGAGAAGGAGAGGGTGGGTACAAGGAACGACAGGCGCGCACGAGCGCGCGGGGTGGTGCAAAGTGGCGCAAGGTATAAAAAGAGGGTCGGGCGTGTAGGGGCTGCTGTAGCAGAAGCGGGGTAAAAGGACGCCGGAGGATAAGGAACGAGGCCGCGCGCGCGGAGCGCGGCCCGAGAAGCAGCGCAGAGAGCAGAAAGGAGTAGGAAGGGGCAGGAGGGGGGCAGGGGGGGGGGGGGGGCGGCGAGGAAACGGGGAGGGAAAGATTCGAACGGCGAGTCAGTCCATCTGCCCGGTGTTTTGTCCGAGAAGAAGGATAGAGGAGGGAGGGCGAGGGGGTAACGCGCGGCGGGCGCGCGGGGCGACAAAAACTCACCTAACCCTTCCTTGATTACAATGCCGGCAAAAAGCGAAATACTAACCGCCGCCGCGCCGCGCCGCGCCACATCGCGCTATACGGAGAGGAAGGGAGAGGAGAAACGGAGCGAGGAAGAAGGAGAGAGAGAGAGAGAGACAGAGAGGACGGAGCGCGCGCTCCTAAGAAACTAGACTCGTTTTTGCGCGACCAGAGGCAGCGGAGGAGAGCGTCCGTTCTCCGTGAAGTATCGGACAAAGAACGTGCACTAGTAACTCCCTCCTCCCCCCCTGCCGTCCCCCCCCTTCTTCTCCTCCTCCTCTTCCTCAACTCGTCTTTTGCTATTCCGACGAACCTTCCTGGTTCCATCGTCCATGTTCCGGGGTGCCCCTAAACCGCCCCCCGTTCGCTCTACGCCTCTTTCTTTGGACCTGACCTTTTCGCCCTCTCTTTTCGCTCCCTCTTTCTCCCCCGCGCGCGCGTTTTTCCTCCCTTCCGCGCCATTATCTTCGTTCTCCTTGTCCAGTCGCTCCCCACATCCAGTTTTTTGGTATTTCGCGAAGCTTCCGAATGAGACAAGTGCACATATTTCCGCAGTCCGCGATGCGCGGAGAGATAGAGATGCGTTGTGAGATAAATTCTTACCCAGCTCGTTATTTGGGAGACGGAGAAATTATATGTTGATATCAATTTCACGTTTTGTCACATCTTCGCGATAAGTTTGACGGAAAAATTTAAGAGAGAGACTTTCGAGTAACTCTCGATGGAAATTTCAATATTCGATCTTTGGAGATGAAAAATCTGTGGAAATAATTTCATTTTTAGGAGAACTAATTCTGCCAATATAAGGATTACAATTATCTTTTCTTGGAAGACTTTCCTTATAAAGGAATATATTTGTCGGAGCTCATTTTGACTCGAAAGGTGGTATTGATTATTTTTGCGCTAAGCCGCAGAAATACGGAAAGCTGAAGAATTGTATGAATATTTCTAATGGCAATTCAATATAATCGCTGTAGAAAAATAACAGCAGCAACAGCTTGAATTATCATTGTGACGTTAAGATTGTTATCGAATGTCGTCGAACATCGTCCGAGTTATCTCGATAAATGCAGGCACGTATTGATTCTACTAATTGGCATGGATCATTAATCCTCGTTCCCTTTGCGCATCAGATATCACGCAAGAAGCGTACAATTGTTTTGCGCTCTTCTTTGATGCTATTTGCCGCAAATATTGCGTCTCCCCGCTGATGGAAGACGTAAGAAAAATAACAAGCACACGCGCGCTTGTAACGAAATCGACACGGTCCATCGACTTTTCTCTCTCTCTCTCTCTCTCTCTTTCTTTCTCTCTCTCTTTCTCAATCGATTTGTCATTTATCGCGACCTTGATTCGCCAATATTCATTATTCGTGCCGCAAGAGTCCGAGTCTCTTGGTAAAATCTCAGCAAGTTTCATTTCCAATGCTGCGAATACGTAAAATTTTACAGTGTGTAATTGTTGTCCGAATCTGTGTACCGAACAATCAGCCCTGAACTCGATTCGTGGCAATTGTCGCTTCGCTGTCACTCGATTCCCGTAGCGCCAATTTGGTTCTCCTTCGCCGCGGGATATCGTCACGGTGATTTTCTTGAAAGAGGAATCATTTTCTCTTTCCGTCGTGAGCGTCGAACTTGAAAAAGGGATAATCTGTTCGAGAGTTCGAAATGCCCTTTTCAGTCGGTTATCTAAATAGGCGGATTAGTACATAAACAAATGTTGGCGAGTTTCCAATTAATTTTAATTAAACGTTCGCCGCGACCAAACATTTGGAGACCGCCGGGCGGCTCGGCTCTGCTTTTATCAATTCAATCGCGAGCGCGCGATTTTGTTCTCCTTCTCTCAAAGCAGACCGCGCGTCCCGATCGCATATAACTTGTACTCCGCATTTGTTAATATTATAATTATACGAGAAATTCAATTAAAGCGCGATTTTTTGCGCGCATTCATCGCATCGCGCGTTACTGCCGGTGGCTATGCGTGCGTAGAGTTTGAGATTCGCCTCTGATTTAACGCGCCGCCGCTGTTTCTTTTTCGGTGATCACGTCTAATCTGGTTCTTCGTGTGCGCGCACGCGTTTCTCCGTTTTTCTGTATCCCCAGACATCAAGCATGTAGTTAATTCTCGGCACAATAATCGTAAAACATATCCGAGGATGGAAAACAATGGTAATCGCGAAGTTGCCGGCGCGACAACACGGCAATTTCGATAAAGCAGAGCTCACGAGAGTCCCGCGTTTCAGAATTCGCGTTTGGTTTCTCTTTTTCTACCGAGATGTGACGAACGAACGTTTAAATATATCTTTTCCGCACCGTGAATATAAACTAACCTAACTTTTTACGAAAGTAATTCGTAAAATTCGATTTATTTTAACAGTAATATAATTTATAGCCAGAAAATTAAGATCGAATTATTTCATAAATTTACATTACCGGACAATTAAAATAGAAAAAGTTGTTTAAAATTGATTACGGAATGTGGTGAAAAGATATACAATGTGCAAACGCTATAGAAGAAACTAATAAAATAACGATAAATTCTGTAAGAAAGTTCATTTCTTTTTAGCTCTTATTAAAGATATACTTTTCCGAAGTAACGCACCAAAATTTCCCCAATTTTGCAGTCAACATAATTGCCATTTTTCAACTTGGAATCAAAACTTAGGAATGCATGATTCCGCGTCCGCTGGTCGAAGAACAACTGCGAGCAGCGTGAATGATGTGAGCGTCGAATAAAACGACTAATGAATAAAGTTTCAAAGTAACAAACCGATTAAAAATTCGTCCAAATGATGCCCATATCCGGACTTCCCCCCCTGCGCGCCCATCCCTTCGCAACCGCTTTTTTCTCTCACATCGAAAAGCGCCGGATTGATCGCGAACCGTCACGTCGGGAGAGCGGCGGCTCGCCGATGACGAACCTGGGTACGTGGCTACCACCGAGCCTCCGCGGAGTTTCACCGCGGTGGGATCAGGTTTTTCTCGCCGTCGCGACGCGCCTTTCTGCCTGCGAACCGCGTTCGCGTTCCCGGCCGGCAAAAACGAGCCACCCCGGTGCCAAAAAAGTCGTTATGTAAATGCGCCGCGCGCGAGAGCCCGGCCCTAGACTCGAGCGCGCACCACCACCGGTCACAGGTATACAGGACGAACTGTGCAACTCGATCGCCCTGCGCGACGGACACCCGGTCCGAAAGACCAATGGTGATCATGAGAACTTGGGGAAAAAGCGGCCGAATAATCTCGGGACTCTTAATTCAATTTTGCGCGCGCGCGTAGTTTTCCCAGCGGGATCCGAATTCGCGCTGCGATCCAGCGGTTTTGCGCAATATTAATCGATATGCCGAATGTTTAATTGCAATTATTTTCAAGAAAAAAAAAAATAATAAAAGTATACGATAAAAATTTGTATAACGATAGAAAAACTTGCACGCGCATCGTCTCTATCTAGTCTTTTTCTTTCCGGTTTCAGAAAATTGACGCCGGTTAATATTCATAAATATTGAAATAAGAATTAATAATAAATAGTTGAAACTTTTTCGCGTAACAATACTTTTATACGATCGACCGATTGGCTCGTAGCAATGTAATTGTCCCCGCATATATTTTTAAACTTATTCCGCGTTCAATTCTCGAATTAGGTCGAGTAAATAAATGCAGGATGAATTATTAATAAATACAGTTAATGCGGCGTGAAGTTGATGATGAGCGGACGATTGCGCGTGGTTTTATTTTTTAACAAAAGCTCGATCGAAGTGTTGTCGGCGCGGACAGGCTCGGCTAGATAATCAACAACGTATATATCACATACGCGCGGTATTAATAAAGTCGTGAAAACGAGAATAAGATGTCAGCGAGGGCGATATAAATAAATAGCGAGCGGCAATAATAATGGCACAGCGGGACGCGGAACGCGGAAATCGACGAATTAAACTTCCGAAAAAAGAGATTTCGACGAATCTAGCCAATTCTTCAAGTTAATTTCAAACGCGCGCGAACCAGTCGGACAGAGTGTGAAAAAATGAATCGAAATTCGATACTCTACAATTATGTCAATTGTACCTTGCACGAGTACCCTTCGAAAGCGCATGTCCCGCTCGCAAAGTGAAGTTGGCAACGCTTTCTCTCCTCGCTCGCTTCTACATTGGCTATCCGCTGCGCTGACCCGCGGCTTCGAGAGACACAATGCTTCCACGTAGATCCTTTTTTCGTGGGTCGCGATTTGTGCTAGAAAAATCTCGCGGAACGAGTCGCCACCCCGCCGCCGCCGCCGCCGCCGCCGCCGCCGCCGCCGTCGTTGTGGGCTTATTCGCGGACCCGAGAGACCGCGCGCACGAGCGTGAGACCGGGACCCGGGCTTGTAATAAGACCCGCCGGCCAGTTTTTTTCAACTTTGCTCTCCCCCTCCCTCGGCCCCCCTCCACCGCCACCGGTCCCTCTTTCTTACCCTGCGCTCTTCGCTCTCCCTTTAACCCTCCTTCTCTCCAATGGCGGCACCGGTATTAATTTATACGCGGTACGTGTGTGCACGCCGCTTTTTCTCGCGATTCCTCGAAATTTGCAAGAAACTAGTCGGACACTCTGGCGTCTCCTCGCTCGGCCGAGCGAACTCGCGCGATCATTGCCGACACGGCGACGGCGGCGATGATGATGGCGAATGCCTAGAACAGCGAGGGTGAGTGTAATGAGGGTGGTTGCGATTACCGATGACGGAAACCTTGTACGTACAGGCATATTTTTGTTTTGTGCGAGTTGCGAGAGAAGTTATGAAAGAAAATGATAAATTCTTTGCGCGTGACGTAAATTGTTGAGACGTTTGTTCAATAAAATATCGACACTATGAAAGATTAAATGTATCAGATACATAGAAAATTTCGATTTTAATTAGTTAAACGATTATATCTGAATGCATTTAATACGCGTGCAATGGCATTTGAGAATATTTCACGATTTTTTGTTTTGTAAATGTGCCGTTGAATTAAAGTGATCTAAGTCGATTTTGAAAAATTGATTTTATCACTTATATCGATCTACAAAGTCGAAATATCTCGAAACAAAAAGTCATCAAACTTTTTCACTTAGTTTTATAATCGACGAATATGAAGCAATCAAACAATTATGCAAACAAGAAAATATACTTTTCAAATATTACAGAGAATTCGATCATTGAATGTGTTAGACGTCTCATTGAACACAGAGTCGATTGATACATTAATGCCTTAGCTATTTTTAAACGTGTCATATCTGAACATTCGCGTGCCGTGATTGCGAATAAAAAAAATTCAGAATCGTTCGAAACTTGGTCGACTGATTGAGAAATTGATTTCAAAATCCAAAGTTAAATACAAAGTGAATATTCTCACCGGAAGTGCGAAGCATTAATGACCTCCGGAGGAATGTGTAAGTCATGCTCGTACGTTCGTGTCGTTTTTCAACGAGATCGACTCGCTGCCTCTCGCTCGCGGTACATCAACCGGTCTTTATATCCGTTGAACTGTCTAATTACCACGTAATTGATTGCCGACCGAGAAGGGGAAGACAGACGAAAGAATGAGGGGGAGTGGAATTGAGGGGGACAATCCACGGCGGCCGATTATTAGCGCTGTCGACGCAAAATGTTACCGATCGGTAGCGAAACCGACGACTACGGTCGCCGCCGCGTATTAATTGTGCCGGAAAGACACATCTCTCTCTCTTAATGAACCTCTTTAACGATCGCGCTGTGCGATTTCCAGTGGTGCAGACGTCCGTGCCGCAAAACGAGGCCGAGCTGCAGCTGTACAGAGTGATGCAGCGCGCCTCGCTGCTGGGATACTACGACACGCTCCTCGAGATGGGTAAGCCGGGCACGACTGAAGAGTGCTTGTTTATGGAATATTTTTAATTTATGCGAAATGCGCATATAATATTAGCTTTTAAAGTCTATTGGAGTGCGAGCGACAATATATACGTATAAACGCTACTGCCGCGCTCTTGATTTGCAATATTTCTTTTCTCTAAGATAAAATTGTACGAAGAGAGATTTGAAACTGTGCATTTAGAGACCTGAAGTTGCACATTTTGTAAAAAAATAAGTTCAGGCTGTGCAATTGTTCGTGCGAACAAATGAAACGTCTCGCAGAGCGTTGTAAAGTTTAGAATCGACGTGATCTCACTGATGATGTTTCAGGAGGCGATGACGTGCAACAGTTGTGCGACGCGGGTGAAGAGGAGTTTCTAGAAATCATGGCCCTGGTCGGCATGGCAAGTAAGCCGCTTCACGTCAGGAGGCTTCAGAAAGCTCTGCAAGAGTGGCTCACTAATCCTTGTAAAGTACCATTGCATAATTTTGATGTTACTACGCAAAATTCAAATGTCACTGCGACGTATACTTTGAAGAGAGTTTGCTGTAAGAATTGGATCAATTTGAAATTACGAACCTATCGTAAATAGCGAATCTCACTCGCTCGCTCTCTGACTGACGCGTGTTGAATTTTGCAGCTCTGTTCCAAACGCCGGTCGTGCCGACGAACGCCGCCACTGCTGCCAAAAGTCCCGCGGCCGCCTTCACGTGTGCGAGCCCGCGGCCGCAGATGCAGAGCCTGCCGACCGGCTTCGCCGCGACTGCTCAGACCTCCCTGACGACGGCGCCCTACGTGTCGACGACGCCTCACGTGCCGTTGACGCCGCTGCCCTGCCGCAGCGCCAGCCCGGTCGTGCCGGTCACCAGCGTCTCGGCGCCAGTGCCGTCCACGACCTTTCGCCAGAGTCCGAGCCCGAACACGTCTCTGCCTTACGCGAGCACTCACAGTCCCAATGTGTTGCAGGTGAATAACGTCAGGGCGGCGAAATCGAAGAGGAAAGAAATCGCTTTCGACTGCTGGCGTGTACGAATTTTGCGAAGAGCTGACAAGCTCCGCGAGTTGAATTTATAACGCAATAGTATTAAAAAAATAATTAGAAAGGAAATTAATTTTTCAAAAAAATCACACCGGCGAAGTCTAAAGATTCATTTTACAGACAGATTTAATAATAATGTGTACTCATCATATTTACGCGACAATTTTTTATCGTTGCCGTTTTTTAATCTTTTTATTATTATTTTTTTTTATTCTTTTTCAATTTTACACGCTTTGTTGCGTGCGCTCATTTTTGTCGTGCATCATGTCAATAGGTGGGAACGTGCGAGTCTTCATGCGGCAGTGGCACAACACCAAGTCCAAGTGGCGGCGGTGGCGGCGGCGGCGGCGGCGGCGGCGGTGCACCTGCGAGCCCGCCGCAGCCGACGCCGACCCTCTTGCAATCGCAGGTGCAGCGGCTCGCCGAGACTGCGGAGAGGCTTGTCGCTACCATAAGGCCCCTCGATCCCAAGCCCCACAACGTGAAGAAAAAACTCTGCAAGAACTTGGAGGTGAATCGTTAATTCCAATCGGCGGCGTGCTTTCAGACGTGCCCGAAATACGAAGTAGATCTCGAAGACCTGCGAGCAACCGCATTTGTTTTTAACGTCGCATATCTATGTGTTGTATCTAGAAAAAAAAAACGATTGTATCGTGCACGACATTTTAATTATGTGCAATATGGAATTGATATTGCGTCACACTGGCCACCAATTAGTTTCTTTATGATCGCTTAATTAAATTGTTATATGCCTACTTTAATGACAAATTTCAAAATGATCGATGAAATATTTTAAAACAGCAGATTTTATTTCGAATGTATTACAGATAGTAATGACCATGTCCGACAGTGATCCGCGCAAAATGGACGAGATCCGGAAGTACGCGGCGATTTACGGCAGGTTCGATTGCAAAAGAAAGCCGGAGAAGCCACTTACGTTGCACGAGGTGTCCGTGAACGAAGCCGCGGCGCAAATTTGCAGATTCGTCCCTGCTCTTCTCACCAGGAGAGACGAGCTGTTCCCTTTAGCCCGTCGTGTTGTTCGAGATTCTGGCTATCATTATTCCAAGAGCCAATAGTAAGTAACGATATAGATAGTAAAGAAGCGATATTTGTGCAACAGAACTTGCAAAAAAAAAGAGAGACGACTCGTGAAAACAAAATATCTCTAAATGTGGAACTTGTAAAATCAATCACGAATGAACGTATGCGCACTGTTCAGGTGAAAGATTTATAATATTAAGCGCCCATCTCACTACTGGTTTCGCTCATATCAAAAAATTGCAATACATAAGAAATGAATGAACCGCAATTATTACGGATGTTTTGTACGTACAATCGTAGCAAAAAGTTGCTGAAATTTGATCTTGACGAATATATGCTCTTCTCGTATAGTTTGAGTAATAAAGATTGCACAGAATCTTATAATTTATTCATAAGTAGAGTGCAGAAATGTACTTTTGAATTTCTGTTGTTTTTTCTGAGAATTTTCGAATTTTCTGAATTATGCTTGACGTGCGGTTAGTTGTGTTTATCCACAATGCCAAAAGTAGGCCCTTATCGATGGAAAGGAGAAATAGTGATCAAAAAAGTGTATAAAAAGAAACTTCTTCAACAAAAAAAAATTGTTTCTATCCATTTTAGCCACTTTAATCAACACGGTTGCACGTTTTCCATAAAGTCACGGGTGAATTCGTTGCAAATTAAAATCCTTATAACTTTTGATTGCTTCAGTGAATCGACTCCGGATTTTGTCATAAGTCTCCCAACATGTAACAAGAACAATCTGTAAAGTTTTTGTTAAATTCCTAATATCTCAAAAATAGGCACTGAACGTCCTTAAGTTAACGTGACTCTGTATTCGTGTTGCAGTTTGTCGATGTCGAGGCCGCGTGAGAACGGGGAGGAGGCCGACGGGGAACGCGCGAAACGCTGGAAACTCGAGCTGGAGGGTGAGGGTGAGGACGTGACGCAGGTTAGATCACCCCGGCCACAGAAGTAGATCGCTCACTATGCACTGACCTGCTGCGCTCGCATGGTCACTAATCACTAACCGTGTCACGTAGAGATCGTCACGCATTAACCATCCGCACTTACTTGTATGCGCGATACAAAACGGACGCAAAAAAAGGTCAAGTATAGTTGCTGCGAATGCACGTGCACGGCTTGCGCTTTGACTTGAATCGGAACCGTCCTTAATTTTGTGAATTGCTTGTCGATTGCAAATTTATTCGCATTTCTGTAGAACGTGATTTGCCGAAAGCAGCTTACTTTTAACGCTTGTAGCACGCAAATTACTAGCGCTAGTAACTCAGTATTACGATAAGTAGCTGGTGTTTTTTTTTTACTAATTTCAGTTTATACGGTGATTTTGGAAATGCTATGGTTTTTAATACGTCTGAATTGATCGTGGTTTCCCTTGCTTGTACATTGCATGCTTTCTCATAAAATCATAATTTGCATGCCGATAAACGATGATTATTAGAATATAAAGTTTAAATGGACATGTCATATTTTTTTTATAGAAAAAAATCGTGTTTTTTGTTACTTGTTTATTCAGTAAATTCAACGAAAAAAACGGTAAATCATAATATGCATGCTGAGATAAACGACGATTATCAGAATACAAAGTTTAAATGAGCATGTAATATTTTTTTTATTTAAAAAAGAAACGGTGTTTTTTATCACTTGTTATTCAGTAGATTCAATGATAGAAACGATCAAAGGTTGATTCATTCGATACAATTTGTTTGAATTCTATGTTTTGCGTCTGATATCTCAAATCATGTTTATCTACTACGCTTACATATTTTTACAACTCCGTATTTGCTCGTTTTACGTTCTTATTACTTTCTTTCTCCATTTCGCGTGTCCAATTTGCGACTTCTACTGTCTGTAGCAGTTCACTGTTTCAGGAGGAGTTGGATCTCCGTTGTTCCGGGACGGATATTAATAATTCTATCACGAGAGGACACAGATCGTCGAGGTGATTAATTTATAGATGAAACATTAACATTTTTCCTAATATTAGGTGTTAAACTTAGTTTCCGTTTCTCACAAATAGATTGTGCTAGCTACAGACGAAATAAGTTTTGATGTTTGAAGTTGCTTGTTTTATGAAGGATAAACATTGGTCAATACAATTTAGTGTGCAAAGATTGATTATTGTGTAAACAGAGAAATTTTTTAATCGATGAAAAATGAATTGTAATAAAGTATTTTTTCGACATGTACTTCTCCGCTATTTTGACATGAAGAAAACTGCAGCTGAAACGCATCGCTTACTGTCCGAGACTTATGGTGAAGAAACTCCATCAAAAACAACGTGTATAGAGTGGTTTCAACGTTTTCAAAGTGGTGATTCTAGCGTGGAAGACAAAAAACGTTCAGGACAGCCGAAAAAGTTTGAGGATGCCGAACTTCAAGCTTTACTAAATGAAAATCCATCTCAAACGCTTTTAGAATTATCGAAAGTGTTAGATGTTACTCAAATGGCTGTTTGCAAATGCTTACATGCCTTTGGAAAAATTCTGAGTGATCCTTTTGCACGACAATGCGCGACCGCATGTTACAAAAATCGTGAAAGACACACTTTTAGAGCTCAAATGGGAAATTCTTCCACACCCAGCGTATTCTCCAGACTTGGCTCCATCGGATTATCACCTTTTCCGATCGATGCAACACGCGCTCGGAGACACACACTTCTCCAGTTATGAAGAAGTTCAGAAATGGGTGGATGAATGGTTTGCTTCGAAAAATAGCGCATTTTATCGTCGCGGAATTAGTCTCCTGCCAGAAAGATGGGCAAAAGTCATAGAAAATAAGGGAAAATATTTTGATTAATGTATTTATTTTACTCTCTTTCTAATAAATGAATTTTGTAAGACGAAAAATGACAAAAACTAAGTTTAACACCTAATATATTAACAAAATTTAATAAGTAAGCACATTTCGTGCCTCTTTTTTAAGGCATTGTCGTCACGTATACAATAAGTGCATATTGATGTTCAGATATTTGCAATGTTTCAGTCCAGTTTGGAGGAAGAAGAGTAATAATGGGATATTCAGCGCCAGCGTAGAGGAAATCAGCGACTCGGATAGCCAGTTCTCGTTCTCCAACGAAGAATCTTCGTCCATGCACGTGAGTGTGATACTGAGAAAGCAATTTATCCATACCGCATTAATTCTTACACACTGAAGACAAGTAAATTATGTCACATTTGCATGTAGGATACGAACGAGGCGGAGGCTGAGAACACCGATAAGGAAGGTGATTTTAATCTAAAGGTGAGCGACGAGCAGAAAATCCGAAGTCCTCGTTATATTCTTATCTCGTCATTATTTCTCGGAAACATTAAAAGAACTATGTAACTGTGTTTATATACTTTGTATAAAAAAAAGAAAAAACCACTAAAGGTGCTAAGCAAGTTTTTTACCTGCTATGCTGCATCTCTCTTGTTTTGCTACTTCTGAATAATACATGATTTTTATCGAAGGAAAAAAAATCATTCGCTATATGCTTGTTTAGAATTATAGAGGAAAAAAAACACAACGACATTGGCGCGACATCTGCTACGGCTGTTAATAGCGAGTGAATTATGTGTAGGTGATAGCATCGCGCGGAGACAACATAATCGCCGTGGCGAATCCTGCGCTAATGGAATGCAGTCATCCCGTGAAAGAGGAGCCCGCGGACGAGAAACCCACACTGTGATATTATTAGTTAGCGTTTACTGCGTTTACTATTGATGTCACGACGACGTGAACGCCATTCTGCCGTTATCATCATCTGCGTGAATATTGTTACATGTTATTGAGCACGATAGTATTCGTGGCAGCGAATTCGCCGGAATAAATAAGACTTATTCGCAGGACTTTTCATCGGTTGGAATACCTTTTTTCCTCGTTGTTCATTTGGACGAGAGAAATGTGTGTTTTTGGAGGCTGCCTGTTATCTAGTTTTAGCGCAATGCAGATACACATGATATTGTATAGCGATCGCAAGTGTTTCTAGAAGACGATAAAAACGATAGAAAGGTGATAAAAGTAAGCTGTTTAAATCAAAAGACCGTTGACTGAAATATTGTAGTATTATAAAATGTATGTATGGTAAGCAAATGTAAATATAAAGGTCTTTTTACGCGCTATTGTGTACAGTTTTATTTGGAAGATTAAATCGTCTCACAAAGTGATTATTCAATTTATCTTGTATACTCATCTGTACATTTATGTATACATCTAGAGATTATTCGTCTTGCGTCTTGCCGGTCAACTTACCGTTATATACGTTTGTCGCTTACGGAGGAGCGCAGTATGTAATCAGCATTTTAAAATTCACATTAATTCTTTTGTTAAATAATAAATACGAGTTCATGATACAAGATTTATGTGTATTGAATACTGCTTTTTATGTAACATTTATTTTTTGCACACCACAGAACCGCTCATCACATCTACGGTTTTTTTTTTGCAGCACCGCGCCATCTAGGATCGCATCATAAATGCACAGGTGCGATAAGGCGTGTATTGACTGTGAAAAATGAACGCTTCTATTCAAAGAATGCCCCAGTGCGTTCATACATTCACAGCCACAGATGTCTATACTAGTACTAGATCGCTAACTTTAGGCTTTGACGTGTGGAAAAACTGAGGCTGGCAGGATTTCCGGTTTCGGCCATGACACCCTACAACAAAATGGCCGTTCAACAACTGCTCAACAACTGCTCGGTATCTTTCAAGAATTTTTACAATGGCCGGTATTCATAGTCCGTTCTTATATTCAAGATCATCTTAAGCACGAACTTATATTCGCTCTCTTCGTCACACATAGGGCGGTATTCATAGTCCGTTCTTATATTCAAGATCGTCTTAAGCACGAACTTATATTCGCTCTCTTCGTCAGACACAATCTATGTGTGACGAAGAGAGCGAATATAAGTCCGTGCTTAAGACAATCTTAAATATAAGAACGGACTATGAATACCGGCCATAGATTGTGTCTGACGAAGAGAGCGAATATAAGTCCGTGTTCAAGACAATTTTGAATATAAGAACGGACTATGGTCGGTATTCATAGGCCGGTATTCATAGTCCGTTCTTATATTTAAGATTGTCTTAAGCACGGACTTATATTTGCTCTCTTCGTCACACATAGATTGTGTCTGACGAAGAGAGCGAATATAAGTTCGTGCTTAAGACGATCTTGAATATAAGAACGGACTATGAATACCGCCCATAGTCCGTTCTTATATTTAAGATTGTCTTAAGCACGGACTTACATTCGCTCTCTTCGTCACACATAGATTGTGTCTGACGAAGAGAGCGAATATAAGTTCGTGCTTAAGACGATCTTGAATATAAGAACGGACTATGAATACCGCCCTATGAATACCGCCCAATATTATCAATTTGTATCACCACGCCGGGTATCACATGTGCATACGCACGTACAGATATACACATATAGGCCGGTATTCATAGTCCGTTCTTATATTTAAGATTGTCTTAAGCACGGACTTATATTCGCTCTCTTCGTCACACATAGATTGTGTCTGACAAAGAGAGCGAATATAAGTTCGTGCTTAAGACGATCTTGAATATAAGAACGGACTATGAATACCGCCCATAGCGTTTTCGATTATACAGGATTTGAACGACCCAAGATTGGTTAATGACGTCATTGCAACCTCTCCACCAATGAAAGACTTGCATTTATAGTAAAATAGTGATTGATCAACCCTAGATCGTTCAAACCCCGTTTATTCGAAAACGCTAATACACACGCATTGTCGCCATTTTGTGTAGGGTGCCATGGCCGAAACCGGAAATCCTGCCGGCCTCAGCTCTTTTGACGAAGTTAGCGATCTAGTACTAGTATAGACATCTGTGTTCACAGCATGCTATTGCTAGATAATTTAATGAAACATTCCTGAACGTAATAGAGCGTCTTGTTTATTTATAGTTTATTCATTTATTCTTGTTCGTTTTTTTAGGGCAGGATTTTTTCCATTTTTTTTCGGGGATTACTTTTGGAAATCAAACGCAGTCAGCTTATCATTAGCGATAAAACAAACAGAATAAAAGTTTTATTTTAATTTATATAAAATAAATATTACTGATTCAAATAAAGACTTAATTATTTATAACAATATTAATGAAGAAAGAAATATATGCGTATGCGCATGCGCAGTTCAAAATTTGGCGCAATTTCCTACCTCGTCACGTGACTCGACTTATTATAGTTTCTTCTACCGTAGGTCTGTTCTTTATAGCTGAACTGGCTACACTAGTTCAGAATTGATCTTTTTCCCTCCATATTGGAAGGAGAAAGATAAACTCTGAACTAGTGCAACCAGTTCAGCTATAAAGAACAGACTTCGTGATTGCACGCCTAGAGTGCGTTCGGAAAACTCTGTTTATTGGGTGTTTTATCTATTGTCTATATTATACATAACGTATACTATACGTATACTATAATTTTCACTCTCCGTCTTTTACAACAAACAAGAGAGCACCGGAGAGTATTCTTTAGTTTTCCGGTTTCTGTAGGTTAAGAAAAATAAGGTACGCAATAAAGTGCACTTTGTATACAAGTATTTCTTTATTTCTAAAACGAAAAATCTTATCGAGTGTGCTGTAAGTAAATTTCTTTTCAATGCATCGTCGTAATCATTTTGAATCACACGGAGACAATAGTCGTTGATCTAAATATGATGTGTGACTCTTAAAACTCATCGAATCAATGTCCAATTTGTAAACATGTGACGCGATGTGATTATTGTATAATAACAAAGCATATCGTACGATGAATAACAAGATTTTATGTTTTAGGAGGACATTTGGGCAACTGACACAAATGAATATTAATCTGATAGTGAATCTCTTATGAACCTCTTGATGGAAAAAGGTAACCAAATTGATAATGTTTTATAATTGCATTTTCTAATTTTCTTTCAATTTCTTTTCTTGTTAATTAATTTTTTTATATTTTTTTTAGCATTTGGTTATGAGTGAGTTTTAGTACTTGATGTATTACATACTTTAAGAATATAAACTTTAAAACTTCAAGGTAGTGTAAGATAATTTACGTCATTTCACTGTTTGAAAAAGATGATAAGTCATAATTTTGTGACAACGAGATTAAGTTATATTTAAAAGTTAAAAAACCTTTACCTTTGCATGTGTAAAAGAGAAAAGTAAAATCAGTTCAATTACTGAAGTCCCAGATGCATTAGTGAGTTAAGTCATGAGATCGGTGGAATGATTTTATTTAAAGTACATCAAAAGTCATTTTTGCATAGTTTTTTCTCACCCAATTTAAGGTTATTTCACCTTTTGAGTATTATATTAATAATCAATAACGTGTTTTCAGTAAGTTAAATAAAAATGTCAAAATTGATCATTTAAGGTTAGATTTTTTCTGGCAAGTTTTCTGAAATCTATTATTTTCGACTTAACATTTTTTTCATGCGCAGCATCAATTTATTATATGTACATTTATTTATATGTTGTATATGTTACTTTAATGTAGTAAAAGTGATTGTATGATGACTTAGGCAGTGTGTATTGTAACTATAAGAGTTATAATTTGTCTATAACGAATATGTTACAGATGGACTTGAAGAGAAATAATTTGATTTTAAAGAAAAACTATAATGATTTTTCAATAAGAGACATTTCGGTGAGACTTACACCTATATCAGAGCAATTGAAAAAAACAAAAGTAAACATACATTGTCTTAAAGATTCTTATAATAAGAAGAGACGCAGATATTTTTGGAAATTTGGAAATTACAACCGTGAGAATAATCTCAAACGTAAGTTAATTCAGACTAAAAAAACGAAAGAAAATACGAAATCTACTATTGAAGTTACATCAAAATCAAATACAGATAAGATGGATAGGCACATACACTTACATGAGCAATCATGTGAAGAAGATAAAAATTCGTATGTAGAAGATACAGAGACGGATGATGAAATTTTTACTTTGTCGACACATGAAGCAGAGAGTGAAGAAGACTCAGAGTCTAATGACGAATCTGGCGTGTCTGCACGTACTTTATCATATGACTTTCATCGGAAGATTATTAGATCACTGTCATCTAACGTTGCAGCAAATAAAAAAACAAGCGGCAATTCTTTATCGTCACTTTCTTTAAACAATGGAATACATAAAAATAGGCATAAGCAGAATGATAAAACTTTTGTGTCTAAATATGACTTGTTTCAAAACAAAACTGAAAAACTATTACCAGAAAAACTGATGCGTAAACAGCGGAAACACGATTCCACAAATTTTATACAAAAACGGTTAAATAAGTGGAAGTTTAAAAGAAAGGCTTCACTTGATGAAGAATCATCAAGTGAGCTGCCTGTACCAAAGAGAAGATGTCAAAATATTATATTTGTTTCATCTGATAGTGAAGATAATGAAAATACAACTACAAGTAATGTAAAAGTGCTCTGTGATGGTGATCCAAGAAAGCCTCATTCATCTCATGAAAGACTGAATCAAGAAGAATCGCAAACAAGCATACAGATTACTCAAGAGGCACGGATTATTTTGACGAAATTAGAGCAGTTGAATGACGCAAATGCTATTAAATGGCGAGAGAAGAAAATGAAGAATGCTTCCAAGATGATTATATCTCAGCCACTAGTAGAAGAACAAATGGATAAATCAAAAGTAATTGATAGTAATGAAGAAGTATCAGAACGTAACAAGAGTTTGCACGTTGAGGTTGAAAGTCCAATTACTTTGAAACAGATCTATCAAAACGATAGATTAATTTCGTCAGAAAACGCTTGTCTAACAGAGAAAAAAGATAAAACATTACAGTTGAACAATCACAGTAATTTATCAAACATGAGGAAGCTAAGGAAGAAATACAAATTATTTAAAAGCCCTAAGGTTCTAATGATAGAACTGAAGAATTTACAAAGTTCTTCCAAGAATGGTAGATATTCAGCTACTGAGATTGATCGCTTAACGATTAAATTTATTAACTCTGTGATACAATCTAGTTCCTTATCTAAGTCTAACAAATCATTGTATAGATATGTGCACAGAAAGCAAAACATGACAAACATTGCTCGCACAGGGGATGATGCAAGCTCCAGCATGTGTGCACAAAGGATAGACGAGAGTTTTAAACGATCGGATAAAGAAGGTGCAACGAAAGGTACAACTATTTTCAAAACATTTATAATTCTATTTTTATATAGTTACAAAGTTAATTATACATCATTTGTATACCGTCGCTCTATGAAATACGTTTTTGCGCAACATTAGAGAAACAAGATTTAAGAGAAGCGTACATATTGTCATATGAGTCTTAAGAGACTACAATCTTATCAATTTAAATTATAACTTTATATTAATTTCACCTACAATCTTTTATGTGGTCTTGTAGAAATTTTGTTAAAGTTCCACGAAAGTATACATTCAGATAATCGTTTCATAGAAACCAAGCATACTCCTTTCGAGTTGAATTTTTTGATCAATTTTCTTTTCTTACAGCTAGTGGTTGTAGAATAATATTAATTAAATTATATTATACAATCATATTGATATTTTATTTGATTTTGTCATTAACAGTTATTCGTGTTTAACATGCTAATATTTGATTTTCATTTTTGTTGCAGACACTCAAGTCACGAACAACAGCGACACGAATGCATTTAAGATTCGTATAAATTGTAAATCCATGTCTATTATTCCACCAAGTCCAAATAATCTCTCATCGTTAAACACATCGAAAAAGAAGAGTAATTCGTCGCAGAAAACACTGCGTGAGATATGGCAAAATGCATTTCTAAAAGAAAAGTTGCCAGGAAAATCGGACCAGCAATCCACTTCGTCGCACTCAACGATGGCAGCAACTTCCTTTACGCGAAACTCATCGAAGAAATTAACGGATACAGAACATAAAAGTGTTTCTAGTGTTCCAGCTTCCATACCTACATCTTCCAAACAAAACAATACATCGACCGCATCTCGTGAAAAATGTGCTTCTTCGAGGAAGCAAGAAACATCATCAAAGTCAACGAGATCCAAATCTGAATTGTCTTTCACCGATACAAATTCTTCCGGTACCGCAAACATTAAAGAAACTATAGATAAGACTTTACTTCAACATAAAGACAGCACTGTGAAAAGTTCGGAAAAAGTCGGTGTAACTAAAAACGTCTTCAGGTGCAACGTGTGCAACGTTCATTTCGAGAACTACCGACAGCTGCAGATACATGAAACAAATTGTAACAATAGGCCTTTAGTGAAGACGAGATCGATTGAACCGAACCCTTCGGTTAGCAACGTGTCGAAACTCGCTATGGATCAAGTCAACAAGCACGAATCGAGGAAGTCGACATTGTCGAGATCACTACAGCATTCTTCCGTCAAGGATAAGGAAACAAAGTTGCCCTCAAATAAGATTGATCAATCTCTTGGCTTGAATAAACCGAAAATTACCTCATTCTCTTCACCGAAAGCAAGCACCGAAACTTTGTCGGTGAGAAAAATCAAGATCAAAAAATGTTTGTTAACCAAATTGGATCTAGACGCGCAAAGTAAAGAAAAACTTCAAAATACTTCTGTCGGAAGTGTCGGTAGCGTACAGTTAAAGTGCCCCGTTTGCTCTAACGTCTTCAAGAATTATGTACAGTGCTACAATCACTTGAAGAAACACTCGAATTTAAAACTTCGAAATGCGCATGAAAATTACAAGATGCAGTCTGTGGGCAATAAAAATAATGATAAGAATACGGAGAATTCGAAGATAGCCGAAGTAAGTTCAGAAAAAAGCGCCAATGTAATCGCCATCGATGAGCAAGAGAATATAAATAAACTACACGCGGTACCTCGCGTTCACGACAAAGTGTTAAACTCACCGGAAACGGAGAGCACGACGAAGCGAGAAGAACAGACGCTTTCTGCAGCGAGCAGTGCCGAGGGTGAGAAGAAAGGCCACTTCAAGATCTGCGAGTGCCACAAGACCGCCAAGACGAACGAGACCAACATTCAGATCGAGATAGTGATATCGTGCGACGTTTGTATGACACTGTTTCGACGTCACGATTGCTTCGAGGCGCACTATAAGCGCTCGAAGAAATGTATAAAGAATCGAAAACTCGGTAGAAAGCCGACGATTCTCTGCGGCAATTGCCACGAGACGTTCGACAGCGTACAGATAATGTGGCATCACCTGAAGACGTGGAGTCCCGAAATCAAGGGGATCTTTTCTTGCAACATATGCAAGGTGATGTTTCACGGACCCGGGCCGCACTTTTACAACCACTTTCACAACCACGTGTCGAAGCCGCGCTTCCTGGCCAGCCGCGTGTCGTTTCCGAAACGTTCTTACATCGGCGTGAAACTTGTCGAGCTGCCGACCGCGGACAGCACCGCTGCATGGGAAACTTACATCGAGATAGCCGACTACGTGTGCGAGAGGTGTAATGCGCCCTTCGTCGTGAAGCCGGATTTACTGGCGCATGAGAAGATCTGTCAAAGCAAGAATGTGAATATTTTGTTAATCTGCGGCTTCTGCAGTAAGACATTCTATGACAAAAAATTCTTCGAGCAGCACTCGTTGGAGCACAAGACGAAGCAAGACATTCATTCGCGTGCATCTCGCGTGGCCGTCACCGCCCTCACAAGTGTGTTCATCTGCAAAGTGTGCATGGCCATGTCGAAGTCTCGAAAGATGTTCGAGGAGCACTGGCTGACTCACGGCCCGCTGCAGGAGGTTTACGTCTGTTCTCAGTGCAAGAATCACTTCGACACCGTCGACCTGTTCCAGGAACACGCGATCACACACATGAACAGTAGCAAGAAGCAGTCGATCACGTGCAAGGTGATCTTTCGCGACGTCGGCAATCAGAATTTTGAAAGGAATTCGCAGGACGCCGTCTTGGGCGGCGAAGATCCATCTCGCGCGAATTCGGATTGTTTCACGAGAGAGCAGTCGGCTGGGAGTGTCGCGAGTAATGAGTCGCGCGAGGAATCATCGGCGGCTCCCACATCGCTAAATGTACTCGGTAAGATGATCGACAAGATGGCGAAGAACATCGCGAGCAAAAGCGGCAGAGACATGCCGCAGATCGCCCCGACGCCATCGCAACGTGCGGGGAAACATAATAGCAGGGCCTGTGCGGAGGATTGCTCGAATAATGTTACAAACAAGAGTAACAGGAGTAAATTGGAGAATTTACTCGCTAGCTCGGAAAAGAAGAAACTGACGATTATGTCAGAGAGTGAAGAGAGTGTGAGCGAGATCCAAAAATATATTGAGTGCTCTGGCAAACTCGCACAAGAAAACGCTGCGAAGTCCAATTTTGCCGTGATTTCCGATGAGCAGGAACTTTCAAACGATCTGACTCTGATGATTCTTGAAACCTCCAGCATCGCGAGCGAAAACTCAAATTCTAACGAAAACAATAACAAAAATCCTTCGAGAGAATCAGTGAGACAACTGGACGGAAATATAAATGTTCTCGAAGATAACGAGACATCTGTCGGCGACAAGAATATCGAATTCTCAACGACGACGACGACGACGACGATGATGACGACAACGACAACGACGACGGCGGTGACAACGCCGACGACAGGGGATGATCATGCAATCAAGAGTAGCGTGGGATCACGCGATCAAGAGAGCCCAAGTCGTCCGGCAGCTTCAAATGCAAACGATTCGAATAAAAATTCCGAGAAATTGTTGCCGGAAAATGTTATGAGCGTCGTGCCCAAGTCCTTTTTGCGCGTGAAATCCTTGAAAGAGCTGCAAGCACTGACAAGCCCTCGCCACCAATGCCATTTATGCGACTTGCAGTTCGAATCTCCTACCAAATTGAACCAACACTCTCAGACGCACGTGTCGATGACTCAGCAGAATGATCAAACACGTTCGCTCAACAATACGCGGCCAAAGCCGGAATTTGATCCTTCGCTTGTGTCCATGCAAGTCCAGAGCCGTCCTCTTTACTCGACGATGTGCAGCAACGCGCCTCTGCCTAACAGCACATCTTCGTCTGGCGGCATACTTTTATCTCATGACGCGCCTGTCAACTCGCAGTCACTCAACCAAAAGGTCAACCAAAAGGTCAACCAAAAGGTTAACCAAAAGATCAACCGAAAGATCAAGCAACCCAAACGCTTAGCAAACGCGTTCACTAACGCGTACGGCGCGTCAGCGAACAATCCTGCAAAAGTCTCATCGAGTAGAGCCCAGAACCAGAGCGGATTCCAATCGTTAATGCCAGCGAGTAATTCTGTTTCCGCGCCACAGCAATTAAGGCAGTCGCAGCAATTGCAGCAACCACAGCAACCACAGCAGAGGCTACAGACGCCAGTCTATCATCAAAACTTGCCGTACTGCATCGCCCAACCGGTAAATCGAACGGGCCAACTTCTTCAGCAGCGACAGCAGCAGAACATCGGCACTGCGAATGTCAAACTGTTCACGCAGGCCGCTTATCAAGCAGCCAAGCCGCTGTATTTGCAGCAACAGCAGCAAAAGCAGGTAAACGATCTTGACTACTTAATGAACATGTCTCACTCGATGGCATCGAACAACATGATGCCAATGAACTCGGGCAACGTTATGTACCTGCCTACAAACACGATGCAGCAGACACCGAGGGACCCGAGGAGCTGCTTCTCATACTATCCGAACTTTTAAGATTACCGAAACAAGTTTAGAAGTTTTACACAAGTATTCACTGAAGCACTGGCACGCAGTTGTCACACAACAACTGTGTCTTACGTGCTTCGGCTGTTGATAATGATTACGTTCTGCACGTGAGATAAATTATTCAATTTTTGCTGCTGACTAGCCGCAGAAAAGAATTTTATATCAAATATCACTATGATACGACAGTAGCCGCGGATTATAAAAGCAATTATGAGTTTAAATACTGTGGCCATTATATGAAAAACATGGTAAAAATTTGTATTCAGTCCGCGGCTGCTTCTGTACAGAGTAATTTTTTATATAAAATTTTCTCCGTGTGTTTAAAGCAACGCCCGGAACACCTACAGTTTAGTCTTTGCGACTGAGATATAAGTCTGTATTCTATTTGTTAATATATGTATATTAAATTTTCAATTAGAATTTCAGTATATTTAATCCAATCGCGAGCGCAATTGATACAATTGATACAATTGATACCTTTAAAAGCTGTATATATAATATATATATAATCTAACTGATATATATAACAATACTCCAACTGAAAAAAATATTCACATTTTGCTTGTTAAATATTTGTGTAAACTATATAAACTTTTTGAGAATTACCAAAATTTATTTCTATGTGTGTTATATTTTTAATTTTTTGATGTTTATTAATTAAACGCTGGTACTATTGTTTAGAGTATCAAAACGGAATATATACACGCCATAAATATATACGAGTTTTCAATGTAATTATAATTATATAATGAATGCATTGTGAAGAATCTGATCACTGAAGAGAAAAAGAAATCTTCAATTTTGCTGCTCTAATAAAATAATACTTATAGTCAGTTCAAGATCTGTTTTAAGCTCTAGTTATATTTAATTTTACACATTTGGACTTATTCGTATATTACACATATATATAAGTCCAAATGTGTAAAATTAACTAAAACAGATAAATGATTAGCAACTGTTGTGATATTGCATATGTAATTACTTAATCAGTTTAGATGACAGAAACAGAATATATATCTGTATTGTTTGTGAACTTTAAAAAGAAAGTTGAGAAACTTTCTTATATAAATAGGCGCTTTAGAGATAAAGCGCCTATTTATATAAGATCAATCACGTCTTAGATCATGCAATGAATAACATTTAGCAATGGTATCTAAATTTTTCAGAAGCTATTGCTAGAACATTACTGCTATAAATTCTATATGTGACAAACAATGTTTTCACAGATACGAAAAGTAGCGATACATTCTTGTTGCGATATCTAGAAATCTAACTACATCAGCGAAATATTTTTTTGAGTGTAGAGCAACGGAATTGAAGACTTCTTTTTCTCTTCAGTGATCAGATTCTTCACAATGCATTCATTATATAATTATAATTACATTGAAAACTCGCATACCTATATTTATGGCGTATATATATTCCGTTTTAGTGATACTCTAAACCAGGGATACGCAACTGGCGGCTCGCGGGCCGCATTCGGTCCTCGATCAAAGCTGCCAGTCTGGCAACTCTGCCCGTGACGTTCAAGCTTGACCTCCAGAAAGAAAGAAAAATAAACTGAATTATTAAAGCACAGCGCCGAATTGTTTTTTTACTTTTACATATAAATTATTTTTTATCGGAGCGTATTTTCGAATGACAAACGTTACAAGAGAAAATTTTTTTCTATAAAAAATGCGTGCATGTAGGAAACAATATTGTTGCATCCTCAAAATCGTTTAGATAGTTGAGTTCCTTTTTTATTTTTTATTTTGTTTGCTGATCTTTTTGTGGCCCACTATGTTACCTCTAATTTGACATTTGGCCCCCTAAAACATCTAGTTGCGTTTTCTTGCTCTAAACAATAGTACCAGTGTTTAATTAATGAACATAAAAAAATTTTAAATATAACATAAAAATAAATTTTGGTAATTCTCAAAAAGTTTACACAAATATTTAACAAGTAAAATGTGAATATTTTCCATGAAATTATAATTTTTAGCGATAAGTAATTTCGACACCTTAAATTCAAAATCTTGTATCTCGAATTTTTAACCAATTTTTATTTTACTTTTTCTGTCATAATATTATTATTTTCTATGTATCAAATGTTTTTTGAAGTAATTTCAAAAACTTATTTATTAATAACTTACAATTATTTTAAATTTAGAGTTTGACAAATTAATTCCAATATATAAATAAATAAGCAATTTGTAACATCTATAAAGCTTGGATTTTTACAAGGTTTTAGATTTAAGGTATCAATTTTTGTATTTTTAGAACATATGTCAGAAATACATTCTTATTAATATTATTAATTTGTTTCTCGAAAGAAGCAAGTTTATTTTTAATAAGCCTTCAAAGTCGTTGCAGTGAACGGTGGCCTTAGTAAAGTAAAAAAATAAATCTCAAAACTTTTCTGTTTATTTATCGTTAAAGATTCGGCTGAACGCTATGAGCGCTGTTACTGTTAATGTTTCTTTTCATATATATTAAAAAAAATAAAGACACTTGTCTGATAATACATATGTAATACTGTGCAACAAATTTAAAAATTAAGGAATTTTGTTTGTAGTTTAATTTTATTATTAGTGATATATATTATTTGTAGGTTTGTTTGCAAGCAACTTTTTATTGGTTATAATTTTGTAAAAAAATTATAAATTATATTAAATGGCTGACTTCAATGTTATTATTATAATTTATTTCTATCATTAAGATCTCTAGATCTTTGTTCAATAATCTGTACTTTATGTTTATAATATTTTGTTTTACTTTTGACAACATAATTTAGTTATGGTTTAGTTATTTATAGCAAAATTATTTCACCATATAATGTTATTTTAGTCTGTGATTGCAACTACGAATCTTTTCAAACACGGTCGCTATTAATTACATTGAAGAAAGCTATTTAATTAATTTTTTAAATTGAAAGTTGCGTGTGTCTTTTGGTAAATATTATTGCAAATAATTATGTGACACTTGCATGTATATGTAACATTATTACATTTTAATAAATCTATTTTAATAAATACAATGAATTAAGTATGATTGTAAAATAGATATGCTCTTGAAGAAATATTTTTTTGTGACTTACGTTCGTCTCCTTTATTCGGCACTTGAGCGACATCGTTCCTTACAATGATTATTATCCTAGCGATTTTGTGACAAATACTGCGATAATATTGTAATGACTATTATTAATGCGGGTGATTTACAATGACGAAAATATCTACAACAAAACAATTTCTTATCTAATTTTCATGAAATCTATTGAGAACGTTTTGAATTAATATCATTTATTTGTTTAGAAAATATTTTCAACGCGAATAAAATTTAATCGGGATAATGTTGACAGATAAATATTCGAATTAAAAGATGCCTCACAGATTTTCTGTTTTTCGTATAAAGTAAAATTTTTTTTTTACATTATCTCGGTGAAATTTTATTTGTGTTAAAAAATTTTTATACAGAATCCATCTCAGATATTTTCGTCAAATTTTGTGAAAGAAAGGAAGATAAGACATTTTCGCAAACTTTATTGCAAATTTCGGACGTCAACTCTTTCCTATCATAATGAACAATTCTTATATTAAGGCAAGCTTACGTGACTAACTTGTACATCGGCTGACCGTATTTGCCGCAAAGATTCAAGAGCCGATTCATATAATTGTTATTAAATTTTGTCTATTCCTCCAAATTTTATGTTTTCTCGAATCGCTTTTACATTTTTAAAAGTTTTTTTTCCGTCATTTTCCAAGAAATTTGTTTCAATATTTTAATTTTTAGTTTTGCGGAGAAGAAATTACGTGATCAATCTTGAATGTATTAGCATTAGACAGTAATTAATTATTTTTCTGATTAATTTTGCAACCTGTTCACAGTAATAATAATTAAAATAATACGTAGTTAAATGATCACACGTCATTGATTATTAGCTGCATAAATTGTGACTTGTAATTATTAAGCAATTTATGATTTTTAATAATTAGAAATTGATAATTATCAAATTACATGCTGATACACACTGGTTTCGCAAATGAAAAAATTATAATTAAATGTAATAATTATTATTTCGCCAATGATTGATATCATATTCACAACCGATAGTTATTCTATAATCTCAATTAATTATTTATTAATCTGGACTTACTAATTATTTAGTGACTAGTCGGAATCATTAATTGCTAATTTGATTATTTATTAGTTAATTCAATTTGATCGAACTCTACTGCACATGAATATATCTTACATCAACTGTCGCGTTTACATTATCGGGAAGAAAATCCGTTTCCTACATCGAAATTCGAGCGTGCTGAAATTAGACTTACATAAAACTTTTGAATTGGATCTTCCTCGACGCAAATTATCGGCACGGTCATGCCAATGGCATTTTTTTATCTTACGTTTTGGCACATAATTCACGTTGCACAATATCGATTGCGTATCTATCCGTTAAACGAGTACTTTTGTCGCACTACTTATTAATTATATATGTTATATAATATGATATAGGTATAAAGTGGACATTACAAAGGGTACTTTTTTACAAAAGCTCCGATGGTCGCATATGCATACAAACTCGAAAAAAGTGGCTTTTGAAGTTTCGAGAGAAAATAGATACGAGATATTCTATGTTCACTGCGTTCTCTGCAACGCAAATATGAAGAATCATCATATAAAAATAATAAATTATTACGGAAATATTATGGAGATATCAAATTATGATGTGGAAGAAGAGATAAAGTCTTTTACAAGAGTGACTTCGTATTGACATCCGCAAAAATCAATACGTTTAAAATACCACTGCAAATAGTTACGTCCGTTTGTGCGATACACAGAGTTATTAAGATTAATATGTGATTTCTACAAGGAAATATTTAGGAAATGAGGACACGTTTTGCGATCATCGAATCGTAAATTACTCTATCTTAAAGAATTAAGTACTACTAGGAAGGACTTTCGCCAAGTCTTTCACGAGTCGATTAAGTCGAATGCTCGTCCTTAAATTTAATAATACTGATGCAGGTATTCGATGTTCACCTTTTCATCGTCCCTTATTTTATATCTTGTTTGTGTTACAAAAGAGAGAGAGCCTAAAAAGTGATTCCTCGAGTATAAAGTTTTATACTTTAAGTACTACGCGATTGCGTCTCGTTTATTTTAGACGTTTTATAATTCTAGAGTTCGAGATACAATTCTATTTATAATTTTATGTGTTTGTCTAATGCAAAAAATATTTGCAAAATGAGAATACACGCTGGTACAAAATATATATCAGTGATATGCATTTTATAGGCGTGGATCCCGATTCTTCAAGTATTTTTTTATTACATAAAATTATAAACAGATTTGTATTTTAATTTCGATCGCAAACTATAGATCATTCAAAGCGATCTTTACTTTCTAATACTGAATAATTATTTACAGTGTAGGAAAAGGGTATAAATTAATGGCCATACAAGAATGACAATGTAGATATTTCGACGCGTGATTTTGTTCACATGTTTCTTTCGTGATCAACACTTATTGTTAATCTAGCTGTGTCTTACGTCTATGCTTATCTTACGCTAGCCAAAATGCAGTAACGTATTCCGATTAATAAATAATACTTTTAATAAAACTGCAGCTGCAACTTGCAAGTGTCACTGATTATTCTGCTGGTTTTATTTACACCTGATAAATTTCTATGTCCTGTAAAAATTAACAGAAGCAATAATTGATAGATATATAATTGCGTCGCGTATAAATTCATGTTACACTTATCTTACCACAGCTCGGGCGATGGAAAAGGTATTTTTACTATCTACGAAATTCTGTTTCAAGATACAAAAGTGTCCCGTTATATTTACATCGTGCGATTATCTAAATATCATTTACTCTTTCTAGATACAGTATTGAGCTCGAGGGGAATCGCTTCCCCGTTAATGTAACATCGATTAATCGTAAGTAGTTGTACAGTAATGCTACGGGTATAACGAGATATATCGTGTCGGTGGAAAAATATCGTACTTTCTTGTCGATATATCATAAATTTGCATACGTGACACTTTTTTGGACGTTCCGTTTCACCAACGACTCAAGCTCCGCGATGGAGAATTCAGCGTTGCGTTTTCCTTTCACGATTGCGCTTGCCAGATCGTATTTGTTTTCTAACTTAGACTTAAATAATAAACATTATTTGCGTCAGTGCATATTGCATTACCCTTGGCGTCACATTTATCTCCTCGCATAAACATGACGCCAAGTATAACGTTAGAGAGAAGCGCCTTCAACTAGGAGTCTTTCTCTCATTAAGAATCTGAAATCGTTATAAATGTGCATCAAAATTCCTTTCGTTTGTGTGCGCAGGTGTGTATAGAAAAATTAAATACACATTTAATATTATCAAGTATTCGAATTAGCCGAGCTCTCAATTTTTCTAATAAAACGAGAAAATCGTCATTTCATTCATTCAAGTGGAATGTTGCGAAGTAGGAGATTTTCTGCAATTTGTACAAAATTGATTAGGTATATCATCTATGAGCTATTGGTTCCGTATATAGTTGTCAGTCTGAAGATTGCTAAATGGGTTCTCTAAATACTGTAAAATACTGTATCTATTCTTGCATCAATATACGGCGCGCTCGTCTTGATCAATAATTACATTGACGGTGGCTCTAGCAATCTCATTTTTACAATATAGTTCCCGAGCTATTGATAGATTAGCTCTGTCGACCGCCGTATTTCATTGAATCGATAGTATTAGTAATATAATACAAGAAGTGATAAATTTCCTTACAAAGTAACTTTCATAAGACTGTGATATACTTCTCTCTCTCTTATTCACTTGGCTACTTATTCACGACAATGATGAACATATTGAAATAATAGTTCGTGAGATTTCATGATATTGACGCCAACGTGAACGTTAATTACGAAAACCAACGAATGAAAGATTTTGCTTAGTTCTTGCTCAAAAAATTCTGATTTATGGAACTCATCGAACAACAAAACCGCATAATAATCAAGCACGCCAAGAGGGCACGCCAGGATGGGGCGGGTTTTATGATTGTCCTTGTTGTTTCCTGTTTTCAAATATGCTTTGTCTTCGAACGGAGATATCATAAAAGAACAGAACAAAAGAAAGCAGTACTTTTGGGCCTGCCGAGCGAAGAGGCCTCTTCTAAGAGAAATTCATCAAAAAATCGCGATTTTTTAATCCTATCGACTTTACGCTCTGCTGATGATCGACTTCAGAAATTCTGGTATTAAAAATAAAACTCAAAAGCGATAGATATCTTGTACCAATCAAACGAACTAATTTCAATCCTTCCGCAATCGGCCTGTACATTTCGCTCTCGGGCCCGAAAGTGCTACAGCTTAGAACCTGCTGACGGCTTCGTCGTCGGTGACGAAGTAGTTGGAGCTTTTCGCCGTCGAATTGTACATGCCGTAAGTAGGACTGCAAACAATCAAGTTACTCGTGTTGCTGAGCTCAGTTTCGTTCGTCATCGACGAGTGCCTGCCGATGGTGGCTAATCTCTTGTCCTTCTTCGCCAAGGTCATGCGGCAGTCCTCCGGTCTTAGCGGCATCGACGGATAATTTGGCTGCCTGGCGAGCGTCGTCAGCGTTCGGTCTCCCGTGTCGTTGAAGCTGCGCAAACGTTTGAAAGCATGATCGGAGAGAGTGTTCAATGATTGGGCCTTTCGTGCCAGATGTTAAATTAATCCCGAAAAATAAGTATTGAAGTTGCAATATTTAGTATTCAGGTAGTAATACTGAGTATTGAGAGTTAATATTGGTCAATACTAAAGTATTGAGTGAGTTAAGTATTAATGAATACTGAGTATTGACAGTCAGTATTGGTGAATATTAAGTATTGAACTAGTAGTCAATACTTAAGTATTAAGGGAGGTTAAGTATTGACTTACTATTGCATCTACTATATACAGGGTGTTTCAGATCAAACGCAGGTCCTTGAAGGGGTGGATAGATCTCGATAACGTGAGTAAAAAATATCCGTACAAGAAAATTGTGAAGTCAATAGTTTTTGAATAAAATGCATTTGAAGTTAACCAATCACGGGGTTCGCATTTCGCGCCGTCAGGAGCAGCGCGGCATGAATCATTCTCGTTTGCAATACATTCTGCCACATCAATTACATATTGTTTAGAAATTATTATTAACACTATCATATTAGTAAATATTAAAATAAAACTCAATTGTTTTAAACAATCGCTTGTGTATAAGAAATAAATTCTTCTGACGGCGCAAAATGCGAACCCCGTGATTGGTTAACTTCAAATGCATTTTATTCAAAAACTATTGACCTCACAATTTTCTTGTACGGACATTTTTTACTCACGTTATCGAGATCTATCCATCCCTTCAAGGACCTGCGTTTGATCTGAAACACTCTGTATAGAGTTGCAATAATAAGTATTCGTCAATACTAGTACTAAGTATTCCCCAAAAAAGTATTGGCCAATTTACTATTGATCAATACTAAGTATTGAGAGTTGATGGAAATATTTTGCTGAAAGTACTATGAAATCAATGAAAAGCGAAATAAAAGTTTTTGAAAAATTACTGAATATATTTCAAAATAAATCATAACTTTCCGTATGAAAATTTAATGTAATACTATGAAATATAAGGAAAGTTAAAATATACTGCTGAAAAGTAATAAAAGAGTTTTGAAATAATTATCATTATGAAATTTACTGAATTAAACTGCAAACTGTTACTTTTTAATAAAAAATTGCTGAAATATTTATGAAATTAATTAATGGGGTCAATTGAGAGAGATTTTCAAATACATTTCAGCAAAATTTCGTAATATTTTCAGAAGAATATTTCCATCAGCTAGCTCAATACTTTTCGTAAGGGAATTTTTGTCGAGAGAATTTACTGACAGATCACTCGCTAAGAAGCATTCAACCTCGCATTCCCTCATTGATACCTGTGATGTCGCACGATGCCTCTCTTTATCTTGCAGTGCTCGTTCCCGCCTTGCCCTTCAGTCGCGGTTCCATGGGTCTTGCAAGCTTCCACCCCCATCGACGGTACGGGGGACAAGGAACCTGGACCGTATGAGCCGCTGCTTTGTCTTCTGTCCAGAATGTTGACTAATTCCACCGACGGTGTCGGCGAGAATGTGCCCTGAAGATACGCGACACAAAACGCCGTCTTATGGGAATTTTATACGAAAAATCGTGGGTGAAAAGTATTGGGAAATCTATTCACATATGTACGAGGATCTTGTGGAATTCTGAGAAACTTTCCGTTTAGTCCTCGTTACTTTTATCAACAAATAATTATGACGAGTAACAAAACAAATGCGTAAAATAATAATCCACACAACCAACGATTTTTCCACGTTTGTATATTATATGTATAATTCAGTCTTGCTGCAGCAATGGAAATAAATCCTCGAAAATTTTAACAGAATCGTACATATTTGTAACATAATATGCAAAATAATGTGTGCATGCTAAAATAATGATGTTGTTGATGTTGTTCAAGCAAAATAAAAAGAAGTATTAAAAAGTCTTCATTGTATATGCCAAAATTTCTAGGTTTGGAGTCTTGTGGGACAAGAAGTTTTATTTTTATTAACGAAAGTAGTACAGCTAAGCGAATTTTCAGACATAAAATTCTGATGGGGAAAGGAGGATCTTTCGGAAATTCTTTCAGGATTCTTTTCAGGGAAAGAAAAAAAAGAAGATAAGGGGAAGGGAAGGAGACACATACTCAGAAAAATTTTCAAAACGTGAAGACAAAGGAACGCAAAATGAAAAGCAACTCAAGGATGAGACCATCACATCAACGTTGTTGATATTTTGGGTAAATAAAAAATTTCCTTCTCAAATAAGACATCTTGTGTGCGTGTGTATGTATGTAAATATAATTATATATAATATAATTGTATATAAACAAGTATATAGAATTTAATTAAACTATCAAATTAAAATTAAACGATTTATTACATAATAATAACTAAAAATACAAAACAAAATGCGTATAAAATTAAACGAAGATTTTCCGCGACTTTCGCAGATTTCATAAAGACGACGATTCGTTGAGCTCGTCGTCCCTCACCTGCAGCGAGGGCCTCCGCAGCGTGCCGCCCTCCATACCGACCAGCTTCACCCCCTTTACGTTCTTCTTCGGACCTACGCTGGCAGGCGGGTTCTCCTGAGCGTTTAGATTGTACTCTGCATTGTTCCTGTCGACGATGCTGACCCTGTCGCCGTCCCGCGGCTTCTCGCTCGGGCCGAGCTCGCAGCCTACCTTGGCGTACGACGGTGCGCACGGCGTGATTGACGGCGTCGCCGGGATGCCGACGATCGACCGGGTGGGCGAGAGGACCTGGCCGATCGACCGGGTGGGCGAGAGCACCTGGCCGGCAGTCCGCAGATTCCTCACTCCGATGATTTGACCTCTGCACATGTCGCTCTGCATCGGCTCGTACTGCCTCGCCGTGGGAGTGGCGCACGCGACGTGTCGCGCCGGTGTCTGCATTCGCAGATTTTGCAGATTCTGCAGATTGTGATTCGCCCTTTGCACGGCCGATATGTTGATGCACTTCACCTTCGACAATTCGGCGAGATCGCCGCCGTCGTCGTCCTCGTGGCTGCAAGTTCTGTCATCGTCGTAAGCGCACGTGCCGATGCCGTCGCACGAGTCTATCCCTGAAGTCGATTTCTGAAAGAGATCGTCAGATCAATCAAATGGCGCTCAAGCGTGTGAAATAAAATTGTTTAAATATATTTGCGCTTGAACGATTATCGAAGGGAATGTTTCCTTATCTGCGATTTGTATTAATTACCGAGGACGAATCCATGAGAGCGGCGCCGGAGCTACTTTGCACGACTCCGGACGGCTCTTTCGACTTTCCGGGCGAGTAGATGCTTAGCACGTCGCAACATTCTGGAAAGTAACCTTTGCCGAGTAGATTCCGGGCGAGAAAGCTAGTGAAAAACTGAGTGAAGAGAGCGATTATCATGATGGCGCTGCGAAAGGGAAACTTCTGGGTACGTGTCTTCGTATCGTAGAACGGATATTCGATCAATGGACGTATGCCGAGTTCTCTTTCACCACCTGAAAGTATTTACGCTTAAATTACTATTTTTTTTAAATTTAACAAACTTGATAAATAATAAAAATCCAGAGAATATCTAAAAGAGTCCAGAATATTTTAAAAATATATTAAAAAAAACGTTCGAGAAAGGAAGAATTTCGTTTTTTCATCGCTGTCGTCAAGAATTAAAAACCATCACTGACCAGCGAGACGCAGAATGATAGCGATGAAGTATCCCGCCAGACAGCCGTAAGTGTCCACCATAGAGGGCCAGTGGATGACGGCTAATAATTGCGGGAACAGAACGACGTAGACGAGATCGGAGCACAAATACCTGCGAACAAGTATGATGCATTTTTATACATCGATTATTGCTGTTAAGATTAAAAGTTGCAGCTGGTAAACACGCTGGAACTTGGAATAATGAGGAAGTCAGACGCCTTTACTCACGAGAGGTAATAAACGCTGCTGACTGTGAGAGCAACAAGAGTGGACAGTATGGAGACTACAATTACGGAAACCCTCAGGACCCAGTTCAGTTCACGCTCGGACGCCTGTAACAAAAAGCAAGCTTTAATGACGCTTGTTGGCGCGTGTTGCTTAACTAGCAACAGTTACACTTACTTTCGGCCGTATCGTGAGTTTGTACACATTTCTGGTAAACATGGAGCTGCTGGCGAGTATACTGGAATCCGCCGAGGACATCACCGCCGCCGATATTGCGCCGAGGCCTTGAGTTTAACAGCAGAACGCAAATTTAAATATACTCTTTCTCGAAAGCGGAATATGCAGTTTCAATATTGATAATAAAATCGGTTATTGATTTCAAGTCAAGCGAATATTTACGGAACGCAGAAAAGTATAGATAGTCGATATCCTTGTCGTAATGAGACCCACCAAGAAAGGAGACCCATTGAGGCGTGAGATATCGCAAGACCATCGGCAAAGCGGCATTTCCATCGTCCGTGGAAAATGTTTTATTATATCCTGGAACTGCGGACCAATCGGTGGCGCGAGCCACCACCCCGATGAAGGCTGACGGCACCGCGAGTATCAGGCAGCCGAACATCGATGCTATTGATAGTGTCGTTGCAACGGAAGTGCTCTTGATGCTTAGGATTCGTTGAAAGTAACCCTGAAGAAAAGGAGAGAACCATGTGCGTTATACGTTTCCGGCGACACAAATCTTTAGAAAGTGGGAAGAAATTAATTATAATTATTCACATAATAATAATTTTCTCGTGAAACAATTCTTTGTAATGCCAGACTCAAAGCTGCGGTTTGTTTAGCTTGGAAATAAGTCAGGTCCATCGTTCGGAGTAACAAACAATTTATCACCTGATAAGGTATACCGCCGAACACCAGCAGCAGCATACCGTCCACCCATTCGCCCAGATCCTCATCCTTCACGTGTCCCAGCCAGTCTCTGGTAGTCAGATTATTCTCGAATGATACCGCGGGATGAAACACGGAGAACGGCGCGGCTATCGCTAAACCCATTAAAATGCACAGCAGCTGAAGCGCGTCGGTGCAGGCCACGGAATACAATCCGCCGAAAACAGTGTATCTGAAAACAACGTGTCCCATTTGTAATTCTGATTAGCGGACAATTGGCGTTGCAGGACACTTATTTATAATAAACAACAATTACTCATAAGCAGAAAGCTGCTTTGTGTAAGATCTGATAGTTTGGTGATAAAAACGATTTTTTTTATCATTCATTCATACTTTAATATCTTTTTTTGCTTATCTCTTTAAACTTTTTTGTTGTGTTGTTGTTTTTGATCCTATATTTAGTTAAATTTCTTCTTACACGGCCGCCAAGAGTGCTGATGCACAAATGCTGATGTTCGGATCGATGCCGGCGACGACGGCCAGCGAGCTGCCCAGCGCTCTCAAAACGGCGCCGCACCAGAATAAATCGCCGCACAGTGCTGGAAGGAAGAGCAAGCCACCAATGCCCGCGCCGTATCGTTCTTGAAAGGGATCCAGCATCGTCACGTACTCGGCCTTTCTCATCGGACGCACGAAGAGCATGGCGCCTAAACATGCACGTCATCGATTTTCATCAATCTCTACGTCGTTTTACATGTAACATCTGTGTGATGTAATATCTGCACATTTGTTTACCGAAAAGTAAACTGAGGCTGTATCCGATGGGCACTTGACACCAGGCCAGACCCTTCGTGAACATGGCTTCAGCGGTGCCGTTGACGAAGGCACCTCCGACCCATGTCGCTGCACATCAAAAAAATATGCGTATGTACGAAGATATTTTTTTGCAGAATTATCTCAAGCTCTCTTCGGAGTGTATCATAGCGTAAAATGTATTGCACCAGTTTTCTACGTATAAATGAGGCTAATACTACTGTGTAGTATATTATCTCTTCCGCGTATCTTGTTATTCATTTATACTGCGAAAGATAGAAAGGAAATGAGGAAGATGAGCGGAGTCGATGAGAGGACACTCGACGTTTTTCCTGTGATTTCATGTCTGTTCATCATGATAATGGAGGATGCATAAGCTACAAAGTGATTCAGCAGGGGAGATGAATGAGAGAATCGGAAATTGAATGAAAACGGAAATGTAAGGTGCAAAAATAAATCCTGCAAAATGTGAGTTAATTGAAAGAAATTGATGAATACCTGGCTTTCGCAAAGTTGCAAATTCTTCTTCAAAGTCGAAGTTGTATCATAAAATCGAAAATAGCAAAGAGGTTAGAGCGAATCAATTTTGTATAAGACAACCGACGAAAATTCAACGCTTTCTACCTACGATGTTACCTTTTACGATGCCATGTATTTGACACGTGTCGATATCGAGGAGAAAATAAACTCGGAGCACGCGAGCACTTTTCACGGTGTAATTTTGTAAAATTTGATGGAAAATTTTACGAACTTGGAAAGAGAGAGAGGCGTTTCGGGGATCGTTCGTGTGCGGTAGCTCATAGCTAGATTATCGGTTCCACGTAGTGAGTTTAATTACTGCAAAAGGCGAACATCTGATTGTGTCAAGCAACAGCAAGTTTTTATGAATTTCCATCTTTAAAAATTAATTTATACATTTTTAAACTTTATTTTCAGTTCTAAATGATTGACTTTTCACAAATTAATCTAGATGTGCAACTAAATGCATCAAATTACAGAGTTTTATTCTTCATGTAATTTAACAATGTTTAAATAAAATTTTAATATATGACACTTAATATATTAAATACTAAAATTGGAAAATAAAAAATAGTTGAATCTAATTAAATTTTTGTTAAAAAACTTACTTTTATTTAATTAAAGAATAGAATTTGTACGTGTAATTTTATAGCGTTCTCTATTAATATTCACACACAACTCTGATATCAGATAGATTGGTCCTTGACCTCGCTGACCTTTTGAAACGTTTATTGAAAGCAGGAAGTCTGTAAAGCGCATAACAGCTCTGCTTTAATTCTAATCAAGGCTAAATATTGCGCGGCAAAAGGTTTGCTGGCGTAGACTATCTCATGTTAACTTTGATAACAAATCTCGTTTGTTATCATATTTATATAAAAATAGTAAACGCACGCGTTAAGACTGCTAATTTTAGCTACTAAAAATAACTTTACACTGCATGAATCTGCAAATTAGCAAATTTATTGCTAATTTATTGCGAATTATTCTTATTCTGTCGTTAAAATAATCACGTTTTTACAGTATAATATATTTACTAACAATGGACTCTGATTTGTTTCAATAGCAAATTAAATTAGAGCTTTAGCAACAAGGATGCACTTCTCACAAAGAAATATATTAAACAAGATTTTATCATTTTATCAACAAAAGAATTTTATATAATATATTAAATGGCTTAGAAGAGAAATTTAATTTTATTCAATTAATATAAATTTAATTAGATTTCATTTCCTAATTTCAGCATTTAGTCGTAATATTGAGTGATCGATCAAAATTGAATTATCAAATATGCAGTGGCAAGGATCTGCGGCAGCTAGATTCATTTATACGTTTATGATTTACGGGGATAATTACCAACGAGCGTAAAGACGCCGAGCAAGGGACCGAGCGCGCGATTTGCCAACATCATGTCTTCTTGTCCTTGTGCGGCCTTTTTCCTCCTGAATGCGGCAGCCCATATGCCGACGGCGAGCACCGCGATGTAAAACACGACCACGCCAATCACACCCGTTACGTACATTCCCATCCTTTCCGTGTTGTGCGTGTCTGCTTTCGGATGTAAACCCTGCAAACTGAATAATTGGTGATAAAAGCAACAGTGATATCAAATGTCTACAGATTTTTCTACGCTATTGCAGTAGAGACACATATTTTTCCAAAGAATATTAAATCAAGTTTATATTTGTCAACTGCGTTGGAATGAAAATCCGTACACGTAGTCAATAAATTTAATACGTTCACTGAGCTTGAACAGAACAGTTTATTTATTACACAAAACAAAAGTCCGATTGTGCGATTAGTTACAAAAGGAAAAAACTGCGGATTAACGATAACAAAAGGAAATCACGTACGATCGCAATTCGTGTAATGAATCTTCTCTATCTATCCCTCTTGTGTCTCCCACTCTTTCTCTTTTCGTCTCTCATCAACACAACAGCACGATGTCCACACATAAACAATTTCAAATTGGCAAATCACACTACCAATGAGCAGTGTTTCCATTATTTTGTATATTCACGATTGATCTTACTGTAAATAACTACTATTAGTCTTTTTACATTGATACAAATAAACTAAGGAGGATCAAAAACCTATGCAGAATTTTGGTTGCAATGTTGCAATCTTCTTTATTCAAAATGTTCAAAAGTGAACGTTTCGATCGAACTTTCAACCATCTTCAAAAATTGGTTTAATAGTAAGAAACAAAGATATATATATATATATATATATAAGGTCAGAAAAATTAAATTTATAAAAAAAAGTCTAATGTAATATTAATAAAAAATTCTACCAGAAAGTGACATACCTTATTAAATATCAGAATAAAAACGTAGTAACTTCAACAATGAAGCAATTCATTGTACAAGATTTGATAAGCTTCCAATGAAAAAGTCTAAAAAAGCAACACCTAATCATTAGTCATATAAATTATACCAAAAATTCGAGTTGATGTTGTCACTCAGAACTACTGTGACCGACTGCGAGTGGTATTAGATAGAGATAGTCGAGAAGAAAGGAGAGAAATTATATACAATTGACCATGCAAATAAAGTTTATTATATTGACCTTACAGATAATAAAGCCAAATTATAAAATGTTTACTTTTTTATAGCAGCAATTCATTCCTCAATCATTAAAACTGTGACAAGTATTTTGAACTTGTTCAATAAACAATTTCGACAAAGAAACGTTTCAGATGTCGTTTATCATTGGTGACACAACATGATGTGCCAATAACATCATAACACCATAACAACGCTCTAATAGCTTTAACGACCGGATATACGTAGTTACATATAAGATTCTTCATATGGGATTATAGGTATGTATTTTACGTGTGATATCCCGAAGGTTGGCAGTACATTTCGCAAAGTGTTTACGCATCTAAACATTTTATTATGCCGATAATTGTATTTGCAGTTTACTATTAACGTGTATATTTAACAAGCCTAATAATAGTTATTACATATGCGAAACGGTCGGAGAAACATGGTGGGAAGTGCGGATTAATCGGATGTAAAGCCGCGCGCACTCGCGATCAATACCGCATTAATTATTCTGTCTCCTTGATTAACATCTCCGTACAAATAAGCCCGCATACGTACGTCTCTGCTCATTAGTCGATACAAAAAGCTCCCGTCCTTTGAGTATATTTAGAAATCGATATCCGCGTATTACGAGCTTGTGACGGAGAAAAGCGATAAGTCCAAAAAAAAGTGAATAATTAATATTATCAAACGTAGGGTATTTATACGTCATTGAGTGGTCATTAAGTTGTCATTAAGTTGAACAAAATTTTCGATTTGTTTGTGAATGTATAGAAAACTTCTAAACAATTTTTTTTTTTTTACAATAATGCGCTTTAAATCTCTGTAAAGCAGTGAAATATCTACGATTATTCATTTGTCTCATCGATTTTTGTAGCTCACTTTTTCAGTTTACATTTTATACTTTATGCTTTATAGTTACTGAAATACGAGCAACGTTTTTCTTTTTATAAAAGATAATATAAAAAGAATCATGTGACGTTGGCGCGCTGACGCGTTTTCTCCGAGATCCAGAGCCCGTTCAGCTGCACCCGACAACTCTGACCGATGACATACAGGATGACATTTACTATCGAGCACATTTCGTGGGAGTCTGCGCCAAAGCAAGCTCGGCACGGAAAGGACTAATCAAGCGTGACAGCAATTGTAACGCGGTTTAAAATTCAAGTGTGCCCCAGATATCGGACAGGATGGGTCGTAGGGTCATGACCTGTGCAAGCGTGGCGCTCACCAAGTCGCGTAAAGTTCAACTCGAATTCATCCAGCGAATTCCGAAACGGTCTTATACATTATTAACTCGCGCGAGAGACGGTTCTTTCTGGAGTGAAAAACTGACAACTCGCGCACAAGTCTGTACGTGCGCACATCACATGCTCAGAAAAAATTTTCTATCGTCATAGACGAGCATAGAACTAAATTTACTCAAACTGTTCGTTTACGATATAGAAGCTATATGTGTCAAGTGGCGAACTTAAAGCATGAAATATGTATCGAGGCGTCGATATCAGCCCTTAAACACGTTCGGAACGTGCTTGTAACGTTTTACGTGAAATTTTTACATAGTTTATAAAATAGAAATAAAACTAGAATTTTAATGGAAAGTAAAGTTTTCATAAAATATATCGAATATTATTAAAACAATAAAACAAATAATATTTTTTTGCACAAATAGAGTAGTTTCAAATTCATAGTATAAAAGTATTGAATTACAAAATACCTTTGGAGACAACTATTGAATTGAATCGAATGCTTTAGTAAATCAGACACGTAGAACCGCTTATTGTCAAATTAAATTATTAAAGTTGTTCGTTCTACATGCGCGCGCACCATTTAGCCATTTGTTTTTACTTTCTCGCAGTTCGAAAACTATCGGCATGTCTCTTTTAAAAGTTGCGCTTTTACACGCGTACGTGAACTGTTTTAGAATACAGTCGCATTTGTTGATCTATTTAACATTCATGCTGTGTAGCACACACACAGTTACGCACTTATACTTCAATAATCAATAAGCATGCTCGATTACACAAGATGGTTTCATTACAAAATGACTGAAGGTCTGCATGTGTAAATGTGTGAAAAAAATGGCATGTTAAAAAAAAGACCATAAAAATTGAAAATATATCTTTTTCCAATTTAGAATATATTATATTTTGTACTTATACTTCGGAACATATTAATAATATTTGTGTATTAGCAATCTCTCTACAAATATTTTCACGAATCAAGCTATGAGGAGAAAAATAAATTATGAAATCTTGCTGTTGACGGAATTTAAAGTATTTGTACCTGACTTTAGCGAAATTATTATTTAACAATGAGCTTTAATCGCAAAAATATTTCATATGCAATATTGAATATTAGAAAATTATGAAAAGGTAGTGTTTGATGAAATTTTCCATAAAAACAAAAAAGTTGAATTATTTTCTTTCTTCAATTTTTTTGTAATACATGTAACTATCTCGCTTTAAAAATGATACTAGTAAATTTACTTTTTCCAGATAGGAAATAATCTTTTTGTCGATAATGCGTTCACGCTTATAATCTCATTACCTCACCGACATAAAAATAGGGAAGCAAGCTAATATACGCTTGATCGTGATGAAGGGTAAGCAGCCTTCAAAGGGTGACACAAAGTGAAGAAAAGGGTGCGAGAGATGACCGACGATAATTTTATGCAAAGAGCATCTTTCAAGGTTTTACCAATCATAGGAGAATTTTTTAACAGAATATTCCCAATTGCGAGTATCACGGCTAAGGGTCGGTTTTAAAAGGGAAAATGTAAACGGAGAAAAAGGGAGGGAAAGTTTATATTTGCTTTACCCCGTGAGAGCTTCTTGAAAAGGATATAAAGCTCATCGATAAAACCAAATGGAAACCAAAATAGGATATTTTTTTATTGTCTTTGTTTTTGATCAATATTCTATAAATATGAAAGGATAACGATACGAACACTAAATATAACGCAATAAGGTCCATAAAGTGTGTAAACATCGTCGCTAGCAAAAATTTCGCGAAACATTGTGTTCGCAGCATATGCGTTGCAAAAACGAAGCTGAGCTACGCAAGAAAAAAAAATTGTATTAGAAACGAACGTCTATTGCAAATACTAGGTTTCAGAAATTGATCGTTTAAAGACCGACTGGCAAAATTCCGATGAACTTCGGCGCCGGCGAAGAACAATTCGACGTAAACTGAGAATTGCATTTGGCTCGGCACGTGAAGTAAAATCAGCGCACACGGTTTATCTTAGAACACAAAGTCCGAGCCGTTCAGTTAGCTTGCTGCCAACTTTTCAAGCCGGTCAACATGTTTCCGTAGTGAACACCAAGTGGCCGTGAATCGATCCGCGCATCATTTTTCGACTTGTCCGCTCTTGGCGACAAGTAATATTATTCCTCGTGTGCTTTTTTTCACCAACCTAATAGTCTGTTAGATCTCTAGTAATTCTAGAACATGTGCTTTTTTTAATCCAACATTGTGCATATGTTTTTATCCAAAAAATTTTGAAGATAAATTATTTTATTACGATAAATTGTAATTCATATTCTCTAAAATTATAATCTATCCTTAATCTCTTGCGTGAATTAATTTGTGATAAGTGTGCACAGTTAGGCACAAGGTTGCTTGCGGAATGAAGGAAAACAAAAATATGTTAACGTCAAGTTTACTCGATACACCACAAGTCTAGATTCGTATTTGTTTTGTTTGATAATAATCTGTGTTACGAGTCTGACTCGTGTTTTTCGCTCGTTTGACCTATAATCTATACCACGAATCTTACTTGATATAATAAGGCAAAGGATTAATTAATAATTAACAAGTGCATAAATGATGAGGCATCACGCTGAACACTATTTTGGTAAAAATAGTTTGGCAGAAAGAGGTTAAAAGAGAGAAAGAGGGAGAAAGAAAGAGAGAGAGAGAGAGAGAGAGAGAGAGAAAGAAGGAGGAGAAAGAGAGAGAAAGATTATGCGTTTTAGAATACACTCTTCTTTTATGAATAAGAAAAATTATATAAAGGAAATGAATACAAACAGGAAGAGGAAGAAAAAGAGGAAAGCCGAGAAAAAGAGAAATAAAGGGAAATGGAAAATCCGAAAGTACTTACCACCGGCTACCCCAGCGAGATCATGCAGCGCACCCCTCTTACGCGGATGTACCCATCTCACGGCGCGTTTCGATTTCCTTTTCACGGTCGTGCCGTGACTGTGAAGCTCTCGCCGAGGGAAGGAATTGGCTCCTCTCGCGGCACGCGAAGTCAGCTCGCACTCTCACCGATCCACGGGCGTTAGCCGTGCGACAGAGAGGAGCCAGGCAGTACAACTGAATCTCTCCTACGGATTCAACATCCCGCACGGCTAGCACGCTGGACCGCTAACGTCCTCGCCGGGGGTAGCGCGCGCGCCACGGACAAGGACAGAGCGCCGGTCATGCGCTCGCGCGAGATATGCATCTACAGGGTGGCTCGTTATTGATGGTGAAACTGGAAAACGCGCCGATTTTATCATGAAAATCTATAAAAATAATCGAATCCTTTCGTGCGAGATTTTATCATCAGGAAATCAATCTCAAATATTAGGAATGCAATGATTACTGTTATTGAATTAAAAGAGCTTTAATTTATTGAGGTGTGAATAGAAGAATTTTTAAAGTTATAAGAAATTTTAGAACAAAAAAATTTTATTTTGAAATTATGTATGTGTAGCAGATAAAAGGAAAGTTCTAAATTATAAAACAATCTGAAAAAACTAATCAATTTTTATTTGACAAATATTGAAACTTAAATTAAAAATTCAAAAATGTTTAGGAATTAATTTTTAGAAATACCTACATACAAAGTAATAATTTAGAATTTATTATTATGTATTGTATGTCTTTTTTATTTCTCTTTATATAATTTTACTTTAACAGAACATTTAATTTTAAGCTTGATTACAAAAATATTTAATGCTGAATATTAAGATGGAGTAAAAAAAAAAAGATATTGATTAAAAAAGCTGCTCAAAATTATCGAAAGAAATAGCAATAATTTTGGAACACCTTGTATATAAAAGTGAAGAGCGAGAAAGCAAAAGAGAGGAAAAACTGATCCTATAGAACTCGTGATAGGAGGGTGAGATCGAGCAAGACGGAAGTATAGCACTTGCGGAAAGAAAGGATGACCCGTAAAGAGAGACGAAGAGAGATGTAAAGACAAAATGCGACGGAGAAAAAATTGGCAAAAATAAAGAATGATAGTCCGGCGGAGTGAGTCAATGTTTCATCATGACATACAATGCAATATCGATACAGAGACGAAGGTGCTGAAGAGTAGCGAGCGAATGAACGCTGAAAAAGCTCCCAAAATTTTTAGGAGAAAACGAGACGGAGAACACGAAGAACTGTGTCGCGCGGACAGATCCAAGGATATATCAGGAACGAACTGAATACATTCGCTTAAGCTCAAGGCGGAAGGGGGTCTTCGCGAGATCCGATCGAGTAAGAATATTAATAGAAGATATGAGAAATATGGATTGTGGCAAACGCTAAAAAAGTAAGAGTACTTTTCAAAAAGGAAGATTACAGTAAAAATTCTGTCTTAGATTCTTTTACATAATAATTATTATGTTATATGAATTTGTTGTAGACAAAGTTTGTTTATAAAAAATATATGCAACAAGTTACGAAATATCAAACTAACGTGTAATAATCATGCTGAAGCTTATTTTCAATAATTTATAATTTGTGATGAAACTTGAGATAGAATTTTATTTATAATTTTATATGCCACGTAATACAGAAACATTTGAATAATCACACATACAAAACACATAAACGATAAATATATCTTATATATATGTGTATTTTGATTTTTCAAATATTTTTTATGTTACACAGAGTATATATATAAAATTATAAATACATTTCTATTTCTAATTCTATCGCGAAATGTAGATCGTTTAAAGTGGCCTCTAGAAAGGACGTATAGTTGAAAATTAAGACGTCTTATATTAAGCGAGCGGATGAGTGATTGAAAAGAATAGAAACAAAATGCAAAGATATACAGAAGGACAGAAGGAAAGAGAGAAGCGGCGATACGAGATGAAAACAGAAACAGAAAGAGAAAGGGAGAGGAGGAATGAGTGTAGGAAGGAGATATGTCCATGTACGGACCGTATTGATCTGTTCGCGCAAACTCCCTCTGCAACCAGAGCCAACCAACCCTCGCCCCCGTTTGTCGCCACCCTCGCCCTGCTCCATTCGCAGCTTCCGAATACGCGCTCCGTAGTCCGGATTCTTCCGCAGATTTGAGTTATCCTGGCCGTCGTCTTTGTCCGTTCTGCTAAAATATCAATTGATACTTTAACACGGTTCATCTCATTCTCTCATCTCGCTGCACTGATAACTCTGATCGATTGTCTTTGGAAATGGTCGAATATAATAGTACAGTAGATCCGCTTTAATTCAACGTTAATTGCTAAGTTTCTCCCTTCATGAGTTACTCCCGTCGTCACTTTATGCAGCGTTATTTATAACTTTAGAAACACTTGCCGCCATCAAGAATCTTTGCAAGATTTCTATCACGACCCTGACAAAGTCGTGACATCTTTCATTCTTCAAGACAAGATAATTTGCAACGATATGCAATCGCGTTTTCCACTAGCGTTGACGAAAGGTTGAAAGTAGTATAATAAAATCAGATGCCTCGTTTCTAATCGGCGTGATTAGATCGTTTCCCCGGCATGCTAATCTTCATCGCCCACGCTATAATTAACGCATTCCACGCGAAGATCCACTATAACCGCCTGATTGTACTTAAGCGTGCATCTTGCAAGGCCAGTCGAGGTAATTAGTAATTGCAAGACCACCTTGAAGACGCACTGCTATTCTGTTCAGGGATGGAGCCTAATGGGATTGATTTCTGTAAAGAGTACAATCGATATATTCAGAATAACGTGCCGATAATATTTCTTGCGTATTCTCGTCAACGATATAGCCCGAACTTTGCAATCTGCATCAAAATTAAATTTGCAAAAAATAGATTTAAAAAATTGAAAAAAATTATTCTAAGATTATGAAAATATAGAAGATTCAAAATCTATCCGTAATGCTTGAAAATTAATTTCTGATTTGAAGGATTAAAAATTTATAATTACTCTAATATTTATATTTTATACAAATTCATACACAGATCGGTAGTGGTTTCACGTTAATGACGGACGCGTTAACAATGTTGCGGTAGCGTATGATCGACGAATGGGGGTCGGTGTCGTTTTCGTGCGTTCAACAAGCTGTATCGTTTCCGACCGTAGGCGGTCGACGCTTAATTAAATGCTGGAGGGCGTCGAATGCGATTGAACGGCCCATTGGGATACTGTGGAAAATGTTGGGTCAAACAAAGAAGAAAAAAAAAAGAGAAATAAAAGAAGAATACATTGATAGAAAGAGTAAAAAAGTCGTGGATTAAATACGGACAACTATAAGAAAAAATAAAGTATCATGCAAAAATAAAAATTGAGAAATTTTCAAGACAATAAATGAAGAGTGTCTCTGAAAATCTAAATTCTTCAAAATTATAGTTATATATATTTTGTTTTCTTGTGATATTTTTTATTTGATGACATTGTGAACATTTTTTTTACCTCTATTGTCTCTTTCTTGTAAAAAATCTTGTATTTAAAAAATTACTTATCATACAAAACTAAAATATTTAACTATTGATAGATTTATATTTTCATATTGCTATATATTTTTTATAATTTTAAAATTATTTTTATACAGCTGTTCCAGTTTATGTTTTATTTTACCCATGCATTCTTTGACCAATTTGTAACCAATTTATAAAATTTATAACATTATTGATACAATATAATTTTAAAAATTAACAATCAGCGTTGTTCAAGCGTGGCGCAGTGTGTCACTTTGCTCAATACCGCTACCGTCTCCACAGTGCGCTCATCTCTGTTTATACCTGTGATTTTGCATATTTCAAATCGCTAAACATTATTTCGTAAATATACGTATGTTAAGGCAAATATTGATGTCATTCTTTAACCAAAATTGCTTAAATTTGATATTATTAATCTGGAAGCAATTTATAAATTTTTTTGATGTGCGGATTGCTATGATTTGTCAGCGTAAAACAGTTTTAAAGTTTATTATTATTTTGTAGGAGAGAAAAGAGCGTTGTAGTTGCGCAAAGAAACGGAGACCAATTGCGCGGTAGGAGCCTCTATCGTGGACAACTGCTTCATATATACAAAGATCTTTACATATACAGAGACTTAGATCTACCGTAACATCCGGCAGATCCTGAGATTATTTGAAGACAAAAATCTGAATACTTAAAATGTCGAAGCTGCAGTAGTTTTTAAATAAGAAATGTTTAAAATTAACCAATCAAATTGTAAAAAAGTCGCGCGCTTAGAGACATCGCACAATGAAGGTGCTTTCAAATATCATTTTAATTATTGATATTAATATAATTTATTATTGAAATGACTTTATAAATTTATTTGAAATTTATTTATAAATTTATTTTTATTAATTTATTAATTTATTATTATTATTATTATTATTATTATTATTATTATTATTATTATTTGGAATATTAACATTAGAATGCGATGTGCATCGAACTGTCAAAGCTTTCACATGAAGCGTGTCATAGACGAATTCAGGCATCTTCAATGTGCAACATGCCTGAGCGCATTTATTGATTGGTCAACTTTAAACATTTCCTATTCAAAAACTATCTCGACAATTTGGTATTAAGATTTTCGTCTCAAAATGATCTCAGGAATCTGCCATTAATGGATATTACGGTAGGTCTGGGACATCCTATATGTTAAAAAATATAATATTGCATACTCTCAATAAAAGTGACACAAGTCAAAAAGACAAAATTGTTCAAAAGAGAGGAAAAAAAGAATTGCATTAATAATAACGTTTCCTATTAATAATATTGTGAATTGGTTTTCATCTCAAATTCTATCACAAATTATAAATCGTTTAAAGCAAACTTGATTTTACGGAAAATAATTTCACATACAATTTCTATGCTTGATTAAACAATAATTTTGAAATTAATTATTGACGGCAGTATTATTACGTCCTGACTTAGAGAAATCAGGGGAGGCTGATGGAAATATTTTTCTGAAAATATAACAAAATTTTGCTGAAATATATTTGAAAATATCTTTCAATTGACCCCATTTCATTATTATTTCATCAATATTTCAGTAAAAATTCAGTGAAAAATCTCTTTTTTTGTTTATATTGAAGTATTTTTGATGAAATTTAATTATATATTCAGTTTCAGAAAAAAGTTATTCAGCACTGTTCATTGTAATTCATTAAAATGCATACAATAAGAGAGAAAAAAAATATGCTGTAGTAATTCAGTCAACACCGAGCATCTGTTACATTACATCTATATCATAATTTCGTATTCAACAATGTAAATGCAATATAACATCATATGTAATATAACACGATGTGTTATATTGCATTTGCATTGTTGGCTACGAAATTATAACATACATAGATGTAATGTAACTAATGCTCGGTATTGACTAGGAATGTATACATAAGTATATCTTTTTACATATATTTATTTATTATTTCTTCTTCATTACAAACTTAACGTAATTTTATAAAAAAAAGTTACCTTTAAGATCAAATAAAAACTTTCTTTGTTATTATAAAATTACAATATTTCGCGTTAAATTACAATATTTATACTTTATATTAGATGCAAATAAACAATTTTATAAATTTATTTACAAATATAGTGAAAGAATCAGATTTTCGATATAGCAGTAATTTTCAACAACAGCTTAATAATTTTCCCTACTCCCAATACCTAGCAAATCGTACAAAGCAAAATTTCGATAAGCATCAGTAAATTAAAGAAATAAGTAATCATTAAAGTAATTCATAAAAAATTTATTATAAATCAATATTTTTTATCTAGTTTCCATGAAAATCAGCAGAATATCGCAAAATTTTTCAATAATTTCACAAATTAATTTCATAAATATTGCAGCAATTTTTCATTAAAAAGTAACACAGTTTTCAGTTTAATTCAGTAAATTTCATAATGTCTAATATTTTAAAACTCTTTTATTACTTTTCAGAAGTATATTTTAACTTTCCTTATATTTCAAAGTATTACATTAAATTTTCATACGGAAAATTATGATTCATTTTGAAATATTATATAAATTCAGTAATTTTTCAAAAACTTTTATTTTACTTTTTATTGATTTCATAGTACTTTCAGCAAAATATTTCCATCAGGGGGGGTCATAACAGTCGCGTATCACAAATCAGATTTCGAGGGTCTGACCCAGTGACCCAAACAATTCATTTATTGGAATCTGAAAAACTGGTCAACGACTGAAGATCGCTCTTACTCTGTTATTCAATATTGCCATTTGGATGGTTCCCTTATTAGTCTGAGATAGTGATCTCAATTACCAGGGACGGAACCAGTGCAAGTCCTTAAGAGGAAAGAACACACACACAGACGAGGTCTTTGTAGAAATTAAAACGAGAGTTTTAATATAAAATTAAAATTATATTTAAATAAAAAGCATTATTATTGATTCCATTAATACAAAAACTAATATAATTAAAATTACAAATTACAAATTAAAATTACAAATTAAAATTACAAATTAAAATTACAAATTACAAATTAAAATTACAAATTAAAATTACAAATTAAAATTACAAATTACAAATTAAAATTACAAATTAAAATTGTAAATTAAAATTACAAATTAAAATTACAAATTAAAATTACAAATTAAAATTACAAATTTTAATGACTAACTTTATCATATTAATGAACTTCTAAACATATAATAAAAACATATAATGAATAGAATTAAAACTAAATTAATTTTAATTGCGAAATATATACATATATATATTCTGTCCAGCAAGAGAGTAGTTTCAAATCAAACGAAAACTCGTCTGTTCGGCGCAGATTGCTCCACACGGAACACTTAGAAAGCCCCCCCCCCCCCTTCTCCACTCCACAAGACTATACTGCTCAAGCAGCTTTTCAATGCTAGTGCTCTGCCCACTTTGTCCGCTATACTTCTTCTATGCGCAGAAAGTACTCTCTCGCTGGAAAGAGTATATATGATATAAAAATATTATAAATAAATAAAAATAATAATATTATAGAATAAAAATATCATAAAATAAAAATATTATAATATAAAAATATTATAAATAGCTATTATTTACAATTTTGTATAATTTTTTTATGTGTGTTCGGTATTTGTGTCAGTTATTCTTCGTGAGGATAATAAAAGAAATTTACATGGTAGTAATAATCTGGAGGAAGAGAAGAAGGGAAAGAATATCTTATAGTAGGAGAATTGCTGCGAGCAGAGTTCGAATTAAAATCTGGATTGAGGAGCTCATCAGGAAAGAGATCCATCACTTGATCGACATGGTCGAGAAAAGGATCAACTAGGGGTGGGAGCTGAAGCTCAGGAGAAGCAGGTACTAGGATTACTTCTTCAAGGATTTCTAGTGAGAGAATAAAGAAAATTGAGTAAGATCTTGATGTGGGAGACTGTATGACATGTCTATTATTTGTGAAATGTAATGTAAAATTAATCGAAGCCTCAGCGAATTGACTCTATATCGCAGGTATAGCGACAGGAAAAATACTATTCCCCAAAAAGCTAGGAGATCCTAAGAACAAGTCAAACGTGAACGGCGGGCGGGTTGGGAGGCTGAACACGTGTTACTGTTCATTACAATGGGCGCGTTCAGCAGAACAAATCGCTTGGTAGCAATCGAACATGATTGGCTCTTACTTTTAGAACCAACAAATCAACGTTAAGTGTTGACTAGACGACAATTCAGCAGTTGTTCTGCTGAATGCAGCCAATATGAAAGAAAAACTAAGTTTCCTGTCCAAGCGGAATCGGAGTATGAATTTGAATTCAGGCAGACTTACTCGTGGACGATTTTCGTCTGATTCAAATTAAATGCGGCACGGGAGATTGGCAGTGGCAGCCCTCAGTTTAATCGGGAGGAAGTCAGCTTAGTCAAGAATTGTTGCAAGTGGTTGTTGATACTGGTTGATACTGGCACCAGATATTACACAGAATAATTACCGAATGTTCCGCAAAATATTTCACAAGAAGTTGTTTAAAATAATATTTCGTATGCGTATTTATATTTATAATATATTTCAAATTTCTATTATGCATACAAGCTACTATTATTGCATCACCAATCATACTAATAATAAAAAATAAAATAATAAAATAATAAAATAAAATAATAAAAAATAAATAATAAAAAATATATATATTGATAAAAAAAAAGATAAAAAATGAAAACATTAACATATGTCTTATCATATACACATACTAAAAAGATAATTGTGACATAAGATTACAGTTTATATACTTATATGTATTTAATAAATTGTATCAAATACATATATGTACACATATTTATAACTTACATATACTTATTTAGTACAATATTCAATGAATGTTCTTTAAATGGTATTAAACAGATTCTCTGAATATTCCTAGAGTATAATCAAAAATATTTTTTCAACCTATCTGGAATATTTAAATTGGTCTCATTTAAACGTTCTATAAAAATTTAAAGAACATCTTTTACATTGAAAGAATATTCTAATATTTTCAACAAATGTTTATAGAATGTGTTTGTGTTATTTGGGATGCTCTTACGATAATATGACGTTTAGAGCTATAAATTTTCGCTTCATATAAAAAATTCAACAGTTCTTATACACTAAATAAATGTACTGCGGACTACATAATAAAATGTTAATAAATCATTAAAATTGAACTCAGAAGTCTAATATAAATAACATAAATAACATAAATAATATAAATAATATAAATAATATAAATAATATAAATAACAGAGGTGCCATACAGTACATAATTTTAGGATACTCGAAAAAGATATTTTCTAAAAAAATATAAAACTCTAACGGTAAAACAAACTCCAGGATCCCCTTATGCAGTAATTTGGTTGACAAATTTAAACTGACATCATAAATTAAATGTTTAATCACCACAGCTTAAATTTCCTGCAGCTCTGAATATTAAAACCAAACAAAAGAATTTTTCTTGCATGAGTATAAACGATTTCGGTCAGAAAAGACGACGCCGATCAAGTGTTTGTCAGATCGGGTATCTCGGGCTGTGTTATCTATATTGTCTAAATATCTTCGAACGCGCAGGCGGTGTGCGATATATAGACATTAGACACAAGACACAAACACACACAAAAAATATATAACACAAAAAAATAAGATAGCTCGTATATTTTTTATAAAATAATGTAATCAGGATCGATGCTCCTGTTAGACCAACTAGGCAGCCGCCTAGGACGCAGGACTCAAAAGGGTGCAATAACCATCATCAGGACCAAAGTTGACCATTGTTTTTTAAAGAGTTGTAAATAGTTAGCTTTGCCTAAGGCGTAAAACAGTTCGGTCCTGAATGTAATTATTATATAATGTAAAATATATAAATCGCACACCCGCAAGAAAAGTGACATAAATAAAAAAAAACAAAATTGTTCAAGAGAAAGGAAAAAAAAATTACATTAACAATAACATTTTCTATTATATAATAATATTATAAATAGGCTTTTATCTCAAACTCTGTCGTAAATTATAAATCGGCAGTATTAAACATAGCGGACTTACACGGAAAGTATTTCAATTCAACTTCTATCATTTCCTGATTGAAGGGCGATGTATGTATTTAGAACACAATTCGCACATAAAATAAAATTCGAAAAATTTTGACTTGTATCACTTTTCTTGAGAATGTACGATATAACAAATAAATAATATAATTATTACATAATGTAAAATAAGTATCAATTATAATAAAAATTTCTTTTTCATATTTGACTAATTTCTTATCAAAATATAAAAAGTCGCGAAAAGTAAATATACAGATTCTCGTAAACGTATTCATTGAATATCTTGGAACCCAGATAGCACAAAACATCCTCGGGAATATCCTCAGGATGTCCTAAAGCAATTCTCAGGACATCAGGATATCCCTAAGATGTCCCAGGATGTTTTGTGCCATGCAGAAAAAGACGCATCATTTTGCTTCAAGGTAAAAAATTATACAATACTATGTATATCAATACCGTAGATTACGATAAAACTATTTTCAACTTCTAAAAATTGTCCCTTAAAGATTTTTTTGGAGGGGTGCTATCTCTATTTCAATTTTTGAATGGGAAGGATATGTTTTGACTTAGAACTTAAATTCTATGCAAAAAAATAAGACTTTTACTCTTGTTATTTTCTTAAATTTTCCCGAATTTTTTAATTTTAAAGGGTTTTCCCCAAATTTTAAGCTTCAAAAAATGCGGTGTAATTCCGGAACTAAGATAATTGAATTTTGAAAAAAGATTCGAAAAGTGCATGTCAAGAGCTTTCTAACGGCTTCTAAGTCACAACAGTCTATTAGACCAAAATGAGGGAGAAGTGTCTACATTTGTAAAGTCTTGACCAGTGAATTATATTTCGAGTCTCGTTCTTCGAGATTATAATGATTTACTTGTAGTACCGCTACTTATGCTTATCGTAACCACAGCTTCAGAGTAGTTAAATAAATTTCCGCGGATCCACCGCGTCGCCTACCGGCGCCACCTGACGTCATAACGTTTTTTGTGCTTGTCAATCACGCTTCAGGGTACTTTTCTCATTATAAATTAGTGCACACAGTTTTCTATTACTTTCAACAAAATAAGTCTAAAGTAGTGTACTCTCCTACCCTTGTCATGGGAAAACACAAAAGAGAGAGAAAACACAGTAGCGAGTCCGACAGGACCTCGATATGACGAGCTATGCTCGTGCTTTTTGGCGACATGCACTCAGTTTGATGAGGCATGTTCGTGCATTCTGGACTAGTAAATTTTGCACGAAGGAGGCAATAACCACTAGTGCCACTGACAACCATTGTATATTTTTAGATGGTAGTCATCGGGATCAAAATATCCCTGCGAATAACCAGTGCGTAACTGCATCTGACTATGCCGACCTTCCTAGCTTCTCGGACGCTGCATCTCGGGCGATCCCCTGCCCTTTACAGACAATGCCCTCGGTTATTATAACGGAGGACGTTGCTCTTTCAGACGTCTTGTCAGACGTTTCCAAAAAGCTAGATTCCGAAACAGAGGATCTCTTGGGCGAGGATCCGGCCAAAAGTAAGAGGATGTCAGTGGACCTTCATCAAAGCCTGGTGGCAAGATGGTCCGTCTGGTTGACGGAGGGCCTTCCAAAAGAAATAAAAGACAAAACTGCCGATAAATATCCCCGCAGAGGTAACCTCCTGTTAGAGGCCCCTACATTGAACGACGAACTAGTCCACTCAATTGGCGCCACAGGTGTTAAAAGAGACAATCTTTTCAAGATTGAACAAAATCTAGCTGGTTCAGCTTTGTCTGCGCTTGGGGAAGGTCTCACAATGATTCTCAATGATGAAAACAATCCAGTGGATCGCATGATCCTCTTAGAAAAACTGGCTGATGTCGGTAAATTACTTTCCCAGCTATTTTTCTAAATCTCGTCTGCAAGAAAAGCTTTCATTGCACCTCTTCTTTCTAAGCCAATGAAAGAATTGTTCCAGAAAACTAAATCAGGAACCTTCCTACATGGTGAAAAGCTTTCAGACGTTATTAAAACGGCGAAATCACTAGAAAAAATGGGAAAGGAAATTAAAAGCTCATCCACTTCATCTATTTCGTTCGATTCAAGAAGAATGGGCTTCAAGGCCAATGTGGGTCGTTCGTTAAACTGGAGAGGCCCTTATGCGAGACAGGGAACTCAGCATCAGGGCCGGAAGAATTATTTTCAAAAAACCAGATTTCCCACATCGACACAGTCCAGCAACAGGACATCTCAGAACGACGCAAAACAGACGAAGACGAGCCAGCCTCAAAAGGAGAAGAATTAGTCTCAAAGGTGAGGTCACCTGCGGGTCGTCTCAAACATTTTTTCCAACATTGGGAAAAAATCACACAAGACCCCTTTGTGCTTAATTGCATTAGAGGTTATGAAATTCCTTTTACATCTCCCCCTCCTCAATCGCTTAGCTTCACTAAAGTAATTCCATTTTCTAAGGAAGAAGAAAAGTCCATAAGTATGGAAATAAAAAGATTAATCGCCATGGGAGCCGTTAATGAATGTGAATCAGAACAGGGAGAATTTCTATCATCCTTCTTCCTCGTTCAGAAACCAAATGGCTCAAAACGTTTTATTTTAAATTTCAAAGTCCTGAACCATTTCATAGAATCCTTCCATTTTAAATTGGAAGATCTACGTTCAACCTTGCGGTTGATTTCTCCAGGAGACTTCTTGTATAACCTTGACTTAAAAGACGCTTATTTCTCAATTCCTATTGGACAAAAAAGTCGAAAATTTCTTCGCTTTAAATTTAAAGATCGCTATTATGAGTTTTGTTGCCTACCTTTTGGACTTTCTACAAGTCCATACGTATTCACCAAAGTATTAAAGCCTGTGGTAAATTTTCTGAGAGAAAAAGGATTTTTATCCACAATTTATCTAGACGATCTCTTATGCATTAGCAATGATAATTCGTCCTGTTTGAAAAACGTAAAAACTACTAGAAATATACTGAATAAATTAGGCTTCACAATTAACGAAGAAAAAAGTTTGCATACACCAAGTAATCGTTGCAAATACTTAGGTTTTGTCATCAATACAATAGAAATGACTCTCTCCCTTCCAATAGATGAAAGAATTCTCTTAGTTGAAAATGTTAGAGAATTTTTACATAAAGAATCCTGTCAAATCAGAGACTTTGCCCGCCTTATCGGTTTACTTGTCGCAACTTGTCCCGCTGTTCCGTATGGCATATTATATACAAAACTTTTAGAAAGGGAAAAATTTTTGGCCTTAATACTTTCGGATAACGATTTCGATCAAAAGATGGTGATTCCCTCCTATCTCCAGGAGGATTTGAGATGGTGGCTATCTGTAATTCCCCTCGTTAAATATCCAATTAGACATTCCAAATTTAAGAAAGAAATTTTTTCTGACGCTTCTCTGTCAGGTTGGGGAGCTCACTGTAACAGCGAAAACGCACATGGTTTTTGGACGTCATCTGAGAGAAGACTACATATTAACCATTTAGAACTTATAGCAGCCTTCATGGCCTTGAAATGTTTTACACAAGATTGCGAAAACTGCGAAATTCTTCTAAGAATTGACAACACCACCGCTATCGCGTATATTAATAAAATGGGGGGAGTCCAATTTCCGGAATTGAACAGACTTGCGAGGAATATTTGGAAATGGTGTGAAGAGAAAAATATTTGGGTTTTTGCCTCCTATATTCCCTCGCGGGAAAACTCAGATGCGGACAGAGAATCCAGACGTCAGAATATCGATACGGAATGGGAATTGGCAAATTTTGCCTTCAATAGGATTATTCGTACATGGGGTTTACCTGACATTGATCTGTTCGCCACCAGTATCAATGCCAAAGTTCAGAAATTCTGCTCCTGGAAACGAGATCCAGAAGCATAGAACATAGATGCTTTTACAGTTAACTGGGAACACTTCTATTTCTATGCCTTTCCCCCATTTTCGCTTCTTGCCAGAGTCTTACAAAAAATCAGAATAGATAAAGCACTAGGAATCCTGGTGGTCCCACTCTGGTCAACTCAACCCTGGTTTCCTCTGTTCAACTCTATGTTAATTGACAGACCTTTAGTCTTTTTGCCATCGCCTAACCTATTATTATCTCCATGCAGGTCCAGAACACACCCAATGACGAAACGGCTTACCCTGGTTGCAGAGAAGCTCTCAGGAGATCTTTCCAACAGAAATCACTTCCGGAGGATTCAATAGATATCCTAATCTCGTCACTGACGCCAGCTACAATGAAGCAATACAACTCTGGGCTAAAAAACTGGTGGAACTTCTGTCTAAGCGCGAATCGAAATCCCCTCCAGCCAGAAGTTAATGGAGTACTGAATTACTTAACTAAGCGCTTTAAAGAAGGCGCGGCCTATGGCACTTTGAATTCTGAGAGATCAGCAATTAACCTTCTCAGCTCTGTAGATTTAGGTAATGACTCGTTTATTATTCGCTTCTTCAAAGGAATTTATAAACTCCGCCCTATTAAACCCAAGTATGACTCCATTTGGAGCACCGAAACATTATTAAAATGGTCCGAAGAATTGGACCCTTTGGAATCGTTAGATCTACAATCTCTCACTCTCAAATTAGTTGCCTTACTCGCGCTAGCTACGGCCCATAGAGTCCAGACCTTATCACTCATTAAGATAAAGAACATTTCCTCTTCGCCAAATGGTGTAGAAATAAGAGTCACAGATCAAATTAAGACCTCCCGGGTAGGAGCTGCACTACCTATGTTTTTTCTCCCCTTTTTTAATTCAAGGAAAACCGCATGCGTGGCGAGCGTCCTTATCTTTTATTTATCAAAAACCAAAGTCTTGAGAGGTTCCATAGACAACCTTTTCATCACAATTAAAAAGCCACATAAAGCAGCCTCTTCACAAACTATAAGTAGATGGATAAAACAATGCTTATTACTCGCGGGTATTGATAAAAAATACACTGCTCATAGCACGAGACACGCGGCTACCTCATCCGCAGATTGTAAAGGCATAGATATTAATATCATTAAAAGTACAGCAGGTTGGTCACACACAGAACACTCTCAGGTCTTCGCAAGATTTTATAAGCGACCTATTACTAATGATAGAGGGAGTTTTGTAGCTTCTCTGTTCGAGGAAAATAATTCAAAGATATAAAAAAAAAAAAAAAGATTCTTCGCCTCTGTCATTGTACCAGGTTCTACCTACGTATATCTAAAGTAAATAAAAACGCTCCACTTATGATAAACAAAAACAAAACAGAGAGTTCGGATCTTAGTCAATTAGTTTCAAGCTCTGAACATCTACTACAAGTAAATCATTATAATCTCGAAGAACGAGACTCGAAATATAATTACGACTCAAACGAACTTACCTGTAAGTGAAGTTCGAGTATAATTATATGAGAGTCTCGTTCGAGAGATTACTTTCCCACCCACTCTCCTAGAGCTTTCCCACCCTCAGCAACTCTAGTCTTCTCCTGGAGGACTCATATTTTCGTTTTTGATTTATCCTAGTAATACTCTAAACTATATGACGTCAGGTGGCGCCGGTAGGCGACGCGGTGGATCCGCGGAAATTTATTTAACTACTCTGAAGCTGTGGTTACGATAAGCATAAGTAACGGTACTACAAGTAAATCATTATAATCTCTCGAACGAGACTCTCATATAATTATACTCGAACTTCACTTACAGGTAAGTTCGTTTGAGTCGTAATTCTATACATACTGAAATGAGCAGGAATTTGCCTAATGGCTCAGAGCCGAGAGAGAAAGAGTTTAAGAGGTGATACTTATTCTGTCTCGCACGTTTGTCTAAATGGAAAAAATAATAATAATCTCCATAATGGATGATGAGCTCTCTGTTTCTCTATCGTCTTTCTGTCTTACAAACAAGCTCGGCTGGCTTTAACAGCTGTGCTCACTCTAGTATGTTACATAGATCACTGGTTTTGACGAAAACAAGATAGTTTTCCTTAGTTAGTGAAATACATTCAAACTATAGCCTGATAATAGAAAAGGATTTGTTGTGACTAAGGGCGGTATTCATAGTCCGTTCTTATATTCAAGATCGTCTTAAGCACGAACTTATATTCACTCTCTTCGTCAGACACAATCTATGTGTGACGAAGAGAGCGAATATAAGTCCGTGCTTAAGACGATTTTAAATATAAGAACGGACTATGAATACCGCCCTAACTATTAGAAAGCTCTTGACATGCACTTTTCAAATCTCTTCAGAATTTAATTACTTCAGTTAATGCCGGAGTTACACCGCATTTTATGGAGCTCAAAATTTAGTTATAGAGGAAAACCCTCTATAACTAAAAAATTCGAGGAAATTTGAAAAAAATGACAAGAGTAAAATAGCCTTATTTTTTTGCATAGAATTTGAATCCTAAGTTAAAACATACCCTTCCCATTTAAAAATACCAAGATAAGGGTACCCTTCCCCCCAAACCTCAAGAGGCAATTTTTGGAGGAAAAGAGTTTTATCGTAATCTACGGTATCAATATACATAGTATAATTTTTGCACCGAAGCAAAATGATGCGTCCTTTCTGAAATATTCAATAAGTACGAGATATTTGAAAATCCTGTATACAATATAACAGATATTGTCGCAAAAAAATGAGTATCATATTTGTTATAAGTTGTGCTAAAATTAAGCTTGTAATTAGTTATTAGAATACAAACTTAATATTATTTATTATTATAACGTTGAATATAACTAAAAATATATATAACAATATGTATAAACATCTAATATACAGGATGACCCATTTTAAATAATCCATTGAAATTTCTCGAAAACCAAGGCTTTCATTGAAAAATGTCTCGTACAAAAGTTTTGCAGTTTCGACGGGGACATAAAATGGTGCCATTAGTTTAATTTTTAATAGTCATTTGAAGGTGATGTGAAAGTCACCTTCAATTTTTTAAATGGACATCCTCATTTTTCATTGCATAATCTTGTAGCTGAGGTCAAGGCACTTTTCGAAACACTAGTTACAAACTTTGCGATATAACTTCTTGAGTTATGAGTCTTCAAAGTTAAAGTACCGCCGACATTAACATTACCCAAGGTATACCACACGGAAATTGCCCGATCAGATTTACACCTTTTGTGTGCGTGTGCGTGCGTGCGTGTATGTCAACAGAGATAAGGACCCCACGATTTGTCAGTCCCGTAATATTTAATGACTCCAAATCCCCTCTGTATTGTATGTGCGCGCACGCGCGCGTGTGTGGTGTGTGGATGTGTATAGCATAAATTTTTAATTTCTGAAATGTTCGAAAACATTCCCTTCTACCTCAAGACATCGTCTTTCAAACTCGTGATTGATAGCTAATAAGAACATTCTTTGAAATCAATCTAGCGGGAATTGTGGGTGCCAGCGGTACTTAAACTTTGAAGACCCATAACTTACCATCGCAAAAGAGTTTGTAACTAGTGTTTCGAAAACGCCTTGACCTCGGTTACAAGATTATGCAATGAAAAATGGGCTTGTCCATTTAAGAAATATAAGATGACCTTCAAACGATTATTGAAATTCAAATTAATGGCATTATATTTGTCCCCCTCGAAACTACAAAACTTTTGTACAAAACATTTTTCAATGAAAGCCTTGGTTTTCGAGAAATCTCAATGGATTATTTAAAATGAGACATCTTGTGTAAGTCAGAAAATAAGTTATTAGTTTTTGGAAGAAATATTTCTATATTTTTTTATTGTCGCGAAAGATTTATATATTTTGTTTGCACTGTCTTGTGCTGAAAATGATTATTGAAGAAAAAAGACCGCATAAAAAAGTACCACGTCAATCAAACGACAGGTAGATTGGCGTCCCTTTCCCCCCCTTTCATCTACTAATCTCCTTCAAACATCCAAGGAAAAAATAGAAAAGTAAAGAATGTAGTAAATGCTTTTGTAAATTGGTGGGGGGTATCCGCGTGGATAGCTTTCAATGCTTCTAACTGTCGCTTGATTGACGTTGCACTTTTTTATTCGGTTCTTTGTTGGAAAATAGTGAAGTGGACAGCTTTCAATCAGCGTTACCAATTCTCATCCTAGCCTGGGTAGAGCGCTCTGCGCAGTACATGAACATGGTCCCTCGATTGTGTGCGTGGAAACCCAGGACGAGAATTGGTAACGCTGCTTTCAATGCTCCTGATTGTGCATACTTTACCTAACGTACAATTTACGTGTTGGATTTCGGTGTAAAGTAAACGGATCTAGTGAGCATCGTTGTCACTGATGGCACTTGCTTTTTTTCGTGCAGAGATATCTCGTTCGGATTATAAGAAGCAAAATTTATCGCAACTTTTCGTGCTGTCATCGTCAACAAATTCATCAGTTCATACTCTGTTCCGTGTTTGTCGAGGACGTCGCATAAGCACTGTACGTACCAAGTTCCTTCTTCAGGATTTCTCCAAGTATAAAATCCTACAAATAATAAAAAGTGATTATTTATTCATATTGATCATTGATTTATTTATTGATATCACTGAAATCAAACGCAAAATAACGTAAGCGGAAAGAAGTAAAGGGAAATGGAAGGAATAAATTCTGTCCTGACCTAGGAAAAAAAAAAATCTGATATTTATTGTATTACAAAATAATTTGATAACAACCACGCGAGCACGCATCACGAGTAAAATTAGGTGAAGAACATTTACCTTGAACCGAGCTATGAGCTAACAAGAAATCTGCATGAGTCGGTATTTTATAAGATGATACGCTATCAGTTCCTGTTAATACCACCGAATTACTGCGAGTTTGAACTCGAGTAGACAGCACGACTCCACTATCAAGTTGTTCGCCTCTACAAGCCTAGAGAGATAGAAAAAATACACATATTAGATAAAATAGTCTAACAAGAACACATATGAATGTCTTTTTTCTCCTTTCCTTCTCTGATTTTTCTCGATAATATAAAAATAGAGTAAAATTTGAAAAATGTTGATTGCTCGACCTGGAAAAAGAACAGCTTCGGTTTTCCCGCGAGTGTTTTACATTTGTTGGCGGTGAACGATTTCCAAATTTTATCAGAATTATAAATGCTGTCTTTTGCGCTGATTAAATCTTGGTGTAGTCCGTGAGTCAAAACGATAATACATAAACAATCGTTATCTGTGTGATCATACTCACTTACTGTAACATATGAAATTAAATGTCAAAATTTAATTAAATAAACATGTAATTTATCAAAGAAAGAAACGAGTTCAACAAGAAACAAGTCATAAACCAAAATAAAATATAACAATTACTCACGATTCTCTATTTCGTTCATAATTTCGTTGAAGGTAAAGTCGTTATGGATTTTTACTTCAAACCCAAGACGTGTAAAACTTTTCTCCAGTCTTTTGGCATCCATTGCGGTGCCTTCGCGATTATCAAAGTTTGTGATCTCAAATACTTCATGATTAAATATTACACATTTACCACGATTTTTGTGGCTCATGTTGTAACAATCTGCATCTTCTTGCACAGACATGTATGCAGTGGATGTCGAAGGTTTGCTAAAATAAATACGAAAATGCAAGATATAATCAAATCATAGAACACAAAGCACAAATTTAAACAAAATATTTATTTCTTAGAGTACAAATCGTATCTTTAATAATATTTTTATAAAAATTATTACCAAAAAATCTTATAATATTTATATTTGCGGATTGGCTTGCTTAATTGTACAACAAATGTTTTTGTAATCATAAATTAGTGATAATTTTCTTACCTTATAACACTATCATTGATATTTTGATTCTGAGCCGTTATGACATGAGCGTCAATCTTGTGCAAAATTTCTATCTGGGGCTTAACTGTATCTGGCTTGTCAGAGTTTCTTCTCGACGGTGTCTTTAAAAAAACAGGTTTAAACAAATAAAAAATTAATTTTATAATTTTACAAGATTAAATAATTTTAAAAAATATATGAGATAAGTTTTTATTTTATTTTTGTAAAAAAATTAAGCAAACAATTATCTCAATAAGAAATTATTTAGAAATAATTTTGATTAAATAAATTATTATTTGCATAACAATATATTCTGTTACAAATTAATTACAAATTTGTTGTACACATTCATTCTTCAATCTATATCGATTTTCGTTTCAAACACATTCAAGAGTCAAAAGTATAAGTAAATTTGTAGATAATTGATATTTGTAGATAATTGATAATTGATATTTGTAGATAATTGATAATTGATATTTGTTGATAATTGTTGTATACATTTGCTATCTGCGTGAAATTGCATATCGCAACATCTTAGTTACATAATAAGTATACTTGTATGTGTACGTACATAAAAGTCTGGAATAACAGATGTAGATTTACTCCGGAGTCGTGAAAATCCTGCAGAATCTATAATCGAGGTAAGTTTGCTCTTAGGTTCTTCGTCAGATGATTTATCGTATTGATATTTTGATATTGCATTTTGGACAGGTGATTTTTTGTTTTGCTTTGTCTGAAAATGTAAAGATTGAAATTTATTTACTTATTATTTACTTATTATTAATAGAAAGATGTTTTTAGTACATTAGATATGCTCGCTGAATGTAATGATTCCGCCTGGCATTTTGGCAGAATGCTACAGTATAAAGTTGACGGGTTATTATTGGCAATAATAATGATTGGACAACTTGTTGATATGGTTGTATGTTAATTTTTACCTGTAGTATATATGTATTTTTTTTTTATTTATCAAAATAAATTTAATAAAAGAAACGTTAGTCACACATAATTTTTGAATATATTGTAAATCTCGAAAAAGTTTCGTGTTTACGAATAATGTTATGTAATTGTTTATATTTAATAATTAAAGAATAATTATTGTAATTAATTACGTTATATTATCTGTTATTTAACTTTTTTTAATACGATCAAAGTTAAATGTAAAATAAATATAATATTTTTTCTTCTTATGCTTTATTTTCGATACTTTTTGCATTTTTCCCATATTTTATCGTTTTAAATTTGATTGAGTTTTTTATTGTGTAATTATGTCTTTGAAATTAAACTAACTTACATTAACATTTAAATTTGACCTTTATTTAAATAAACTTAAATTAATATTTGATAAAAAAGTCGAGTCTCTCGAATCGATATACGAGATTGTTAAAAATATTATTTTAAAAATGTGTAAAAAATGATTTTACAATAACAAAACTTATCGATTAGATCCATTTCAAAACTTGTTGCAAAATGTGTTTATATAAAAATAATAGAAAAATAATTTTATTTTCATCATATATGTAATTATATAACAAAACTTTTTAGCAATTAAATAATAATTTATTTTGTGCTTAAAAATATCACGTTTTGATTTTTTTGTCTTCTTCCCGATCTTTAGTTGTACAGCTTTCTATGCTCTCGCTCTTGCTATTGTTAGAACAGATATTGATGGGAATTCTATTGTGCATTTTTTTACCTATTTTACCAATTCTCAATTCCTGTACGTTCTTTTCAGCAATGACTACGTTTGCACGTCAACCTTAATCGAGTTTAGTAACATCCGTAGTCCGAAACTGGCCAGTTCCATTTTTTAGAGGAATAGCTGTGACCAGTTTCATAACTATGGATATTGTTCAACCCGATTAAGTCCCGCAGAGATGGCTGAACCGCACAGTCATTTGGGCTTAGCAAACCTACGAACCTGAGCTCATACACTGCGGTCACACACACACACACACACACACACACACACACTATCGGATCCTGATGTCAATAATGGCGAGGGGGAGGGGGAGTGGGGTTTCGACCTGCTTTAATGCATTTTTTACCAAGATTTTTAAAACGGATCCAGCAAAATTGATTTTTTTAACTTGGAAAAGGGGGGTTTTAACCCTTCTCCCCCCCCCCCTCCTCTTAGGATCCGCCAGTGCACTCACACACAAACACGATTGTATTTACTTCAAATTTCACGCATATCCTCCCCCTCCTTAAAGTATCCTACGCAAAAGCGCCGAATCATATGGAGAAGTCTTCATCTCCCGGAACCAATTGAAAGAAGAAGAAACCCGATTAATACCTGGTTTCTAGTCCTAAGAATTAGAAAAAGATGAATAAGTTGAACCGAGAGTTAATCTACATTGGTGGAAATGGGCATAAGGGTGACGTGTAAACGTAGTCAATGACTCTTTTTACTTAGAGAGAGAGAGAGAGAGAGAGAGAGAGAGAGAGAGAGAGAGAGAGAGAGCGAGAGAGAGAGAGAGAGAGAGAGAGAGAAAGTGTACAAAATCTATGATTAAATTTATAATGAAACAGTTAGTTACAAATACGTTTACTGGTTGAAATTTGTTTTACTGAAATGGCCTAATTTACACAATTATTTTCATGCAGAACTTCATTATTTATCATCAGCATTCACAAACGTTATTTAGCTTACTAAGCAGCACACATGTCCAAAATACATTGAAAGGATATCCAGTCCTGTCGTCCCAAAACCATCTACGCGAGGGTGTACGAGGGTCTACGCTACTGGGTGTCTTTTGGATATGCCATCTGGGTATGTATTTAGTTTAGTTTATCATTCTAATACTCACATGCATTTTCTTCTATATTTTTGAGTAGATGTATTGATTATTTTTTGTACTTTCAAGTATCCCTCATTATTATTTTTTTTGTTTTCATTTTTACGCAAATCCTTATACATATGCAATATTTCAGAGGGTAACATTCGATCTTCCTGAATATATAATATCCGCAGTATTCTAATAGCCTTGTACACACTTATATCCAATTTGAAGGACAACTTGACGAGTATATGCTGTTTAGATTCGCACGACATGACTCCAACACAGAAAGAGTACGCCTATACAATATCCGGAGTAAAATCACACCACATTAAATCACTGATGCTAATCGTATTATGTTGATTTCTATCATATGACAGTTTTCAGCTATTAAATTGCATACGCATTTACTAATCGGTGTACAATATCTATACTCTCTTGAAGACATCGTACATACCACTAACTGAATGACAGAAGAAAATAAATAGTTTGTCGGTTTGGAGAGGAATTTTATTTCGAAGTACAGCAGGTAAACATTCCAGACGAAAGATTTCCGCAGATAGTTCCTTTCTCACACGAAAAACTCGTCACAGAAAATTCTTCTAACACTATAGATCACGAATGTCCAACATCCGACTTGCGGATCGGATCCGGCCCGCATTCCGAAAGATGAAATTGAGACTGGTACTCGGAACTAGACACTCTTTTCGAACTGATTTCTGACGATACCTGCTATACCCCCACTGTCGCTCGAGGCTCAACGGCCGAACCGCCGATCGCACGTCTAATGTTATGCCTCAGGAGTGTCCCTATATAAGAAATATGTGAGGATTGTATACCTTCCGCCAAATCGTCATTAAAATTTTCCTTGCTATTAATTTGGTGGTGATCTCTGGGCAACGCAAAGAAGACAATAACTTGATATTAGTCTGGCCCGCAGGCAATGGTAAAAATTTGAAATCTGGCCCCTCGGAGAAATTAGTTTGGCATCCGTGCTATAGATCATACATTAATAATATTTTGTAGATTTTATATATCATCTTACATTTATTTTATACTGTTTATAAATTATACTGATATAATTTATACTGTTTATAATGATACTGATTTATTCTGTTTATAAATATATAAATACTAAATAGCTGATGCAATTATTTGCAAAGATAAATAAAAAAAAATTTTAAACGAGACATTGGTTTTTTAAAAAAAAGTATGCAGTTGCATGTTGCAAACTACATATTTTTTCTTGAAAGCAACTATGTGTTTTCTTTATACCAATTGATTCGTCTCATTATTTTATGCATAAAAGTATTAAGGTAAGATTCCCGAAAATTGAATATTTTACAAGATATTTTGTATTTTATGTCAAAATACTGTAATTTACAAGCCTCATAACTCGAAAAGTACTTAATGAAAAATAACTTCATTATAGTGTTTTGAAAAGCTCTTGACACCAGCTATTAGATTTTGGAATCAAAAATAGGGGTATCCATTTAAAAAAATAACTCTGACCTTCAAATAACCTTGAAAATCAACTGCGAGGTCAAAGTCAAGGTCACTATCAGATAGATCCCTCGAAATCATGCAAATTTCGTCTGAGTCATTTTTTTGTACAAGCACATCCCTACGTTTTAAAAGGGTGGGACGGGTGGTCTGAAACACCCGGTATATGCATGTATTATTTTATTAATTTCGTGATTAATTCCATACATCTTTTTCGCACGTGGATAAAAAAAACGTTTTTTTGATCGTTTCTTGAACGTTTTTTGTCGGAAAAATAATGTTTCTTTTATCGTTTTTCGGATTGACATTTTAACCAACGAGAACTTTTTAAGAACCGTTATAAAATGTTTCGAAGGAATATTTGTGAAACGTTTCTGAAAAAAACATGTGCTATCTGGGGTACTTTAATCTTTAGAAAAATCTCTAAAATTTTATTAAATGGTTTATTTGACAAACATGCATCACCCAACCTGACCCGGCCAATGTTCTTGCTGGTCATCCATATATGTTCGTCAATTATTCTCTTTGTTATTTATATTTACCCACAAAGTACTTTTCAAGTTTCGCAGTTCGCAGTGCATAAAAAACACGCAGTGTGTGAAATTGTTCCTGGTACAACGATCTCTGACGCAATTTTTCACATGTAACTTTTTGAGGTATATTTGTTCCCAGTAAACGAGAAATTATTGAAAGTTCAGAAATAGGATTGAAAATTATTGAGAAGAATTAAATAAAATTCAGCATTATCGTAAATAAATTCTTCTCAGTAATTTTTAATCCTATTTCTGAGCTTTCAATAATTTCTCGTTTACTAAGTTATATGCATAAAAAGCTCTTTATGATGAAATCAAAATGAGCTCAGAAGTCGACGCATCCGAGTACATTATGAACACGTTCTAACCACCTTCTGATCTAAATTTATCAACTCAGAAAAATTTTTAGAACTCTTTAGGAGTATTATATGAGATCATCATGCTGTCTGGGTTATATATTTGGCTTTACTCAACGCTTGGAGCCGCTCTATTATGTAAAATTCGATATTTCATATTGCATGGCCTAATATAATAATGCAAAAAACAGTAAACATAAAATTATGTAACCAGCTGCTGACTTATATCGAAGTATAAACGTAAAAATAACGCGAAAGTGTTAATCTTTCTAAATATGTTTCTAGTCAAACTTAAATATTATGTTCGTATTTATATTATTATTATATTATATTATTATATTTTTATAAAATGATAGGAGCAAAAAGAGCCAAACCGCTAGATTTCAGTGCGAACGAACTTATAGTGTGTTATAAAAACCATTAACATACACATTATACAAACGTTTCAACCTGTTATCAGGCTATCCTGTGTCAAATAAATGAAATAAAATAAAATATGAAAACGCACGCTGATCATTTACAATAAGATATTATACTATTATTATATTTTGTAAGAACTAAGAAAACTGTACCGAATATAGCAAGTATAATGCAAATTTATGTATTAATGTTTTAAAATATGATAAAAAAGAGAGAAGGTTTCAATTTATTAAAATATAATTTTCTATTAAAATAAAATAAAGTTGTGTAAAAGAGCCGAAAGCAAAAAAAAAAGCAATACTTCTGAAACTCGTAAGGAAAGAAAAGAGATGGTTTATTAATTAAAATCAGGATGTAAAGAATACAAAATTATTGCATTTTATTGGATTTCACACGACAGCTATTAATATTAGCTCTAATTAAATCAATTTCTTCTTATCTATCTTTGTTGTATCAATCAAACAGAAAATAGCGATCGATAACAAAATAAATTAATCATAGCTTTAACAAAGTCTACGCCTGTGTTAAAGAGAGCTACCGGATTAGTCATCTTCTTTCGAGATTAGAGAAAGAAAGGTTCGCAAATGATAATAATACAAATCGTCTTTGTTAATGATTTGGACTATTAATCCCAGTAAATTAAGATTTTAAGGTAGAACAGACACACATGAAAATAGTTTTCTATTTATATTTGTATTGGCGATGCAATTGCGACGATCGATGTAACATATATTTCGTCGTATTTATAGCATTCGAGAAACGATCGATACTAGCTTTCAATCTTTCACTTCTCTTGGTATTTTTGATGTGAAAAATCGAATATTGAAATTACATTGTTTTTGACAATTACATTGTGAATTATATTGTGTTTTACTTATACCTTATTATCGTATTATGATTAATTTACCTGTTGTTTCTCCGCTTCGTTGCTGTTGGTCTCCGAAGATTCCATATCGCAGAGAAGAGAATTGGCACAGAGATTGTTAAAAGTTAAGCGTCTTCGTGACGTTGAAAACTTTACGAAAAAAATAGATTAAGAGCACGATGTGTCCGAGGAACAACTGCAAAACAGCAATTTTAACTTATCAATTTATCATCTATGTGACGTACTCGAACTCCTACCAGGGAGACGGCTTATCAGTTTTTATCGTTTGATATTGATATGTCTTGGCTTCTAATGTTATCTGGGCATCTGCCCAGACAGCATGATGACCTCATATAATACTCCTAAAGAGTTCTAAAAATTTTTCTGAGTTGATAAATTTAGATCAGAAGGTGGTTAGAACGTGTTCATAATGTACTCGGATGCGTCGACTTCTGAGCTCATTTTGATTTCATCATAAAGAGCTTTTTATGCATATAACCTAGTAAACGAGAAATTATTGAAAGCTCAGAAATAGGATTAAAAATTACTGAGAAGAATTTATTTACGATAATGCTGAATTTTATTTAATTCTTCTCAATAATTTTCAATCCTATTTCTGAACTTTCAATAATTTCTCGTTTACTGGGAACAAATATACCTCAAAAAGTTACATGTGAAAAATTGCGTCAGAGATCGTTGTACCAGGAACAATTTCACACACTGCGTGTTTTTTATGCACTGCGAACTGCGAAACTTGAAAAGTACTTTGTGGGTAAATATAAATAACAAAGAGAATAATCGACGAACAATATATGGATGACCAACAAAAATCCAGCCGAGTCAGGTTGGATGATGCGTGTTTTTTGTTTTCACGTATCATATTATATGATGTCAAAATGAGCTGATTATGAAGAACTATTTTGTGTTAGAAATATAAGTTCATAGTGAGCTCTTATTGATTTACTGTTAAAGAACTCAGAAAAGAGCACTTTTAGACAATTTTTTGTAATTATTTTAGCAGATCATAAAGAATTCAAAAAAGAGAATACTTTTTGAACTCTTGCTGGAGATTCTGCTGTCTGGGTGTGATCAGTAAGGTGTTATTTCTAAGAGTGCAGAATCTCATTATGTTGCAAGGATATTTCTGATTATGGGGCGCAATAATCGTCAGCATCTTTCGGAAATGATCAAGAAAAATTTTGAAAGTTGCTCTAATTGTCGTCGTTGTAAATGGTAAGACTGTTATTTATAGCCACAAAATTCAGAATAGATTTTATTCATGATCGTCTGTCTGATATACTTTGTGTATGCTAATATACTTCCTAAAGAAAGTGCATTTTAATTCTTTAACGTTTTTTTCACATTATATAACATAAAGTGACATGAGTGGACCTAATAATTTGAGTTTAATATTTTTCTTTGTAGGTACGACAAAAAGTAAAAAATTTTTTTATTTTTTCTAGTATATTAAAAAATGATTCTTTTCAAACATTCTGTTTATAAACTACTTTTCTTAAAATATTTAGAAAGAAATATTACTGTAATCAGCTGAATAGAAATGCATTAAAATGGTGTGATTGTCTATCAACGAAAGAAAGGGACAAAATAATCTAAACGCTCTCCTTGTCATCCCTTTTTCATGCAAAAATAACCAATCGCTGCAGTAATTTTTGGTCACGTGTTATCTTTTGACGCACTTTGAAAGGATACCTTTATGCCAAACTTACATAAGAAGGCGCATTTCGGTATGTTGGTATATGTGTATATAGTTCTGTGTAGTTTTGTTAGAGGTTCTGTGGTTGCCGTCGCCGCTGCCAATTGGATATTAATCACATGAGAGGCTATAAATACACACCAATACAAACTATTTGCTGCAGTCCTATATTTCTGTAGTAGAACTACACATAAGGAAAACGCAGTTGCACGGTGTGTCAGTGAAGGTGGAGTATAATTTCAACTGTGACGAAGTGAAAGTTCTTCGCAAAATATTCGAGTATATATTTTTCTATTCTATTTAGTACACAACGTAAGTGCTTTTAAGAGTGCATTTTTCGAAGATTGTCATCGCATATTTATATATTCGCTATTTAATGTGAATGCAGGTAAGATTACAAAGTTTTACAATTGACATTAGTAAAACTTATTTTTCTAGAAGGCTATTGTATTTAAATTTTATAAGTCAGTCGACGATGATTGTCTTGTTTTTCCAAATATCTCATTTTGTTTTCAAATGTACAATGACAGTTGGCAGTCAACTACTATGACATATACTTTCTCATCAATAATTTGTTATTCGGAGAATTATTGTATTTGTCATAATTACTTATTGATATTATTATTATATAATTGCTTGTTGTTATTATAGTAGCATCTGTCTCTTCTTTTCGTTCTTTATTTTGTAAATGACTTTAATTCTATTTAGCACAATACCTCTTTCTTCTCTTCAATATATATATGTTTATTTTTCAGTATTATTTATATCAGAAGAATTTCACAAAGTTTTGACAAGATTTTGAGCAAACTTTTGATTCTAACAACATGACAATAGTGAGTGAACACGTTAAAACAAATCCTTGTCTCAATGACAACGCAACGCTTGGAATAGATGAAGCATGTTTTAGTATTTTGAATAAATATAACAACTCTATCTCGTTTTATTCATATCTGTCAGAATGTTACTTGGTACGTATGATACTAAACTTTTTTATTAAAATTGATTGTTCCTTGGGTCAATAATTTTGTTCTTTATACTTCTAGTGCAAAGGTGTACTGCAAGCTGTCTTACCAGCAAAAAGCAATACCACGTTGGTTGTTTCTACGAAATATCCTCTGCATGTATTTTACGAAGATCCATATTCTGCCAGTGAATTTTGTCAGTGAGTAAGATAAAAATATATGAGCGTGCTTTGATCATTTTATTTATATTATTATTTTTTGCCAAAATACAAAAGTGTACAGCTACAATGGAATAATTTGTATTTACAGTACCACATACAATTTTAAAGAACATGGAAGCTATGGATGGAATATTTCTAAAGAGTCACTATGTTCGGATATTTATACTATTCATGAGCCTGTGAATAGCTACTTTCGTAAGTTAGAAGATTTTACAACAATTTTATGGGATCTTAATTCACAGAACCGATACTGATCGACAAATCATTCTTGCTTGCAGCAATATTTGTAGCTTTTATGGTATGTGTTGTGTTAACGATTTTATTTGCAATTTCCAAAGTTATTATACGTGTTGTAAGAGGAAAATTATCTCCAGATAACATACACGATGTAAGTATTTGTACAAATATATACGTTATTATATAATTATATCAATCTATATAATGTTTATTTTCAGGATTTGGACAGGCTTCAAGAAGCAGAGACATCGAATCCAATAATTAGGACAACCAGATCCAGTACTAGAATCCGCTCAGTTGACACGTTTCGAGGGTATCTTTTATTTTCACATGTGAAATGATGCAATGCAAATTTACTTAGTAAATATCATGAACATTATTTCAGGATTGCTATATTATTGATGATATTTGTTAATAATGGTGGCGGCAAATACGTATTTTTCAATCACACCGCATGGAATGGTCTGACAGTGGCAGACTTAGTATTTCCTTGGTAAATTATCATCTGTGTACTCTGTGTATAGTCGGCATTATTAATATCTTATACTTTTGATTGGGTACTTTTTAATCAAACTCGTGTATGCGTACAGCTTATCAATTAATTTAAAAAAATCGTAAACCAAAGTGTAAGACATTAATGATGCTTAGTTTTGTTATATTGCAGTTACATTGTAATCACTTGCTTTGTGATTTCAGGTTTGCATGGATTATGGGATTATCGATCACTATATCAAAACGTTCGGAACTTCGTGTATCGAGCTCACGTGGAAAAGTTATTTTGCGTTGCCTGCAGCGCGCATTTATTTTGATACTTCTCGGACTGATGTTAAATTCGATGCACACGAAGTCGTTAAAGGACCTTCGGTTTCCAGGAGTTCTTCAGCTGCTGGCCGTTTCGTATTTCGTATGCGCCACAATCGAGACTATATTCACGAAGGCTCACTCTCAGGTACGAATCGAGTCTCCTTCGCAAAAGCGTCTCACACTTATCTGAAAGGGGACCGACTTGCGATAATTAATAATCTCTCAGGACGACTTGTTGCAGTTCGGTCGATTCACAATCGTACGAGATATTCTCAACAATTGGGCGCAATGGTTGATCATTTTAGCGATCGTGACGACTCACACTCTAATCACGTTTCTCCTTCCCGTCCCGAATTGTCCAAAAGGATACCTAGGGCCCGGTGGTTATCACGAATTCGGAAAATTCGCGAATTGCACTGGAGGCGCGGCTGGTTACATAGACAGACTTGTTTTTGGAAGTCACATGTATTCGAAAACGGAAAATTCGGTTTATGGCACCATTCTGCCTCACGATCCCGAAGGTAAAGAGAATCTTGCTTTTTCCGACCGAGATATTAATAAAATTCGCGTAATGTGCGAAATTTATAATTTGCGCATTGTTTACAGGCATAATGAATACTATATCTATAATACTTGTTGTGTATATGGGCGTCCATGCTGGTAAGATTTTGCTGCTTTATTACCAATGCAATGCGAGAATAGTGCGCTGGCTGCTTTGGTCGGGTGTTACGGTAAACTTGAATTTTTTACTTAGCATGAAGAAAACGAAAGATAAAATATATAATGTGTATAATATTTAGGGTATTATTGCTGGAATATTATGCCACTTTGATAAAGAATCTGGAGTGATACCAGTCAGCAAGAAAATGATGACACTCTCATTCGTGTTGACTATGTCCTGTTTTGCATTTTTACTATACGTAATCCTACACTTTTTTGTTGATTATAAGCAATACTGGAGTGGAGCGCCTTTCATTTACGCAGGTTCGTAATATATTATTTAACAATATATTTACAGATCTGGTTGTTTTAGATGCTATTTTTTGTTTCTTTTTTTCTTTAACATCTAAATATTTATACCATGTATTCTCATTTTATGTTAAAATAGATTTTATTTTTCTTATTATGCTTGTCTTAGGTTTGAATCCAATTACTCTCTATATCGGCCACACTATTACTATGGGTTTATTCCCATGGGCTTGGAAATTGTCTCATCCTACACACTGGTCGCTTCTCACTATGAATTTATGGACCACGATCTTATGGGGCATTATTGCATACTGGCTTTACTTGAAAGATATTATTATATCTATTTAAAATTACAAAAAGAAATTACAAAAAGATATTACAGCGTCGTAAGGCAACATAATTCTTGTAAGAAATGAAATTAATTGCAGATTGTAATACATAGTGTAGATATATATTTAGGAAAGTGAGAAAAATCATGTGTGAATTTATAAAAATGACTTTCCAAAACAATGTGATAAAATGCATAATAAAACAAATAGTTCTATTACATTAATGAACATTATGCTGTCCGTTAATGGATTTTGTGAATTATACAAATAATGCGCAATTTTTGTTTTAAATATGTATTAATTTTCTAATATAAACATTTTACAAATGTTTTGCTAGCATTAAAACTTTATTTTCCAACATTAACATTTACACAAAACACTATATGAATATAGAATATGAAAGAAATTTGTTCACAATAAGTTTCAAATATAGATTTGACTATACGATATAAATAATATAAAATATAAATATATAACACATATGGCAATGAACTTTCTTGGCGCTGAAAGAAATATCTATATATTTCTGTCTTTTGGATCTTTATAAGGTAAACCGATAATTTTAAAGATATCTTCTTCACATGTAATTTTTGCACCTTCTCCTGGACAACCTAAAATTAATTTTAATTGGTATATTTATAAAATATATTTTTAATTTTTATGCTATTTTTATGTAACACACAGGATTTTATTTGAACTTTACCTTCAGTTATAAGAGGTTTCAGTGCATATTCATTGAGAGTGTATTTCTTTTCTAATGCATGTGCTCTCATATTCTTGTTGAATAGATCACTTCCTGTAAAATAAAGTATGGCGCAATAATATTGATCGTGAAATGTGAGTCGTATGTCCAGTCTTCTGAAAGGTTTATTCTTATCCTCTGGTAATCGACACACTCCCTGCAAAAGAAATGTATAATTAAACAGTCCAAAAATCTTCTGATTTGTCTCATTTTAATACCATAAACTTTGTGGGTCCAAGAGATATCGTATCGGTAATTAATCGTTTTTTCTCAAGACACTCAACGATTGCTTTCAATGATATGTTTTTCTTTTTTGCATCTTTGATCTTCGATGTATAATCAGGATGTGTTATGAGAACATCAATATCTCCGCTTTCTTCTTTACCACGTCTGTAACTTCCACAAATGGTCACAAGATAATCATTGCTCAACTCTTTGATACCATTCTTCAATATCTTTTCTATTTGCACAATTTCTGCTCTAGGTATCTTCTTCTCGAAATCCTCAAAATACCTGAAAGAATTTATTGTGCGAGTTAAAACATTTCCAATAACAATAAATAAGTTTCATACTTCAATCCAAGTTTCTGATGATGTGTGAGCTTGTCTTGATGTTTCTTGAGATCTTCTAATGTCTTGATGCCAGCATCCACTAATTCCTTTGCTTTAGCAGGACCTATGCCAGACACTCTGGCCAATAAGCTAATAACGGCATTATTTTCATCTTTCTTTATCTGAGAAAATAATGCATGAAGTTATATTAATATATTAAATTTAAGTTTCTATTAATAAAATAATGAGAATAAGAATAATGCACATACATCTTCCAATTTTTTCAATTTTCCAGTTTCAAGAAACTCATCAATTTTCTGTGCAATTTTTATTCCTATTCCAGGTAATTTCTTTGCTTCGTTACCACTCTTGACTCTCTCTGGCAAAGCACCTAATGTTCCGGCTGCTTTACGATAGGCATTGTATTTGAAAACATTCTTGCTGACGTTACGCTCATAATCAGCCAATTCTGCAAATATACTTCACCATGTATTTAATCGTATATTTTTATAGTACAGAAGTAAGCTGAATTGTATTTTTTTCTCAAGTTAAGAAATTATTGCATGTGCAGTTTGAAAAATGAACGTTATGCAAACGTCACTCACCCAACAAAAAATCACACAAATCTTGATTTGGATTGCCTGAAATGCTTGCAGCTTTTCTCTTACCCATTATGTGGGAGAAAACGCGATATAAACTTCGAGAAGATATTCGATTCAGTTTGTCACTTCTTAATTTTACTGAACGGTTATTGTGCCAATTTTAAAATTTTTGAAAATATAAGAAGATATATATGTTCACTATCTATTGCGTTCTATTTGTCACGTGTGAGAGCTGGAGATGCAATATATATATTTACATCGGACTTAACCAATAGTGTGTTCAGAAAATTGTGCCTAGCCGGCGCTGTTCAAGTTAATAATGGCGCGGTATTAAAAATGCAGAATTTATCAAGAGATATTTGATCTGTATTCTTTTTATATTAATTTTTTTTGTCTTCGCTAAAATTATCAAAAACTATTAGACAAAATAAAAATTTTATTGACTTATGCCAAGTGTTATATTTCGAAACAAATATAATCAACGAAGATCAGTTTAAATAAATCATACTATTGTTTTCTGCAATATATTAATTAACCTCCAAAGCAATAAATAAGATTTATCTCTGAACATTTAACATTTATTTCAAATAATGTATATACAGATTGGCGGAGAAATATAAATTATCTATGCAAAACATGCTTGTTCAACAATTCTTCTTTATATTTTTATACCTTTTAACATGGTACAATAAAATCTCTGGTTTCTTTAACTAAAAGAGAGTACAATCGACGGAATCTTTGTTATCTTATTAACAATGCACTGTGATATTGCACTGTGATATTGCAAATAGATACTTCTTTAAACTACCTAATGTAGTAGAAATTCGATTAAGTAACAGTGGCACTTAAAAGCCACATGAAAGTTTGGCATCGTGTTTATACGTAGAGATTTCACAACACAAGTGTCGACACTCTAACAAACTTCACTATCTACAAAATATATAATACTGGATACTTTAGAGTTAAACAAGACAAACAGCCATTTGAGAGCCAAAAAAGCAAAACAAATCACACTTATCTATATAAATACTTCTACAAATTTCAAAGTTATGTAGCTTTTCATGATAAATCTAAGTTTTACATAAGTTTTACTCTTAAAGGCTATTCGAATTTAATAATTAAGTTACAAGACGCAAATGTATAACTTAAAAGTGGCTGTCATACATGTATAGAATAATGAAGACAAATGAATACGTTTGATATAAGTACAATTCTAGAGATTCAGTATAGATTTTCTAAAAACGTCCCGCTTTTTAGAAGTTTAAAATTTTTGCGGAAATCTATTAAGTAATTCTTATTGAAATCGGCACATTTGTGACTATATTAGTTTCAACGTGGTAATAAATAACGATTACTTTTGCTTTCTCTGAAACTTGACACAGACGGTAGAAGAACCATAATCTTCTGGACGGATCTTTGTACCTAATTCACAACGCCAAGTGAATTCACTGTTCAAGCGTATAAGTACTTTTTGATTGTACGCTATTTCATACGGGAGGTAAACGACTGTAAGTTGAGTAGCTCTTCATGCAGCAGCTCGAGAGGAAAGAACAAGTGGCAAGTACGATGATCAATACAATTATAAACAGATAAGCACATAGTTGCAGAAATCTCCTTGGTAACCACAGAATCGTGAACTCGACGGTTTTCTCTTGAGTATCTGCAGCATATATATATATTTATGCAATTTTATCACATATTGACATACCGAATAATTCGATTATTCTTACTCTTACGCCTACCTATATAAGCAAGCCCATAACCCATGTGTACCGTGCCCATTCTGTAAGAACAGGTCGGTATTAACACTTCGTGAATGTCCCCGACATCCATTCGCAATTGATACAAAGGCGTTTCGTACGGCGGCAGAACCCAAATGTCGCTCAGCTGATCCGTTGCTGTGTCCAGACTTATGTGCATTGCTTTGTGCTCGTGTGCGGTAAAAATCACTTGCGGTGATAACTCTTTGAGTACCTGCAACAGATAGGATAACAGGTATAATAATTGATAAGTGCGCACAAATTTTTTTCCCCTCTTGATGTTTGCATACGTACATTTTGCACAAAACTGCCAGGAGAGAACAGCAAAGGCATGTGGCTAAGGATAACATTAGTTGTATTCCTTTCTGCGTAGTCATTGAGAAACGCATCCTTTGGCGCTTCCGGCATTGTACGCGTCAATCTGTTTACCTACAAAAAAATGTATTTATTTGTTAAATCTATTATTTGAAATCTTATTCTATATTTACCTTAAAAAAGGTGACAGTTTTGTAAACTAATGTATCTGGTTGAGTATATGCAAAATTGAATCTCTTGTTGATGCTGGCAGAGACAAGATCTTCCTCACCTCCGATGTCATTATCACCTGGTAAGTAAATTTTCTAAACAAAAATAGGATAAATTAGATGTAAAACACTTTTTGTAAAAAAAAGAGAAAAGGTGTCGCAATCAAATTGTCTACCATTATGTCATCTGGCATATTAAATATTGAATCTAGTCTCCTTTTATATCTTTCAAAATCTTCCGCATTAGCCACATGACCTTCGTCCATGAGATCACCAAGAAAAGCAATGACATGTGGTTGAGAATATTTTACCGCTCTCGAAAAAGTCTTTTCTAAGTACCTGAAAGCACAACGCTGTGAAACAAAACTGAAATCAGTAGATATGAGAGGTACAAATTTTTATAGCCCTGATGTGTATACTAATTAATACAATAAAAAGTATTTATTAAAAACCATACCTATCACTGTCCCATCTTGCTATCCATGAGCCAAAATAATTCTCATATTTTTCCCCAAGTACTTGCGGATCTGCGACAAGCAGAACTTTGACACATTCAGAGCATTCGCGCATGGCCCACTTAAACTTTTGCACTTCATATACAAGAAATTCATTGTAGAATATTGTCGCAAGAACGATGAAAATGATTACTCTATGCTTCAACCTGTTTAATGTATAATTCATTAATTATTTACAATTTTTTCATAATATACATTATATTAATTTTTTAGTTCATGCAACTATTGTTGCAATAAAATAATTAATTATATACTACTTCATTGAGTTTATATGTCAAATCAGTCCACATTGTGATTTTGAAAAACAAATAAAAATTTGTTTTAATAAATATTTTTTTATTATCAATTATTTGTTGCCACTTTACAGGCAAGTTTCTCATATCCAAAATTACAATTATATAATGGACATGTTCTGTGATATAAATACACTTGACTTTATGGATTTTTATGTTGACAATTTACAAAAATTATATATAATTTAAATAAATCGATGATAAATAAATTTAATTATGATTTAAATAAATCATGATTAAATAGATCAATATAATTAATATTTTATTATCCTCTATTTTTTTAAGTTACAGTGCTCAAAGATTATTTTTAATTTAGTATCAATAATAATGCAATTTGAATGGAAAAAGAAAAAGAAAGAGAGAGAGAAAGAATGCAAATCCCAATAGTAATGTGAAAAATTACCTATTTCGTCGGAACATTTCAATGATTTATAGTATTAGACGTCGTATATTATAAGTTGTATAATAGTGTCTTGAATTTGTTGTTCAACGTCATTGGCATATCGTTATCGGTAGTATCAGTTTTAATACGAACCAAATTGTTGGCACAATGCAATAATCGAATAAAAGGTTATACAATTACGAAATGTGCTTGTTACACTTCGGGAACATTGTTTTCTATTTACTATCGTATCACTACTGATCCCTGAGATTTACGAACTAACGTTCGACTTGTTGTCCGAAGAAAATAATTAGTAAAATGTGCAATAAACAAAATACATCGTGATCATATTTTTAAAAAATCAATGTTTACCAAACACCATCAAAACACTGCATTTAACTGCATATGAGCCCTTTAGACGCAATAAGGCGTCCTTGTGGCCGTTAAAAAAAATCTAACGCCCGATCGCGTCCTCGAACTTTCTCACCGGCCAGGGGACACCTAATCGCGTTCTCAAACTTTCTCACCGGCCAGGGGCGTCGAATTGCGCCCTCAAGAAAATTAGAGCACGCGATGTAAACGGTCTCAGTTTTTTGTGGAGTGAATATTAAAGATAATAATTTGCAAATCTCACTGTATAATGCGAAAAAATGTGCTGCGCGCAAATGTTCTTTCACAAAATCATAATGCATTCTTGGCGCGTAGGACGCGTAGTCTCGGATTTCCTCTGTCGAGAGGTCGGCCCTGACAGCTACATATGTCAAGTGTTTACATGCGCCGTTTGACTCGTCTTCCGCCCATCCGCCAGTACACCTACGTGTTACACATACGAGTCGTTTCGAGGTTTCGCAAAAGATAACAACGAGGACTGGTCGAGATCGCGTAATTCCACGTGAATGGTGTACGTGCTCGTGAAGAAAAAAAATTCGTAACAACGGCGTGATCGTTCACAATGGGTAGCTACGCGAGCAGGATTGCGTCGATATCAAATACGGCTGTGCACAATGTGTATCGCGGCTGTAAGCGCAAGTATATCGAGGAATACGACTGCGAGTGCGAGTCCGATTACATCGACCGAACGTTGCAAACGCCGAAAAAGTAAGATTCGCTTTCGGCCGTTTTCATTTCCGGGCATCTCATTCTTAACAGTATTGACTTCTCGCTTGTCGGACGAACGCTATTGCTCGCTTTTTTCCTCGGCTATAGTTAATGTTGAATATCGTGTGTAAATTTGCTGCGTCGCATCTTGTTTATGTCCCGTTTTGCAGGAGAAAATTGCTCGCAACAGCGGAATACATATTCAAGACCTTGTTCCAAGAGGAGAAAGGCAGTGACATAACAGTGGTTATACTTGGAAGAGCATGGAGATTACACAAAGTTTATATTAGTCAGGTATGACTCATTCCTACATGTGCCCTCCTTCGATGGCCCCCTTTTGTACAACAAGATTTCAACGCAGATTCTTTGATATGAATTTTTGCTGAATCGAAATCTAGCAGTGCTTTACATTACCTGCTGTTTTTTAATTTATAACTTTGAATATCTTTGAAACCAACTCTTTGATTCAAATTTTGTTAAAATAGAATTTATTTTGAATTAAAGAAAAAATAAATCTGTATTCAGTGTTGTTTGAGCGTAGAAATTTTTATGTTAGTAGTTTGTAGCATTAAAGATATTTTGTAACTGCTATGATATTTTTATATTTATTTCAGATTAAGTAAATAATTTGTCATTAAATTTCTTACATGATTTTTACTACACTCATTGTATTATTTATTGACGCATAATTTTTTAACACATTGTATGTGTAAGAAATATATATTTTCTCTGCAGAGTCCATATTTTGCTAGTATGTTTTCTGGTTCTTGGAGAGAGGCTAATGAGAAAGTCGTTAATGTCGAAATTACAGATCCTAACATTACAATGGATTGTAAGCACATGTTACTAATCAAGTATCTAAACAATTATTTCTCTACACAAGGAACTGGAAATAATAGATACACATTTGTCTAGAAATAATGCTTGGAAATCCTTTCAGCACTATCTGTAGTACTGGGCTCGTTCTATCAACACGAAGTCAATTTGGAGCCGAAGCAAGTTGTTTCCCTTCTGGCAACAGCTACTATGTTCCAATTACAAGGTTTAATAGACGAGTGTGCAGATATTATGGAAGAAACTACAAACTGTGAAACTGTTGTGCCATATTATAACGCAGCTGTGTCATATGGTGTACCAACTGTGAAAGCAGCTGCGAAACGATGGCTGGAAGTTAATCTATTGGATTATTGCTGGCGACATCCGTGCTTTTTGAAAGATATTTCGCCAGAATTGATGGCAGAATTAGTTGCCAGTCCGGATTTAGTTGTTCTGCAAACAGAGTTTTGCATATATATGATGTTACGTGCATGGTACGTTTAAAAATATTCATCTATATATTTACTTTTTAAAAATGTGAAAGAAACATAACAAAACTATTACATTTCCTGTATAAACACATAAATACTTTATGTTATTATATAGGTTATTTACACATATAAACAGTTACGAGGAGATACTAAAGATTGATGAATATTATAAAAATCACAAGTGGACAGAACCGTTTTTGTCGACCGAGGAAGGTCAGGAATATGCAGCACCTTTTAAGGCACTAAGGATAAAATATTTGTTGTTACACGAGCAAGACAACAAGATCTTGTACAACGATAATTTAATGCCACCAGATTGGCTGCATAATGCTTACAGAGAGCAGTGGCTTTATTTACTAAGAATTAATGCAAATAAAGACAGAGGGTGAATTATGAATATTACAATTGCAAATTTTTCTCACATAAATTTCGCAGCTAAATTCGATTTAATTAAATATTCAAACGTTTATTTCTCTTGCGCAGCCCGAAGCAAATGACGGAGGAGGAGTTTTCCAACGAATGCTATCGGTGTGGTAGACGTATTGACAAACCAGGCGAACATGTCTGGAGATGGAAGACCTTCTATTATGGATTAGATTTAGTAATGACGCTGGATACAACTAGCTTGCGCATAGAAAGAAGTCACAGAGTAGACTCGGAGCAGATTCTGGCCAACCATAAAGAACACAGGATTCTGATAAAGTAAGCTTTGAACTATTGACTGGGATTCAAGATCGACCTTGTTGACTTTGATGACTGAATTTGACGATTCTAGAGTTTGTCTATTTTCGTTGGACGAACAGCGACAAGTAAAGCACATACAAAATTCGGGTATGTTAAGATCACGCTTAAGGAGGAATATAGAAGTAAGTTGTCATCAAGAACAATCATGTAATCTAAAGCGTAATATAGCACATATTCTTGCATTAGCATATTTTTTTCTAGCATGAAATAATGTCTTTGGACAAGCAGCTAACTTATCCTTTGTACATATCAGTCAACATGCAACTAGTCACGCCACTCACATTGAAAAATAAGAAGACAGCAACTGATGTACTTTCGGACACATAGCATTTCGAGATTGTAACGTTTTACGAACTTGTAAAGATAAAGAACGTGGGATCGATCGATGCTTTGTAATATATTCCGTTTGATTATAAATTTTAGACAATCTTGTAGACACATGTTACTATTTGGCACAACACTTAAATAGAAAGAGATATGGATCTTCAGTTAATGCCTTACTCTCCGGAGGATGCGTGTGCTATAAATCAACAACGTAGAAACTGGTAGAACTAATCTTTTAAGAGAGAAGTTTCTGGTAAAGGCGTTTTTGATCGATTATGCTTTACAAGATTAAAAGGAGTTTAAATGCATTAATTAACTTTTGTTTGAAAAATATTTGCGATATGTTGAGAACAATTTATTTTTTTACTAATTTAACACGTATATTGCATTTAATACTTTTAATGCATTTGACATGATTTGTACTAGAAGGACCATTTCGATAATTAGTAGACTTAGATTAAATTTTTAATCTTTCCTCATATATTAATATCACGGCATTGATACAAATGCTGCTTCAAAACGGTCATTCCTAGGTGTGTCTCCTTTGATTGAATAAAATTTTAGTGATAATTTAATAAGCAATAAGTCAGTCGCAAAGTATAATCAGAACTGTACATTTTTAATATCGGGTTTGGTTCGTTTTTGTAGTCGGTTTCTATATAGCAGTCTATTTTAATTTCTGTCTAATTTCATATTTTGGTACTATAAATGCTATTTAATAATTTAATATTATGATTATAATATTGTTAACAAAAATCTATTCGTTTTTCACATCTTCTAACTGAGTTTTTTGCTTGGAAACAAAATAATAAAAAGATAAATTGCAATTAAAAACATCGGAAAAACTGGCTTTCAACTACAGTCAGTCAACATTTTCGTTTATCAAGCTTAGAAAGTTATAAACACGTAAAGTTACCCAAGTTTGCACACATTTTTACAATAGATAGTTCCTAACAGTTTATTATGATCGCGATTGAACTTTTTTATTCGTAAAATTGTTCGCATATAATTAATAGCATTAATAGAGTATTAAAGCTTCTTTCGTTTATAAAGTCAAAGTTAGATTACTGAAGATTGCATCACACTTAGCAAGCGATTATATTATTTTACGTTTCCACGTAGTATTTATGCAATTGAAAAAGAAACTTTATTATTTATGTACTCAAAGCTGCCTTTGCAGAAGAATTAAGGCACGTAACAAATTTTAAAGAGTAAACTTTTAATATATAACGCTACTTACAAGCGAATTTTCATTGACTGTTTTTCCGTCTTCCCATTAAATAGTTTTTTTCGATTTCGGTGCCTTTCGAATAAATTTCGAAAAAAAGACTCAATGCGTATAGGCAAACTAACTTTTATAATACGCATAAGATTACTTTTATAGAATTAGTTTCTTTTTATAAATGTTTTCTTATACATGACACGATAGTCATTTAATAAAATTATAATAAAATACTAAACACATACTTTACGTTAATTTTTCACGTACCTGCCTCTATTTGTCAATTAAATTTGAATGAAACATCACTGCACAGCCCCGTAATCACATTAGTTTTAAGAAAAACTTCTCACGACGTGATAAGGGAAAGGGTTACCCTGTCAAGATTTATGCGTACCACTGTTAATCGCTCAACACTTTATTATTGGCAGAATACTCTCTTTTTCTCTGTACATAATAGATGATATTGTAATGTCATTGTATGATGAGCATTACGAACAGATTCAATGAGATTTGACACGGGTATTCTTTTGATACGCGCGATATGGACAAAATTATAAATAGATTTCTATCGTGGATTGTAGCGGACCTGGCGCGGTGTGGATTTTCAAGATACACAACCTCGTTGTTCTCAAATGTTTGGCAATAAAAACAACAATCGTTCCGTACAATATTTAATATTGTAATATTGTAATATTAAAAATTGTACGCGCGGAAAAACAAAGAAACCACAGTTATACAACTGTAAATCTTTTTCCAATCAATCTTACAACGGCGCGATTAGTATTCTGACGTATATCAAAAGAATACAAGTCAATCTCGACAACAAGAACTCCATTTCTTCCAACACCATGGAGTCACAATATCTCGAATGAAATAAAATCACTCAATTTCGAAACGACAGGGGAGATGGCCGAGAGCGTTGAAAGAAGATAAATTTTTTGCTATTAGATTTGCACGAGAAATCACAGTCGTGAAAGAATGTGAATTGATTGGTAATTTTTTTAAACGAATATCAAACGGCGTGAAGTGAGGTTCGGTAACGTCGATACAATTAAAATATAGTGTGACATGTGATACAAAAAGCGTCAAAGTACAGCAAAAACCTGAATTTCTGAATCAAGCTGTCTTTAATATACATATTTGTAAATCTATTTTTAAAATATTTTTAAAGTTTCTTTCCACAATAATAATAGAGAATGATCATATCTGTAAACAATGCAGACTCGATTTGCAATTCACCTCGCGCAACCGATTATGTATGCAAATCTGATGATGAAAAATTCATCTTGCTCTGCTGCGTGCGGCGTAGGGAAGAGTTCAGATCGTAAATTAACGAAAATCACGTTTTCAACATCGAGCTAAAATCAAAAGCATGACTTTACATCAATTTACATCATTTTCTCCGGTGACCAAGATTTGCATCATCCACTCTATCCTGCTTCCCCACCATTTCTCTTCTTTTTTTTCCCTATCATTCCAAATCTTATCGCGATGTACCATCCGTTAGGGTTGTCGCCACTCGCCCTCTAACGATAATAATTATTAGCAATGTTATTTGTAACAACGGGTTGTACGTACTAACAATAACTATAATAATAATAATAGTAGTGGTAATTAGTAATTAATTAGCGACCATATTAATGGCAATAATGGCGACGACGAGGGTAGTGACAGCAGCAAGGTAGTGACGATCACTTTGTAGGGCTACTATTGTGACGTAGTTGATAAAGCGCACTATTCTTCACCTAGTTTTTTTTTTTTTTTTTTTCTTTTCGTCGATTAAATCACTTCCTTCGTTATGTGTTATTGCTCGTTTCTCATTCGCCGGCATCGCATGTTGCTGCGCGCGTGTTGTCATCATTATTACTATTATTATTAGCATTAATATTACGCGTGTAGAGCGGAGAGGTGGACAAGAACCGCGGCCTTCATCCGATTCTCGAAAACAACTCCTTTCCCCTTGTCAGTCGTAGTTTAGTCGCCGGACGATAAGATCGTGAATATGTTTAACAGATGAACTTGAGCGTCATTGATTACGATTATTCGTCATCTCGTTATTGAAGATGCGGGATAAAGGAATAAAGAAGAGACGGTAGGCGTCAACTTCGAGCGCCGATTGAACATTGCAGATCTTGTCCACTTCATATACGCGATGTTCCATTATTATGATAGACGTATCTGATAAATATGGACATTTTGTCAAAAAACCAAATAATTCTTTTCTCGTTAAAGATGATCGTTAGTCGAAATAATTTAGTTTCCGAGGTTTTTATAAATTAGAATCAAAGAAAAAGAAGAACGAAAGCTAGACAACAAGAGCTCGTTCTTTTGCTAATTTTGAATAAAATTTTGATTTCTTTAACGTCAACAATTGCGAGAAAAAAGTGGCGTTTAATTGTTCCATTTGTGCAAATGCGTCTATCAACGAACACTCTGTATTTATATTCCTCTCTTTTCGTCGGCCGCGAGTGGAGAAGCAACAACGAATTATCAAGGGCCGGTTTTTCCAACTGCGGTCAACCAATTGGACTTTTCTGTCTATATTATGGCTTAAAACGAAATGGAGAGGTTAAATAAATTGGCGAACACTTTACCCGAAGGTGCAACAACCGGCCCTAATTGAGTTATCGAATTTAACGTCACGCTCGATTATCGTTGCACAGACATACGCACACACGCACACACCAGTCAGCCACACGCGACACGCATACAAATGGCGGTTATTGTACGCTCAGGTGACTCAGGTTTCAGGCTTGCACTTATTGCAAATTTCTGCGAAACACGTGGACGCGATGGCGTATCTCCAACCCTTACTAGAGCTAAATGCGAGGTTATTCTCGGCACACCGTCGATATGTTATATCCCGTTCTTTACACAGCTCGCTTTACACAAAGCGACAACATCTTAACAACAATTAATGTTTGCTTTCTCTTTCAGCCTATTCGATACGGGAGACGCGTACAAGATGAGGCACAAAGCGTGTCGAATATTTTTTCATTTTATTAATTTTAGACAAAAATACTTAAAATCATACTTAGAAATGCAATATAAAATAATTTTCTTCGTTTTCTATCAATTCGTATTTTATTTTTTATAATCATTTAAGGATTTAATTTGGATAACAATTCGAATTAAATATAATTATATGGCTATGTGAAAGGAAAATCTACAAGACGCACCTCTCGGCCAGTTGCAACAACTCTGTGTTTCTATGCTCCCTTATCGAATCGGATGAAAGAAAAGATACGTCGCATCCGTCGCAGACAACTTCACTTTGGTTTCTTTGAAAGAAACTGGTGATATAACATTACAATTCAATCAAACGTATAATAGACGAATAGTGAAGTGGATTGAACGGATGCAACGGCAGGATCGTATCCTGCATCTCGCGCCATATTCTTCTTCTTAACACGAACGCTACACGACATTGAATCACTTCTAGAAATAAGCAGGACTGATCAATCTCGCGTGCAATTCCATTTTTTTTATTCCGACAACAAAATATATATACTTTTTACTTCGCGTGCATACATTATGCGTACACATACACGCACGCACACGCAGACACACAGTACGTTCAGCATTAACAGGCGGGGTGCGAAATGTGTCGCGATGCCGCTACGTTATCGTGTGATTCTCTGTTTCGCTAATCATAAACTCTCGTAAAATATTTGCCCTTTTTCGTCTACGCTCTTCAGTTCCGATGTCGCACTCGCCCCGCGACAAGACTCGGTCGGTCGTCCCTGTACAAAAGTGAGCGAATTAACAGGAGTCGAGTAGAAGCGCGTTCTACAACATCACGGTGCTTTTCTTGCAAATACGAATAAAGAAAAAACGATCGCAAACTCGATTAATTTTTCATCCTTAAACACAATAGCGAGGGAGCTGTTGAAGAAAGGCGTCGAGGGGAGGAAGAAAAGTTAACGGACAAATCAGTTGCAGAACGAATTCCTAATCGACTCCTCTTAATCCATCTGTGCGAAAAATATTCAGAAATTCGGTAAATTCTCCAACCGAATTAGCACAGCCGATTAAAATTGTCGCGCGACAAGCGGGACATTGGCGTGACACAAGAGACGCCGGTGATTGATTTTCTTTTATGCAGAGGCCGTTATTATTTTTCTTTTTTTTTATTTTTTTTTTTTCCTATAACGATATGTACTACTGAAGTGTCGTCCTCGCGCATCTGGCAGTTATCACCGTTACACTACGTTATAATCCGACTACTTTTGCGGACCGTTCGCAGCCTAAGATACCATCGAGAAGCTAATTAAATCCTACCCAATGAAATTAGCTACAGAATTTCAAGATTTCCCTAAGAAGCGTCCCGCGCAAAACAGTAGTCGTTCAGCACATCATTCCAATGAGTTTCTTCCAACTTTTGAATATTGACAGCAGAACTGCCGTGCAGCGCACGACAGTTCTGTATTTTGAAAGCAGAGGAGAGTCAGTTTGAAAATCAATAACAATGACCGTTTTTGTTCTTAAAAGAAAGATTTAGAAAAAATCTTTAGAGAGAGAAGCTACAGAAAATGATAAAAAAGGTCTTTCTCCCGGCTTTTGCGAGCGCAGTTAGCGCGAAGAACTTGCGAAACACGCATCGAAACCGATGTACTCTCGATTCTTAAAAAAGCGACGACGGATTCGTTGTTTCGTTGGAATAACCGCATGTCTCGAGGCAGGGAGGAATCTCAATAAGTCTAAGCGCGAAGTTTTTTCGTTGACGGCGCAGAGAGATCATTGTCTAAACGCGGTATAATTAGGCCCGAAGTCAATAATCGATAGGCTGAAAGTCGGAACAACGTTTATCCCATTCGAACAAAGCCGTCTTCCTTTCCCTTCTTCGTCCCAAAACGGGAGTCCGTTGGCGCGCGGTGAAATTAATAATAATGGCCGATCCGTTTGATTCGACAATGGCGGAGAAGGCAATCGCATATTTGGTATACGAACGGTCCGTGCGACGGCGCGCGCGACGATGGCTGCTGGGGTTGACTCGGAATCTCAGGTATGACTTAATCAGGCGGGACTTAGGCGATCGAGAGAGAGGTACGAAGCGGCGCGATGATCGGGCACGACAGGAGCAGACTCGGTGTCGCCAGAGCGGCAGTCAGGAGGGACGCCAGTGGCAGTAAGGACGGCGTGCGGAGACTCTCGACGGAGTTGCACAGATCACTGGTGCACGAGCAATATAACGCGCGTACGTCGTGGGTGCCAGACCTCTTAAGGCACTCGCCGTCGTCCTTTTCGTCCGTGATGTAGCCGCAGCTGCGGACGACTCTCACCTTGCCGTACACTGCGACAAACATTAATCGTTCGGCTTTATCACTGTTTAATTACACAGATCTGCGAGGTGCAGATACAAAAAGCAGAATAATGATTTCCTAGGTAATTTTGGCCGCTGAATCCGAATCCGTCAGCAAAAAATGTCCATCACGTCAGGTTTTTGAGAAAAATGGGGTAATACGGGCCAAAAACAGTGAGTTTTGCCATTTTCAAGGCGTATAATCCCAGACAGCACACATGTCCAAAATACATCCAAAGGATATCCAGAGGACGTCCTGTCGTCCCAAAAACGTCTTCGGGATATCCTTTGGACGTCTTTTGGATATGTGCTGTCTGGGATTATTTGTTCTTGTGCGGACAATGTAGGGCCGATCTACTCTGTCAATTGTATTCTTCTAATATTTTTGATATATTTAAATCTGCTGCCGCCAAAAGTAAAATGTGATGTAATATTGTACAAAGCAGGTTTCCCGCGCATGGATTAAATTGTACAAGATAATTTTTATGAAATAGATCGTTTTGTCATCGAATGTCTCGCTCCATTATCAGAAATTTTAATTTAAAATTAAATATATCCCTTGAAGTATTTTTTGTCGTTGGCCGAAACATTTTTTCATTTAGCAAAGTCGCATATCAAATATAACGTTGCGAAAATTTTGTCTCACCTTTTTGACTGATTTTCCGACAAATGGTAGGCTCTAAATGGCCTAGATGCTCCAAGCGCGGCTGGAAGCTGCAATTCACAGTTCCCAGACTGTAAGCGTCGAATGGATCGCCACATCTCGGGTCGTACTCGCTGTTGCATTGGTAACATATTATCGCTTCACCTAAAATTAAACACTTGTCAGTATATTTGCTCGCAAAAAACATTCGGAAAGAAGCTCAAGTAAAATGCGCGCGAAATATTCTAAATCTCTAAGACTTATCGCTCATGTAACTTTTATTCTTATTAAACTAACCCATACAGCACAAAACATTGCAGCAACATTGCGGCAATATTGCAATGTTCTTGCAATGTTGCTGGAATGTTGCAATATCGCCGCAATGTTGCTGCAATATTCTGCAATATTCTGTGCTGTATGGGAAGAAACTACGGATTAACTGTTGCGAAGCCAGAAAGCTGAGAGCAAATATCAATCTTCGAGAGTGATTTTAATTTTAATTTCACGGCAAGTTCGATAGATATAAGCCGGATGAGGATTAAGCGCGTCGATTACTGAAAGGTCTGGTTCATATCGCCCTTGTGTGACGTAACACGCCGCATGCACACCCGTTGCATCCCACGGAACTATGGAACTAGGCTGATACGGCGCCAGCTGATATCGAACAGCGAGGCACGCGATGACCTAGACTCAGCTGTCTCGGGTCGATATGGAGAATCCAAATTTTATAACTAGATACGAAATTAGGCAATTGGGAACAAATTGACGTTTAGCGTGAAATTTATCGCTCTGTCCCGCTTTAATTCGTATCGAGCGACACAAATTATTCAGCCGATCTAAATCGCCAATTTGCTTTGAGTGCGTTCACTACACGTTTATCTTTCCACTATTATGCAGGCATCTTGTTTTTGTATTTTCTACATATTTTACTGTCGTTTCCTCACTACAAGTTCTTTCCAATCAGACAAATTAATTTTTTCGCAAATCAAAAATGTAAAACCTAATATATATTTTAGCTTGCGTTTAATAAAAAAAAACGATATTATTAAACATAAGTAAAACAAAAGGAAATAATATTATCGTTGCGAGAACAGCGAGATAAACAAAACTGTACCAAATGTGTGGAAGAAAGGGACGAAAGGGGGTAAGTGTGTAAGAGGAAAGGGGTCGGAGAAGGAGAAAGTGGGTCGCTCGATAACCCTCACGTCGGCAGCATTCGTAGACGCTATCCTAAATTTCGACAAATTGTCGGATATAGCGCGCTTATCTGCGACATTTCGAATGCGGATTGCCAATGCCAGTGGTAGCTTTGTATCGGCAATTACTTCGATCGGCAGATAAAAGGAAACCGGCTGACCGTGCATCGGCGATCGATCGAAGTCTCTTAACTCGTCGATATTCGTCGTATCACGTGGAATGCATTTTAGGCACCAAAAATCAAAAAGCGAAGCAGTTCCGTTGCAATTAATCGTGATCCAAAATTAAATCTGTCTGTCGAAAACATTACTATTACTACATCGCTATTTCATCGGCAAACTTTCACCTTTCACCTTTGCGCCACTGCGAGAAAGTTACGTCATCAACTCGCAGATGACATTTGTGGAGAAGATAGCGATATCACGCTTAATCACGCGTCCTACGCTATCGAGAAAACGAATATCTATTCTGCAGGTCTGGCGGTTTCCTGAGTTCGCCTTTTCCGTTGTCGTTGTTACCGGATGTATATCGACATCGTTGACGGAAGGGAAATCCGTTTAAAGCTCGTGGATTCGTTCGATCGAGGACGCGAATTTAATGCCGACTGGCGAAATCAGGCCGCACGAGGCTTAATTTCGCGAAATCGTATAATTCTAAATAGATTGCTGACGAGCTGTAAATTATTTTTCTCGTTTTAGAAAAATGCGCACGAGCGAAATGTGCAAAAATGCTGAATGACAGAAAACAATTATCTCGTAATTATTTTTAAATTCCGCAAAACAAAAGGGAGAGAATTTTATATAATTTTATAATAATTGCGATTAAATAAATTGAAGCCCTAAGGCTCAAATAATCCCGCAAGTTTCAATTGCGAGCTAATCTTTCTTCTCGAATCCGTTTTCGAGTGACTGCGCTTGAAAAAAGAGTTACTCGGTAGTTTCAGGACACTCCGAATAAATTCGCAATTTACGCCAAACGCGCGGACATTACTAGGACATTTTCCTAATAGGATTCGATTCGACAATCGTGCGCGCTTATTTTTGCAATCGAAGCAACTCGAAGTACCACAAGTGCTACCGTTGTAGGAATTCGCCGGTCGGTATCTCGGTTACAATATCGTGCACAACATTGCTGAAATATCGCTGTTAAATATTTTGCATCACAATTCTCGCAGAAACATGCGAGAAAAAGAGTTGGATCGGCTGTGTTTAAAGAATAAATAAAGCCCCTTTTTCGACACAATAGCTTAAGAAAATATTGCAAAATATACGTTCTAACATTATTTAATCCTTTGCAGTCTTCAATCGGCCAAAGCAATGCATTACAAATTATATTTATACATATATTTCTAATTATCGTAGAAATCAAATTAAAATCCCCACGAAAAATTGTTAGACAAGAATTAATGATTGTTACATTAGTTTTTCTTCTCGATAATTGAAACAGGAACAAAATTAATATTTTCTTACTTGTAGAAGTTAATTCGGACTGCAAAGGATAAAATGTCTTTTAAACGTCTGCGCTGTCTGGGTTCCTTCAACTTCTTAACGACATAGGATCCTCCTCTGTCTAGGCGGCTCGTTTAACGATAGTAACTTTTCATGCTATCACCTTTACGCCGCATTGCGCCGAGATATATACGACTCTTTTTCTCGCATACTTCTGAATAAAGTGTATGAAGCCACATTATCGATCGTTCTCGCGCTTTCGGACGAAGCGATAATCGCGAGTCGCGAATTAAATCCAAATTATATCGAGAACATCGAAAATTCTCTGCTGTCAAGCTCGCGCGAGAAGGACGCTTCTACTTCAACTCTTTACATTCAAATTTTTTGCTTCAACTTTCCGGTGACTGCCAAAGCTATTTTGCACACTCGGTAAATTAAAATACGTTCTTTAAGAATAAAAACAATCGGTTTTTTTTCGCAAAAATTTGAAAATTAAAATTTACGAATGAGATGATGGAAGCTAGAAAAGCGAGCTGTCTGTAAAAGAACGCATTTAAACTGCTTAGTTGCCAAATTCATGATTTAATGCATTTACGCAACAACTTTTAAACATTCTACAAAATTTGTACTGCATTTTTCTCAAAGAATAGAATTTTAACTCCACGTAAGAATCGCTAATCGTTAATCGATTCGTCCTCAAACGTGAGAAGAATTGGAACGCGCTGCGTAAATTTGGGCCCAATGTTTGTTACGCAAATTTCGGTTTCTCAACCGTCATCGGGCTTGCGGATTCGCGGTTTCGTCCCCTTTAATCCGCACCGCGGAAGTGATCGATCGCCGTTTTCCGGCAAACGGCGTCGGTCGCCGCGATTCGATCCGGCACTCACCGCGATCGAGAGTGGCCGCCAGGACAACGAGGACGAGGCCGATGATCGGCGCGGCTTGATTCGCGATCATGGTCGCGATCGCCGGACCATGTGCGTGCTCTGCGCAAAAGCTCGAGGAGGTCTTTAATCGCGTCGGATCCGCGACGACCGTCGCATGGAAGACGGCGTGCACGCTGTCTGGGAGAGCGCGTTGTCCGTCGCCGCCGTTGTTGTTGCTGCCGCTGCCGTTGCCGTTCGCTGGTTTTCGCGTCCCTGGAAGGGGATTTTTTTTTTGTAGGCAGTGATTTTTGTGTGCAAAAACGCGCGTCGTCGAGAGACCGCGGCGGCTAGGGACGGTGGTTGTTCGCTCTCGGGTCGCGCGCCGCGTTCGCCACTGTACCCGGACACATAGCAACTGACGCGCGACGGTGCCGCGACCGACCGAGTCGCCGAGTTTCGCCCCGGCACTCTATATCCGCACACTATGCGGCAGATCCCCCTCTGGACTCCCCGCGATGCGCCCGTCGCCGCGCCGGTGCACTCGTCGATGGTGCACGCGTCGACTTTTCCTCCTCCTCCCCCCCCCCCTCCTCCACCCCCTTCGCCAGCCCGTTTTCCTGAGAGATGCATATCCCCCGCGCGTGGCCGCACCGGCGAACCGCCTCTTCAACCGTCGCCCGAAATGATTAAGCTCGCGATACGCGGGACTTGAAATTTAACAAGCGAAGTTCCTCGCAAGTGTGGGAGAAGGTCCTTCGCGAAGTTTCTCCACGTCGGCGTGGAATCGATGGCGATCTCTTCGACATTTGATTCCTGAAATCATAAAGATCAAGTTGGAAATATTGTAAAGATGTTTGCAACAGTCGTGTCGGGATTTTTATTTATTAATTGCAGTTGATCAGATTTACAGTAAGAGCGACATATGAAATTGCTGATTTAAAAGTAATTATTTCGATTGAAATATTATTCCGCGTTTTATCGTTCTCGCGATCGACGGTTTAGAGCTTCAGTTTCTTTTTTGTTTTTTTTCGTGCATATAGAGACTGCTGTCCGCAGTCTCTACGATGCGCCGCGACGTCGCGGCGTCTCGCGATGAAAAGCAGTTGGTTTCCGCTCACAATCAGATCTATCGGCTTTTCAGTACTTCGCTGTTTATCGTACCTGCGCACGCAGCGTCCCATTTATTTTATCTATTGTCTCAATATCATTTCTCAAGTTATTGATCGGACCGATAACCAACGTGTTTAACATTGAAAATTGAGAGATGATAAATAAAGCCGGTGTGCTTGTGAAACCTTAAAAATAACAATTTTCAAACTCGTCGAAAATTTATAAACAAAAGGGAAGCGCGATAATTCAAACCGGGTCGTGCGCGAAAAAGGGGTGCTTGTCTCATAATTACACTTCGATGAATAGTATTGAAGAAATTTTGTAAAGAAGTATCGCGAAGAAACCCTTGCAACGTGCAGGAAGCACTACGACCGAGAAGCACTATAGACCGACGTAAGCAACATAAATAATATGTCAATCTTTTTTATATAGAGAGCAAATAAATAATGAATATAGATCTTCTGAAAAACATGACACATTACAATTCATTATTATATAATAAATTATACTACATCCCTGGTAGAAATTTAATGCAGTTTTCGATTGATTATTGGGCTATATTCGCTTCTTCCTAGTAATTGAACAGTAAAACTATTTAAAATCTCAATCAAGACGTGACGTTTTTCGCGCAGTTACTACATAGAAAAAATGTACAAAATCTGAACTTGGTTACTTAGCAGTAAAAGGGCAATAAATAAATAATTGACAATTGTTACTTTTAACCTCTCTTGAAATTTTTATGACACAATTATATGAATTACGTATTTTAAGCTGTTTTAATTCTATAAGTTTTTTTTCTTTGCCCTATATTTTTGCACGCGTTCATACATTTTTATTAATTTTACACTTGATTATTTTACACATAACATAAAAAAAGTTTTATATACCAGCGCACAATGTATTATTACTTACAAAACGTATGCATGAGAACAACTAAACTGATCAAAAACTGATAAAAAATCTTTTAATATTAATGATATATTTTGTTAAAATATATTTTTGGCAAAATTAGTTAAAGCAATTTTATTATACAATATATTATATATATTGTATATATTGTACTATATATATATTGTATAATAAAATTGCTTTGTTAAGATTAGTTAAGATTAGCTATTGTTAGAGATTAGTTAAAGCAATTTTATTATACAATATATATTGCTTTAACTAATTTTGCCTAGTTGCAATGCAGTATTTTTGTATATAAAGAAAAACCAGTAATATTAAATAGTAACTGGCCGGGTGTTCAGTCAAACTGCACAAATTTCTACTAGAGATGTATACAATTCATTGGATTCAAGAATTTATTTATGAATAATCGCATAGCGATATAAAATACAAATACAAATGTATTTGAAATAAATCGATAAAAATCTTTCAAAAGATTTATTACACACGTTTGTGATGTTATTGCGACACAAACAGTTAAATCGAATACACGAGAATGAAACATCGTAAGAATTTTTCTTGAAACAATTACTTGAATAATTTTGCGCACAAGTACTTACCGTCGCGAATAGGTTGTGTAACGATCATTTCGCACGTTATTGATCGGGCGGAGCTGTATTCGGTTACTAATGTCGCTATTAACCGCATATCCAATTCCTTTCAGACTTGTGCGGTACGTTTTTCGTGTGTAAGTCTTTATTTACACCTCGCAACCTTTTCTTTTTATAAATTGTACAATATTGTGCGGGCCCCTGCGTCAACCACGTGACCATAGATGTCCAGTTTTCTTTCGACAAATCATTACGTCGCGTACATAGCACGCTTGATTAAAGGACGCAGCTTCGTTAAAGGAGAAAAAAGTGGATTAATCTAAAATTGTGACGCGGATTAAAAAATTAAAATAAGACCAGGAATACGTGATCAAAATCGATGGAAATATTCGTTCAAGGATATTTTGTTTCAGAGAAGATGGATGTCTTTGCGAAAAATTAATGTGGCAAAAAATGTTTTCGCAATAATAGAACGATGTTTCAATAATAGTTTATTGTAAATAAGCTATATAAAATAAACTTGTAAAGACAGTGTTCATTTCAATTGCATAGCATCGCTATTGGTCAGAAATGTATGACGCCATTTATTCGTATTTGCAACAAAGATCGTTTTTCATATCTTCAAATTTAGCGTTGTATCGTATGGCGGTCACATGAAACCGTGACATGAAAACGTTTATTATGCAAAACATTGCTAAAAGGGGAATGTATTTTAACACGATTAAATACTCCAGGATCCTCGATATACCGCCCCTTTAATATTCAATTCTTTCGCGTTGCTGGAGGATATCGAGGATCGCGTATCGAGGATATCTTAAAACGCACGATAACTTATAATGGCATTTTGAAATTGAATGAATTATTTGCGATGAACAATTCTAGAGTGATTGTAATTGAGATTTCAGAGTTTCTAATACGTAATTGTATTCTTTTATGTCATGAATGAAATCTAGACAATTAAAACTAATTTAAATTATACGAACTATGCAATTCAATTTATAAATTCTGTTAACGGCCATTGAAATTCGCGCAATTATCTCTATTTTTCAATGCCTCGCCGCTGCAAAATCCGCTTTACCGTCGCTCTAGAATTGTCTTCTATCTGCGTGGTTCACGAATAAAATCCGTCGCGAGCTGCTTACGTAACATTTGTAAAACATAGCACGTTTGTACAGGCACGTTCACTGTAAGTACTAATATCAATAGCCTCGCGTAACAAACACACGTTCCAACGTTGAACGCTGCACGTTTATAATTAAATACTAGAAAAGTCTTCAAGGCCAATTAACAGCCGAAAGTTGACGTACTATGTGGAACGAGGAACGTAAATCGTGATAAATTAATATCTTACAAAATGTCGCAGAGTATCTAGCGGATACCGCCTACGCAAGGAATAAATTCGTTGAGAATCCCTTAATTCTCTACATTTTTTTTCAAATAGAGATTGGTTTTCACCGCACTTCTACTATTACTTTCATACTCCGCGTATCTGATAACAAAGTGGAAGGAAAACCCAGAATTATTTAATACAGTTGAGTAAAGAACACTGTAAAGAACACATACATTAATGCGATTTCTCGAATTCAGCAAGTCCGAATGCACTGCTTCAAACATCATTCTTCATCACGCAATGTTATTGTTTAATTACGACAAGTAGGTTTCCAAAAAAAAAAAAAAAAAAAAAAGAAAAGATCAGACAAACGGACGAAAATCGAGGCCATTCTTTTGTGAAACAGAGAATATTAATTTATCACATGCTTCACGTGTCTCATCTTATCATATCGTATAAACAGAATTCTCACATGCAGTACGAGGCACATATTGTGATATCATTTGTCTACTCCCTCCCTCTAAATTTCCGATGACCTTCATTTCTCGGGCTCGTCTGGATGCTCCGTTCTGATGTGGTGGGTGAACGTGTACTGCGTCGTGAAGCGTATTTTGCAATAAGGACACTGATATGGCATCACGGGATGTGCTGATCTTAAATGCGCAATGGCGAGCTCTCGCGATATGAACGGCGACTGGCACACACCGCATCGGTATCTGGAAATAAATACGTCACATACATTCCTTTTCCCATTCAGACTGTTTCACACTTTCACTATTTCTACTAATATTTCGATTGGACAGGAAACGTGTTAATAAATGACAGGAGATATGTTTTCACATCCCGATTCGGAAATATTTCTTTACCCGTTAGCAGTTTTGATAAGAGTTCGTTTGAGAGGTGGCGGCGCGCTCTGCTCGTTGATCTCAACTTTTGGCTCGATAGGAGATATATCGTATTCCAGCGATGTCTCCGGTCGTAATTTTGGCATCGGTTCGTCATCTGTTTCAACTTTTATCTCCTGTGTCTGTGCCTGGAATGTAATATCGCCAGTTTAAATATGCATGACGTGCCATTGTTAAATGTGCATCTAAAATCGTACTCTACGCTATTATGCATACCGTATTGATTTTCGTGCTTTCGGAGTGCATTCGCATATGAGCATTTCGCGATTGTGAGCTTGAAAAAGACGCCTCACACTTGGAACAATTGTATCTCTTGTTGGTACGATTCGGTGTCCTTTGCAAAAGTTTCGCGGTGACTTTCTTTCCAAACAGCGCCACGCCCGTACATTGATGAGCGAGCAGCGATACCTCTTTGAAGAAGATCTTGTTACACTTTGCACAATGGTAGGTTCTGTCCACCGTGTGCGTCTTCTGATGCGCCTTGTCCGTCAGCGGTTTGCCGCTAACAGCGGATGTGTACAGCGAAGTGTGATCGGGCGATGAGCAAATTTGTTTATGACAAATCTATCGATCGGAAGGTAGTTTGTATTCAAAAATACAATAATAATAAAGACGGATAATTACGATAATAGTCCAAGTCTTACCTCGTGCCTGAGCAGCTGCCATTGTTCCTTAAATGACTTTTTACATATTTGACACGTGAAACTTTTATAGGAAAAATTCTCCGAGTGCGTTTGAAGATGCGTCAACATCGTGGTGTGATCACCGAACCACTGCTGACAGATGCCGCATCTTGCTACGTTTTTAGAATTGCTACGTTTTACTGAAGGCTCGTCGTCCGACGGAATATCATTTCTCTCTATCATCTGTGAATAGAAACATAACTATAATAAATCAGAGATTAAAATCATTATAACTTCAGTAAATTCTATTTCTATACTTTAGATAATAGAAAAGTGTATTCTACATCAAATCTCACAATGTCTAAAAATTTCTTAAAATAGACAAACCTCCGGATAAGATTTATTTTTAATCCCACGACTCCTTGCTTCCCTTGCTTCCCTTGCTTCTCTCTCAGCATTGAGCGCTTCTTCTTGCTCGACTGCTGACAACATTGATGGCTGCTTATTATGTTCCGACATTCTGTGCGCGGCTAGACGTATAAAAAGTCCAAATGACCGGCCGCAAATCTCGCATTTGTATCTTTTTGGCTCATGAGTGCGCATGTGATTTGATAACGCACTTTGTTGGGTGCAAACCTTAAACGGACACAAGGATAATATTTTAATATTAAAGTCCTGGTAAATTTTAGAGAACCTACAACACAGAACTTCTATATATAAACAAAATAATTAGAAAAAACTATTTTTTTAATATAGAAATTAATATCAGTCTATAAAGACCTATAAAACGATAGAATTTTGGGATTAAACTGAAGAAGATTCATAATATCAGAGTCAAAGCGTTTATAAAATTTTCTGAAACTTGAAAATATATCACAGAAATGGTAAAACTCCCGTTTAGGAGAGTTAATAATTTTTTAATAAATAACGCGATGGCTAAAACCTTTCGATTGTTACAAAGGACACTGACCTCGACAACATATGTCAAGGTCATTGGAGAAGCCTCCCCTAAACGGGAGTTTTATCTTTTTATTATATTATTAAAATGTAATTAAGATATACCTTTCCGCAAGTGGGACATGTAAGAGATCTTCCGCTTTCATAAAAATGTTCTTCCTTTTTAATCTCTCTCGGTCGTTCTGCTATCTTTGATATTAAAAATTCTGCAGAAGGCAGTTTTTGCGGCACTACGGAATTCTCATTTATTTGGTGTAATTGGATGTGTTTTTGATATGTTTCTACTGTGGGAAAAAATCTGAAAACAGATACATATATTTAGAGCAAGTTATAAAATAAAAATAATATTGAGTCAGCGAAATCTATAAGAGTACGTATTTTTTAAGTTATAAATAATAATCGTACTCACCTATTGCATAATGAACACCATGTTTTGGATCCAATCTCGCTCAATTCGGCTAAGTGGTCGCGTAATCTGTGTTGTCTCAACATTTCCCAGCTTGCAAACTGTCGATCGCACTGATGACACTCTTTCAAGCTGCCTGCGAAATTTAACTTGACTTTTAAGTGATTATTTGCCTCATGCTTTGCCAAGATTTCAACAGAGTCAAAAGATAAAGAACATGTTCTACAAGTATATACACGTGGGCAGTCCAATTGCATGTGTTTCACTAAACTCTCCTTTGATCTGAAATTAAGTTCTAATTAATCCTAATTAAATAAATTTATGATAATTTCGATGAAGTACCAATACTTACTTGTAATAGCTGTTGCAAGGCGCGCACCACCATTCCGAAGTTAATTTTTGTTTAGATTGTAGTTGCTGGTGATTATTCACTGTTAAACTACCGGTTAGCACTTGCTCTAAGATACTGAGCCGTTTCCCTTCTTTTTTCGTTTGATACTCTGTCTTAATAATCACCTTGTTCTCTTCTGTATCGGATATAATAGAGATATCCTTTTTTATGTTTATGTTCATATCAAATGCATCTGATGTTTTCCGTCTTATATTCAGTGCTTCACAAATAGCAGCTTCATCGTCCAAACTTGCATCCGCATTCATCTCCTTGATCTCCACTTCACATGGCAGTTCGGGCAAGACTTCCATACAAATATTTTGATCTTGACTAACTTGATTCATTGGAATTACTAAATCATCAAGAGGCAAGGCAGCTGACAAAGGAACCAACGGTGGTGGCGCTCTAGATTTTTCCTTACAAAGTTGTGCCTGATGTTTGGAATAGCAATTAGTAAAGAAATCAGTCTACAAAAGTTGAAATTATAATACAAAAAACTACAGGTTTTAAAACAAATTATCTGATTGACAAACCTGGCATGGGTCTGACGAGTTTCTCATTGCGTCGAGGTATATCTGCACAGATTCTATCTGATTATACTTCAACAGCATGGCTTGCATACTCCTGTAGACGTTCAGGCAAAATTCTCTGAACTGGTACACGTCGTCCAGTCTGGCTGCACAAAACTGACAGATCTGTTTCGGTAAAGGATCGCTTTTGTAAACGAGTACGGGCAGGCAAGCGCGCAGCTTTTGGGCCACTTTACGCTGTACGCCTTCGTCGCCGAAAATAGGCAACATCTCGTTCTTCTCCTCCGAGCACAGCCTACAGGCGTTGCTCCACTTGTCGATTGTGGCCATCGTGAAGAGATTTGCGCTCACCGAAGAACACATCTTACCGTCACGTTGTTGTCGATCGGAATCGCGTGTTTTAGGTTAGTTGATACACCGCGCCGCGTACAACGATGTTAACATGCTCGACAACGAAGTGTCTTAACACAAGCATGTTTCGCCGCTTGCGACACTCACGCGTAAAGAGTCGTTAAAAGCATGCCGCAAATCGCTCGTTTATTTTCACGCGTATATATCGAACGATTTTACTTTCACCTTACACCTTTTCACTCATTCAGAGTCGGTCTCTGATGTACAACGATTCTACGAACCGAACAGGTTTTCCTGTTTCGTGTAACAATTAATGATACACACGCATGTTTACCGCTATCGTCGCCTCGTAAACTTCAAACATCTTCCCCTGCTTAAGGGAAATATTATGTTGTCAAGAGATTTCGACTGTTTTCATCAGGGTTCGCCATGCGCCATGCAGCAATTACCACACGTTGCAGCAAGTCGGCTATTCCAGTCTGTTCCCTTATTTTCTCTGTTCTGCTATTAAAGTTTAGTTTAAATAAAATCCGATACGCGGCATCGTAGTTGTTATTAAATCGAGATCGTGATACAACTCGACGATATTTAGCACTGCAGAAGTCTATTAAAATTTTAACAACTTTAATAATTGTATTAATGAATAAAATTTATATTGTTTTACATTCAAACGTCTTTACATTTTGGGTCTTTCTGTACCCATTTTGATAGATTTTAGTATACTTTTGATGTTAATTTCTGAAGAAATACACCTTGTACATTTAAACAAATTTTATTATTTCCAAGAAAGCTTATAAATATCAATATAAATCCTAACTCCTAAATACTATATATTACTAATTTTAGATTTATGTATGCCCTTCTTTTTTTTCTTCCAATAAAGACTAAATATATTTTATTTTAAAAATGTTATCACTTATACATACATATATATACTTATAAATACATGTAAATAATAACTAAGTTAAAAGCAATGTTTACATCTTATTCAAATTCTTGCATATTAACACATCCTTTGCCGTTGATGCATGAAGTGTTTACCAGCACGCCGTTCAAATCTTTCATTTCTTTCATTTCTCTCATATCTTTCATTTCTTTCATTTCTTTCATTTCTCTCATATCTTTCATTCCTTTCATTTCTTCCATATCTTTCATTCCTTTCATTACGACGATCGTAATAATGATTACGTCTACCATGAACTTGATGTTGGCGTGACCATTCCTGCCTACGTGGTTTATTATACCAAGGATCAACAATTGGTGGTTCCTTTGGCTCTTGCCTTTTGAATTTAATGAAATCATTGTCTTTTTCTGTATACCGATCTTTAAACTCTTCTTCACATTCTTCTAAAAATTTCTTTTGTTCACTTGTCAAAGTATCAGTCATGATGTAATGTTGATAAACCTGTAGTTTATATCAAACATTGTAGAAATATAATTAATAATACAGATATAAATAATATGCATAAAAATCATTGTAATAAAGAATAATTTACAAAGCTCAGAAATGTTTTACACTGTTGCTTAGTTTAGAATCTCCTATTATGTTCTATTATATTCTTTATCGAAAATTACTTAATAACGTCACGTTTTTCACATTACCTTTTTTTTATTGTGTATTTAACGTGCAGTCAACTATGTGACATTTAGTTGGTTTTTGACACTGAAATAATTTTTCATATTACCTCCTGTGATATATACAGGTTATGTTCGTAATGCATATATGCGGTTAAACCATAGACTCATACAAGAAAGAGTGAATACTTCTGTAAAAGCCATTAAAGCCACTACATGTAAAAAGTTTAAGCAGTAACCGTATAACCCGTATCAGACTATGGCCGGTATTCATAGTCCGTTCTTATATTTAAGATTGTCTTAAGCACGGACTTATATTCGCTCTCTTCGTCACACATAGATTGTGTCTGACAAAGAGAGCGAATATAAGTTCGTGCTTAAGACGATCTTGAATATAAGAACGGACTATGAATACCGGCCTATGACTTAAGGTGCCTTTTCACGCTGACGCTCGACGCTCATTTTTAGCGTCCAAATATGTCACGTGAACAAAGTTGACGCTGGATGTAAGAAATGCATGAAAAGAATTTCTCGTAAAATTTAGCGTCAGTCAGGGTCTGCGTCGGTATTTATCAATATTCGTATATATCAAAACTGCTAAAAGTTTTTGTCACTGATTTTGTTCAGTTAATTTTTTCACTCGCTTTATTAATAATTATTGTTTTAAATATTAAAAAAAGTGTAATTAAGTAGGAATAAGATAAAAACCTTTGGTTACCAGTTCTACTTATTTTATCAAAAATGCTAAAAAAATGTTTATTAATAATTTTTTTATCATATGTAATATTTTTTATTATATGTTTACAAACATAAAATATTTACTTCATATCATATTATTTATTTTGATAAGTATACAAAATGTATATCTTTTCAATTAAACAAAGTTTCATATTATTGCAAACTTTGATAAGTAGAGTAGGAAAAACGATATTAGAATAGTTGTTCAGTATTAGAAAATTTCTAATGTAATACTTAAGAATAGCATTTTTCAAAGTTAGAAAATTAATTGTATAGAATAAAAATGCACAGCATATTTGTATATATTATATTTCAAGCTTTTATTTATAATAAAATAACTTTTTATTGAATTAAATTTACATAACATTGATATTAAATTTACATAATTAAACATATATAATATAAAGATAATTATAAAAATATATTTTGCAAATAAATACAATACTGCTGATTCTTCCAAACCTCAAAAAGTATCATTTTTAATTCATTACTTATTTATTCTTTTTATTTTCTTTATATATATATGTAGTATTGGATAATAAATTCAATTATTACTTTTTATTACTTAAATAACATCCATTTTTATTGACAAGGTTGAAAGACCACATGAGACATATGCAAATCCAATAGCGAATAGCACGCACAGACAGATCATCGCACAGATCGCACGACTTGACGCTAAAGCTAAAAAAATCCAGCTTTTTTTTCTTGACGCTAGCGTCAACTCGAAGTCACGTGACTATGGGCAACGCTGAAACGAGCGTCCCATGAATTTGCACCTTTAGTTTACACCGATTGTTTAGTACGCGTACCAAATACTAATAGCGTTTTCGATTATACAGGATTTGAACGACCCAGGGTTGATCAATCACTATTTTACTATAAATGCAAGTCTTTCATTGGTGGAGAGGTTGCAATGACGTCATTAACCAACCCTGGGTCGTTCAAATCCTGTATAATCAAAAACGCTATAAATCTGCTTCTCCAATAGGTATAAATCGTTTAGGGTAAAATCTACACCAATCAAAAAAGCTGATTTAGTATTTGGTACGTGTACTAAACAATCGGTGTAAACTAATAGCGTTTTCGAGTAAACGGGGTTTGAACAACACCACCTATATACAAGGCCTCTCCACTGAAGTCATGACGTCATCACTAGTAGGCCATTTGTCGTTCAGTCTTGTAATGTAAAACGCGAATTTTTGAACAGTGTAGTGCGTTTTAGTAATAATTTTTTGTTGTGGATAGTTGCTGAATGCCTGTATTATTGAGGTAAGTCATAATTTTATTAATTTACCGAATTATAAACGTATTTAGAAAACTGACAATAATAGGTTAGATTTGGATCATACTTCTTTATTATTGAAATTATGTATTTCTTTTATAGCAATGCCTTTCAAATGTTGTGTGCCAAATTGTAATGGCAATTACAAAAATGGGCCAAAGGTTGCAACGTTTTCTTTTCCAAAAAATGAAGAAATAAAAAAAAAATGGTTACGTGCTATTTGTCGACAGAATTTTTGTCCTACAAATAGTTCTAAAGTAAGTTAATTCAATATATTTATAAATAAAATTAATATTATAAATAATATGTTAACGATCAATTTGTTAATTTATAAATAATCTCAAGACAAAAATTTATGCATTACACTTGTTTTTACTCATCATCATGTTTTAGGTATGCGAATTACATTTTCACTCTTACGATATTGAACGAGAAACGAGCCATTATAATGAAGCTAATGGGAAATTGTTAACTGCTCCATTGCGACATCCACGTTTAATTAAAAGTAAGTGTTTCAAAATAATTTCAAAAAATTCTACAGCTGCAATATTTTAATATTCTAATTGTATTTATCTCAATTACATGTTTATTGTTTTCATCAAGATAATACTTTAGTACAAGATAGTACTTTAGTTATATTTATGAATTACAAGAATGAAATTACAAATATTAACACTTGGAATTCAATATTCCCCATAACGAGACAATGAAATAGTATTCCTTTTCTCATTGCATTTTTTGTTACAGACGCTGTTCCAAGTCAGTTGCTATACAATCCTCAATACTTAACAGAAAGTGAAGCACCTCATCGAGAAAGCCCAGCAAAGAAACGTTTAAAGATGGAGAATTTTTTGATCGAGCAAGCAATTGCAAGCAGCATAGAATCGAGAAAAACGTTTGATGAAAAAAACGGATTTTCTACGTTAGAAGAGTTGTATGTGAAATTGAAGGATCGCATTGATATACACAAGTGGATAATTTCGCACAAAGACACTACTATTTATTTCTTTCATGTAGAAGATACATCATATCCAAATGTTAACAGCTTTAGTTTATTTCATTCTTTTGCAGTCTGGCATTGTTTTTTTTTTTATGGTATCATTTTGTCTTTTTGTATAATTATTTAAAAAGATGTTACAGAGTGTATGTATAATTTTTATAATTAAGATTTGAGCTGAATGCTTTGAACAACAGTGTCCTGAAAAAAGTTCCAAATACAAATCACGTATAGTTTCGAATGTTAGAGTCTTGACAATTTGACGTTGATTTTTTTGTACGAGAAAATCGTGATCATTTTCTAGTAATTTTTGGACAATTAAGAAAGTATATGCTGCACACGTAATAACGTCTTCGTTGGGATTACATAAACCTCCTCGATTGTTTGCTGCTATTAAAGCTGAAAAATGTATGTTGTCACCAATTAAAAAAATTTTGCAGTATTCGCATTTCAATTTTTTAATCGCTGAATATGAAGTGTATCCTGCTACATATACAAGAAGTGGCCAAGTATCGTCTTCGATATTGTTAAGGTCCTCTTCATCAATAACACATGCATTTCTTAATAATACGGGTATATTTCCTAATAAAAAATCAATTTAAAATGTCAATGCATGTTTTTAAAAAATGTTGTAAATTAATATAGTTTTCTATCCAGATAGAAAAACATGTAGAATATTAGTTTTAGTTTCATTTTAAAATATAAAATATGTTATAATTCAAAATGTAAATTTTGAAGTTATTAATTTTAAAATTAATTATTAAAACATATAGCAATCTTTATAAAATTGAAGCCTAAAGTAAATGCTTGAATAACTGTAAGATTCATCTAACACAATTGTGCCAGTAATTATGAAAGTGGTCAAAAATCTGAAAAAATTAATGTATCCATATCTTGTGTAAAAACATGTTTTGTGTTGTGATTAATTCATTTTTTTAGATTTTGTTACTTAGACACTTTCATAATTACCAACACAATTATTGCTGAATACATTTTACAAACTAATTTTGTAATTATTATAAAAACTATTGCAGTATCAAATTGTAGAATTATCTTAACACAATTATTATGAAAATGTTCTATCTGGGTAGCTTCTGAAATATTTTGGATTTATTTAAAATGTTTGAAAATAATGATTAACAATAGAATTAAGAAAATAAGAATGAAATAACAAAATGATTATACACAAATGAACAAAAATGATTATAATGATTGGAACTTGGAAGGAAATTTGAAAATACAGTTATGAGGAAAACAAATTTGTTTAAAGTTTATAAAAAATGCAGTTGCTCGAAGTTTCAATTAATTTTATTTTTTATTTATTACGATCATTTTTGTGAAATAAGATTTCTAAATTTTTCTACAAAATACGATACTTTTTATCTTAACGATAGAATCAAAGAAAGTTTTTTTTTACAAAAATATTGTTTTACAAATTTCTATAAATCCAAAAATATTTTTGAATTTAATGCAATTTTTATATTACGAAATTTAATATAAAAGAAAATTATGTAAAACCAGAATTTTGAACTTCCTCTTCATCTTCGATATTTTCCACAAAGTCCAAGATATCTGTCGAAGTCATTTCTATATCTCCATATACTTTGGACTTTAAAAGAAGTGGCACGGTATTCTGCATACGAAGCTTACTTTCGGATTCAAAAACTTGACGAACTGATATATGATATTGTGCTCCAGCTTGTTGTCGGTATATTCCAAAACGTTCTTCCAATCGATCAGTTTGGATTTTTCCACACAAAAAAAAACTCCAATGTTTTTCATCCAAGCAGTAAGTGGCTAACTTTATCAAAGCATCTGTGGTTTGAAATAAAGCGAAATGGGTTTCTTTTGTTAGTTTTCCACCACCTTCACAATTTTTCCATCTGTTTAACCAATTCAAAAAATTTTTTAGAAATTTTATGTGATCAGAATTTTTGGTGATTGGCTCTTCAAAATGATTCCTATGTCTTTTTCCTTTTAGCAAGGTTTTAACATTTACTATATCCCACCACTGAGAAATTAACTCTATATATGCAGCAGTATCTTCAAAATATTCAAAATGTTTTTTTGGGCCAAGTTCACGCAGCGCTATAACAACATTGGTATTGAAAATTTGTAAAGCCAACTTGACATTCTGTCGTTCGATTGACGTTGGATATAAGGATTTTAAAGACAGCGTGTACCCATATTGCAGCAAATTATCCTTTTCTGTAGAGTGCATATCTTTAAGACTTTGGAATGAAGCAAGTCTCATTTTCTGTTCATTAAAATCTGGATATTGCATATACTGATGTGGTTTCTGATTTATCCAATTATTTCGAATGTTTTTTATTATGTGTACTGAATCAATAACATAAAACAGAGGTCTTGAGGAATCTTTAGGATTGCGGTACACATTCGATATTTTCGGTGGATTACTAAAAAAAGACATTGCCTTTTTATTGATTGCGTTATTGTCAGAAACAACAGCTAATACTTCAAAACCAATATTTTCTAAACCAATGACAATTTTTGCAATGAAGTCATGGAGGGTTGATGCTTGGAGCGTTTTTACTGGTAAAATATGCACAACATCTCTGTAGGTTGATAACATACTATTGATCATAAATACATGAGCGCTCGTTGCACACTCTGTACTGTTAAAAGCTCTTCCCACTATATTTCCGCCTTTATAGTCCATATACGGTTTTATATGAATTTCGTCCATCATCAATGTAACTGTTTTATCCTCAGCATTAAGTAGTTTGAATTTCGATGAAATGTAATGCAGAAAAGTTGACTCATCTTGCTCTAATTGAGGATTAGTTGAAAAATTACTACAAATTCTTTTTATAGTAGTTGACGATGGTAATAATAAATGCCCAGAGTTACGAAGAAATTTGTAAGCATGTGGAGAAATTGAATGAAGTAATCCACAAAACAAAGTAGTTTCCCATGAATATCTGAATGCATTTTTCTTCGAAATATCTAACAGTTTAATTTGTTGTAATAAAAAGTCTATAACCGGCTTTTGTTCAGATAATGTTGTTGACAATGAATTTAAAATATCGATACAGATATTTAAATTCTCCTTCACCGAACAGTCTTCATATTTTTCTTCCAATGATATTAAGGCTTGGTCGAGAATATCTTCAATTTCAATGATATTGCTTACTACCAATGGAAATTTGAGTTTCTTCAGATATTTAACTTCCCTTGATCCATAAAATAAAGTGACGGTGAAATTCTCCGACACTCGTGCACAACATTTAACATTTGGATATGATGTATCTTCTACATGAAAGAAATAAATAGTAGTGTCTTTGTGCGAAATTATCCACTTGTGTATATCAATGCGATCCTTCAATTTCACATACAACTCTTCTAACGTAGAAAATCCGTTTTTTTCATCAAACGTTTTTCTCGATTCTATGCTGCTTGCAATTGCTTGCTCGATCAAAAAATTCTCCATCTTTAAACGTTTCTTTGCTGGGCTTTCTCGATGAGGTGCTTCACTTTCTGTTAAGTATTGAGGATTGTATAGCAACTGACTTGGAACAGCGTCTGTAACAAAAAATGCAATGAGAAAAGGAATACTATTTCATTGTCTCGTTATGGGGAATATTGAATTCCAAGTGTTAATATTTGTAATTTCATTCTTGTAATTCATAAATATAACTAAAGTACTATCTTGTACTAAAGTATTATCTTGATGAAAACAATAAACATGTAATTGAGATAAATACAATTAGAATATTAAAATATTGCAGCTGTAGAATTTTTTGAAATTATTTTGAAACACTTACTTTTAATTAAACGTGGATGTCGCAATGGAGCAGTTAACAATTTCCCATTAGCTTCATTATAATGGCTCGTTTCTCGTTCAATATCGTAAGAGTGAAAATGTAATTCGCATACCTAAAACATGATGATGAGTAAAAACAAGTGTAATGCATAAATTTTTGTCTTGAGATTATTTATAAATTAACAAATTGATCGTTAACATATTATTTATAATATTAATTTTATTTATAAATATATTGAATTAACTTACTTTAGAACTATTTGTAGGACAAAAATTCTGTCGACAAATAGCACGTAACCATTTTTTTTTTATTTCTTCATTTTTTGGAAAAGAAAACGTTGCAACCTTTGGCCCATTTTTGTAATTGCCATTACAATTTGGCACACAACATTTGAAAGGCATTGCTATAAAAGAAATACATAATTTCAATAATAAAGAAGTATGATCCAAATCTAACCTATTATTGTCAGTTTTCTAAATACGTTTATAATTCGGTAAATTAATAAAATTATGACTTACCTCAATAATACAGGCATTCAGCAACTATCCACAACAAAAAATTATTACTAAAACGCACTACACTGTTCAAAAATTCGCGTTTTACATTACAAGACTGAACGACAAATGGCCTACTAGTGATGACGTCATGACTTCAGTGGAGAGGCCTTGTATATAGGTGGTGTTGGTTTGAACGACCCAAGATTGGTTAATGACGTCATTGCAACCTCTCCACCAATGAAAGACTTGCATTTATAGTAAAATAGTGATTGATCAACCCTAGATCGTTCAAACCCCGTTTATTCGAAAACGCTATAAGCCTATGCATTGAAGATTAAAGATTGAAATTTGACCAATCGAAACAAAAAAAGCTAAAAATTCTTTGTCCCGATTGATCAAATTTCAATCTTCAATCTCATTTATTAATTTTTATAAATAAAAATTGAAAATCTAACAATAGGAATTAAAAAAGTGATTGAGAAACAATCCAAATAACACAAACACATTTTATAAACATTCTATAAATATTTGTTGAAAATATTAGAATATTCTTTCAATGTACTAAAAGATGTTCTTTAAATCTTTATAGAACGTTCAAATGAGACCAATTTTAATATTCCAGATAGGTTAAAAAAATATTCTTTATTATATTTCAGGAATATTCAGAGAAGATGTTTAATATCATGTAAAGAACATTCATATTCTGAATATTCTACTGAATATTCTACTAAATTATTTTTAGTATTCTAAATATTTATGCAATTACATTGATATAAAAAAAAGGTTTAATCAACTTTACCAATATTAAATGTTAAACAAAAGTTTTTATTGTTATAATTTTTTATTCCAATAATATGTTTAAAAAATAAAAATTGATATTTTTAACAAAATAATTACATCTGTAAAATTGCACACATTCTTACAATAAAATATATAATTCTAAGCATGCTGTGGTTCCTCTTTTAATGTGAAACCGTGTGAGCTTCGGCGGACGCGGAGTAGCTCGCCGGAATCCGGGTTCGGTCGGTTGGGGATATGTCAAATAAACCAAATGCTCGTTTATAATAAAAGTAACAAAACAGCGTTTATTAGAGAAAGATGTTGATATGACTTGCTTCAAATAATCTGCTTCAATGTTCGTGTGTACATGCGAAGCGGGTGCGAAGCGATTTCGAAAGAGTATACAAAATAGAAAAATATCGGTGCGATCGGTGTACTAACAACGGTGAAATAATTAGTTAAGCAAACAGCGAAATGATTCGTTAAAGCGGTCGGGAAATGATCGTACAAGTATCGGTGAGATTGGTATGAGTAACGGTGAAGCAATTATTTAGACGGACGGCGAAATAATTATCAAAGAGGCGTAAAATAAATCTGGAGTATCGGCAACGGTGTAACAGTTATTTAAACGGACGGCGAAATCTTATTAAAGCGGCGTAAAATAAGTCTGGAGTACCGGCAACGGTGAAACAATTGTTTAAGCAAACGGCGAAATAATTCGTTGAAGCGGCGTGAAATAAATCTGGAGTATCGATAACGGTGTAATAGTTATTTAAACGGACGGCGAGATATTTATTAAAGCGGCGTAAAATAAGTCTGGAGTACCGGCAATGGTGAAACAATTGTTTAAGCAAACGGCGAAATAATTGTTTAAAGCAGCGGTGAATTGATCATTAGAGTTTGACGTGAGGCGTCTTGGTACGATCAGAGAGAGCGCAAGCGCGGGCGATCGTGTCGCAACGGTTGGTACAACGCAACGCTCGTCGGTGAGTGCGTTTGTGACGGTATCGCGAGTCCGTTCGATCGTAGATCGTGACGGGTCGCTTGACGGCGCGGATTGGTCGACGCAGTTTGCCCGCTGGATTCTGCGGATGAATCCCTGGTGCGCGGCAACGCGAAATTAGGACCATGACGTCGAGTAAGCTCGACGGGAGTACGAGGATGCTCGTACGAAGGCGGAGTTTAGAACGGCGACCTGGCTAGGTACGCGGGAATGCCCGCAATACGAAGTTCGGTGGCCTAGAGGAGCCGAGTACGCTCGACGGGGTATACGAGTATGCTCGTATCGGAGATAGAAATGGTATCAAGAACGCTCGTGTACCTGGAATAAGGCATATAATCCGAGTATGCTCGGTCGGACTACGAGAACGCTCGCAGCAGGATTGTTTGCTGCCGAGGCAGCGAACCGGGTCTGGTGAGAAGCAATGCTGCCAGAAACGAGCAATGCTGCCAGAAACGAGCGGCGGCATCACACTAATACAACCGAGAACCGATGACGTCACCCTATCCGTGTGAGCTCGACCCGGTCGACCAATGGAAGAGAACGCCGTCTCCCTTCCACCGAGCCGACGCAACAGACGATAAATGCTAAGAAGTAAGTGTTTCTAAGGCATGTGGCTGGAATATGAAAAATCCCGTGTTCGAGATTTGCTTCTCGCAACTTTCTTTTCTTTTTTCCGCATTTGTTTCTAAGACTGCTTTCACATGAGGCGTAACTTGCGTAAGCGTAATTTATGTCAGTCAATCAAATCATTCAGCTATCATATGCAAAATTTTACGTATAGTATCTGAACGATTTGATTGGCTAACACAAGATACGCTTACGCAAGTTACGCTTCATGTGACGGCACCCTCACAGTGTAAATTATCAAATAATCTTTTTTTTGCTTAAAAAATAATAGTTTATATTTATTAATAATATTCGCATATGTTAAAACTAACAATTTTTGAAATAATTCAGATTTGCTATTGTCAATAGAAAAATGAAGTTATTTTGCAATATTGCAACAAAGTGTAAATTTAACATATACTATGTTCTTGCCATTCGCCTTATTCGTTTAGCCATGCTTGCTTTGGCATTTATGTCTATCGACTCGAAAGATTTTACATACCTGTAAAACTTTTAATTATTTCCCAACTTACAATTAGTCACTCGCGTCCTGATATTTTTTCTCCCGTTCAATAATTTTCTATTCGTACATTCGGAGAATCCGAATAGTGAGATCAATAATGTACTTAATTTTCGTACACTCTAGTATCTCAATCTGAGATCGGTGTACATTTTAACGTGTCAAATGTAGACGAATTATTTCTATATAAAAGATAATTAAAATTTTCACACCAACAATCTATGATATATGCTCCATATGCCATATTATATTTTATTCCATTTTTAATCATTTATTTTAAACTATATTAGCAAAAGTTACTGTACTATGGAGATGAGTGGAGGAGACGGTAATATATATTATAAATGCAGTCAGATTTATTGTACTCTTGTTAAAATATTGTAAAAATAATGTATTATTAGTAATTATAATAGTATTTATTAGTAATTATAATAGTATTATTAATAGTGGTCTTCCGCACCACCTTCGAGGTTCCACTAACGGCGCGTTAGGTTTTTTTAGTGGACCTTCGCCAGGAGCCCTATTATACCACATTTCATTAATCTTTCTATATATTTCTTTTATACATATGTGATGTCATTTGTAGACAAAATACTTTTTTTACACTTGTCATTTACAAGTGCGGTGTCATTTGCAGACAAGATACTCTTTTTACTCTTGTCATTTACAAGTGCGGTGTCATTTGCAGACAAGATACTCTTTTTACTCTTGTCATTTACAAGTGTGGTGTCATTTGCAGACAAGATACTCTTTTTACTCTTGTCATTTACAAGTGTAGTGTCATTTGCAGATATACCAAATTTTAAACAATTTCAACAAAATTTGGCAAAATTACGACGATTTATATCTTAAAATCTTATTGAATTTGGGAATAAAAATTTTTCAATTTTTTATTTTTATTATTAAAAATAAGCATTGAACAAAAAAACTGCAAATAGAAAAAAGTTTCGTCTCATCATTTTCTACAAGCCTATGTTTAAAAAAAATTAATTTTGCGACTTTCAAAATTTTCATGCTTCGAGACGTTTAGACGATATTTTTACACGATTTCGAGCGCAGAGCGATTTCGTTGATCCGCGTCCTCAATTGTGTTTATAAGTCGCGTACAAACAGAGATCAGACTAGTTCCTTCGGTTCCTTATCAGTTAATACACTTGACGGAAAAGTCGATTTGAAGAATATTGCGAAATATGGATCGTAAGTAGAAAATTAAATTATTATTAAAATCATCATAAGAGATATAAATTATTATTATTTATTAATTAAAAATAAAATTTTTAATTAAATAATATGAAAAACGGCATAAGAGTGATGACTAGATTGATTATGACTAGAATTATGTGTTAAGAATTAGGAATAATTAATACATTTCGTTATCTTATTTCAAATAAAATAATTCCAATTTGATTTTCCTAATATTTAATATTTATTCCTATTCCTAATATTTTCTCTATTCTACGTAGAGAATCTTTATTATAATATAACGTTACTCCAATAATCGCTAATCTCAATCTATTGTTTCTATGTTGCAAGTTTCTCAAGTAGCATAGCTTTTTAAAAAAATTTACATTAAATCTTGCTTAAAGATTAAAATTTTTAATTTTATGTATTTTGAATATTAAAATTGCTGATTTTTTTAATTTTATGTATATTGAGAATGGTCGAATAGTCAACTGTTTATATTCTTAAAGACAATTTTGTAAATATAAGAAAGGTTAACACATATTATTTAGCTGTAGCTCATAATTCTTCTACCGTTTTTCATGTTATTTATTTTGTTAGCAAAATGTTTAATCTTTAGTTTCTTTCTCCTCTCTTATACATATATGACAGTTTTTATTTTTTTTAAACTCATAAATGTATTACTAATTTAATAAATATATATTAATTTTTGCAGAGGACATGACACAAAGAGTGGAAAGTATGACGCTGGAGGAGAAAGATGCTGCTGTACAACAGTTGATGCAACAAATGTTGCATCAACAAGAAAAATTGGTACAAATGCAGCAGCAGCTACATTTGTTAATAAGTAGTGGTGCAACAACGCAGCAGCAGCAGCAGCAAAATACAAACACGGAAAATATCCAAGAGCAGCAGCAGCCGGAGGAACAAACAAGAGGTACATTATTTTTTTTTTTATTTTTTGTAACTAAATGATTAATTTATATGCATGATTGTTTTATTTAATATAGTACTTATCTGTAAATGTGCTTATTTTTTAGAAAAAAGGAGAGGAGGCGGAAAGTCTCGCGCTCGCTGGTATCACCAGCGAGGTGGAAGAAGTGAATGGGGAGGCAGAGGTGGATGGGGAGGCAGAGGTGGATGGGGAGGCAGAGGTGGATGGAGCGGCAGAGGTGGATGGGGTGGCAGAGGTGGGTGGGGACCGAGAGGTGGCCAGGGCGGAAGAGGCCATATCATAATAAAAAAATATTATATAAATTAAAAAAATATTAGATAAATATAAAAATAATTTTATATATTAATTTCATATTAATATTAATTTTATTTTTTTAACAAACTTTTATTTTTTAATATTTTTTTTGTATTTTTTATTTATATTTTTATTATTTTTTAACTTATTTACTTATACAATATACTTATATTTTTATTTTTTAATATCTTTTCTATTTTTTATTTATATTTTTATTTTTTAACTTATATTACTTATACAATATACTTATATTTTTTTTATTTATATTTTTATTATTTTTGACGATATTTTTATTATTTTTTAATTTTTTATTTATATTTTTATTTTATATTTTTTTATTGATTTATTATTATTATTAATAATATGTTTTTTAATCTAATTTATGTGATAACATTATAATAAATATATATTGACTAGTCATATTGTGATAATTTTATATTAAGATTTATTTTACATATATATAAAATAAAATTTCAAATAAAATCAATTATCTCGTGCTAACTCTCTATCCCGTCACATATTTATAGATAAATAAAATATTACTAACATGTCTGCAAATGACATCACATATGTATAAAAGAAATATATAGAAAGATTAATGAAATGTGGTATAATAGGGCTCCTGGCGAAGGTCCACTAAAAAAACCTAACGCGCCGTTAGTGGAACCTCGAAGGTGGTGCGGAAGACCACTATTAATAATACTATTATAATTACTAATAAATACTATTATAATTACTAATAATACATTATTTTTACAATATTTTAACAAGAGTACAATAAATCTGACTGCATTTATAATATATATTACCGTCTCCTCCACTCATCTCCATAGTACAGTAACTTTTGCTAATATAGTTTAAAATAAATGATTAAAAATGGAATAAAATATAATATGGCATATGGAGCATATATCATAGATTGTTGGTGTGAAAATTTTAATTATCTTTTATATAGAAATAATTCGTCTACATTTGACACGTTAAAATGTACACCGATCTCAGATTGAGATACTAGAGTGTACGAAAATTAAGTACATTATTGATCTCACTATTCGGATTCTCCGAATGTACGAATAGAAAATTATTGAACGGGAGAAAAAATATCAGGACGCGAGTGACTAATTGTAAGTTGGGAAATAATTAAAAGTTTTACAGGTATGTAAAATCTTTCGAGTCGATAGACATAAATGCCAAAGCAAGCATGGCTAAACGAATAAGGCGAATGGCAAGAACATAGTATATGTTAAATTTACACTTTGTTGCAATATTGCAAAATAACTTCATTTTTCTATTGACAATAGCAAATCTGAATTATTTCAAAAATTGTTAGTTTTAACATATGCGAATATTATTAATAAATATAAACTATTATTTTTTAAGCAAAAAAAAGATTATTTGATAATTTACACTGTTAGAAACAAATGTGGAAAAAAGAAAAGAAAGTTGCGAGAAGCAAATCTCGAACACGGGATTTTTCATATTCCAGCCACATGCCTTAGAAATACTTACTTCTTAGCATTTATCGTCTGTTGCGTCGGCTCGGTGGAAGGGAGACGGCGTTCTCTTCCATTGGTCGACCGGGTCGAGCTCACACGGATAGGGTGACGTCATCGGTTCTCGGTTGTATTAGTGTGATGCCGCCGCTCGTTTCTGGCAGCATTGGTGAGAAGACGTACAGCCGGGCCTCTTTTATACCCGGCTGGCAGCCGAATGGTTTCGAATCGGCAAGCATCGGCGGTTTCGGCGGCGAGTCCCCCACAAAACGAAATTTCGGAACGGTCGGGTGTGGGGGATTTTCGGCGGTTGACCGCCGTTGTTTCGATAAGAAATTTATCGGCGCTTGATGCGCCCTTGGTGGGCTACGGACGATGGACGGTCCGTAGCCGTAACGATGCAGCTTGCGGGCTGCACCGTTACAAATGTTTCTATAAAAAGTCACTTTACTACGTTTCATATTATTTTCGAAAAAATTTTCGAAGATAAACTCGAGAAGCCAGAAGTCGGCTTGCTCGGCTTTCTAAAACGAGAAATTATTTGTTATAAGAAAGTACTTTTAAGGTTATGTTAGGGTTAGGTTAAAGAATCTATTATTTTAAGCAATCATTTTTAGTAAAAAAATTCTTAAAATCTAAACTTACCTTTGGATTAATTGAATCTTTGTATTAATTATAATTGCAGCTTGAATTGTACAGATTAATCAAGACTAACTGCGTAACTATTAATGCACGTGCTGATCGAAAGTGGAACGGAAATGAAATTGACAGAAGTTGAATCTTGATCTATTTTCTACTATACATTCTGAACGTCATCTATATGTACATCTTCAGTACATTTGAATATTCAGTGAACATTTATGGAATATGTAAACAATATGTTCCTATTGCTGATTTTAACATATTCTGGGCAGGTTTATAGAATATTCTTTATGAACAAGGATATTCTACAGACATATATAAATGATTTCTTCGAGAATATTCTCATAAAAATATATTTGATGCATCATAGAATATTCATACAATATTGTGTGTAATCTGGGTAATTTTATGAGAAAAGATTTTAAAGAAAACAAGTACACACAGACTGCGTTCCGTAAAGCGCATATGCGCGCATCTATCTGTAGTATACGTTATGTATACTATAGATGCGCGCATATGCGCTTTACGGAACGCAGCCACAGTTGACCTTTAACGACTTTGGCTTAGTTTACACCGGTTGCGTTCCGTTTTGCGCATAGCACGCATCGTTCGCATCGTTAATGCTTAGCGCATTGCGTTTCGTTTCATTATGCGCATGATACATGCTTTGAAACGGAACGATATTGAACGCATTAGAAGCGGAAAATCAAAATAGATTCCACAATAAATTGCGCTATCAATGTGACAATGTTTTTAATTGATGAAATGAGTGACAGTAATAGTAGTGAATCATCAATGACTCTTCCATTATGACTCTTCCTATTTTGACACTTTTTACAATATTGCTATCAATCGCCATATGCAATTACGCAATCGCATGGAACGCGTATGGCCGGAGCACAGACTTTTGCATAAAGCATAACGCATAAGCATAAGGAAATTGATTGGTCCATTTTTTTATGCATTTGCTTATGCTTATATATAGACCAATCAATTTCCTTATGCTTATGCGTTATGCTTTATGTAAAAGTCTGTGCTCCGGCCTATAAGCTGCTGCAACTCAAACTTGAGGTAGCTGATGCGTGTATTATGCGCTGCAGGTGGTGGGGATCTAGGGAATTCTAAGCGCTGTTCATGCGCGCATTGAGTGAAACGGAACGTTTTCTATGTAATTCGTGCGCATAATGTGCGAAACGGAACGCAACCACCGATTGTTTAGTACGCGTACCAAGTATTAAATTTGCTTCTTTGATTGGTGTAGATTTTACACTAAACAATTTATACCTATCGAAGAAGCAGATTTAGTACTTGGTACGCATACTAAATAATCGGTGTAAACTAATAGCGTTTTCGATTATACAGGATTTGAACGACCCAGGGTTGATCAATCACTATTTTACTATAAATGCAAGTCTTTCATTGGTGGAGAGGTTGCAATGACGTCATTAACCAACCCTGGGTCGTTCAAATCCTGTATAATCGAAAACGCTATAAGCCTTTGAATGATCTTTAATCATAGGTCATTGTACGCGTCTTTAATCTTAGGGTGCCGTCACATACAACCCGTAATCCGTAATCCGCACCGGAAGTCCGCAAAAATTACTAGGTATTTCGTCCGTAACGTTACATGTGTTTTTATCTCCTTGTGTCCCATGGAGCCGTAATTCTATGAAATTTTCGTAAAAGTTACTACAAGTTACTTGTTATTAATAGTAATGCTTTTTCTAATTTTATTTATTTAACTAAATTTGACGATTTAATTAAAACTTTTGTTAAAATCATAATATATTCTGTAGTTTTCTTATGAATAAAATACAAATAAACAATTATAATCTGTTAATTAAAAATAGTACTACCGTTACGTCTGAATTTACGGCTTCATGGGACACAAGGAGATAAAAACACACGTAACGTTACGGACGAAATACCTAGTAACTTTTGTGGACTTCTGGTGCAAATTACGGATTACGAGCTATATGTGACGGCACCCTAAAGAGGGACGGAAAGGCGGTGGAGCCTCTCAACAGGGGGAAGGAAGAAATAGCGCAAAGGGGTTGCACGGGGGGGGGGGGGCTAAAAGGGGATGGGTAAAGCCCCTTGGCAGCGCCAAGTGTTTTTGTATTTTTTAATAAATATTTTATTTTTATTAAATTTTTTAAATTTTGTATGTGCACTAAGAATAACATATCACTTACTTTTTAGAATCAAATTTTGATCAGTTTTATTTATATATATTATGTATATTTTATGTATGTTTATTTTGAATTTGCACCTTGAATAATATATCAGTTACTTTTCATGTTGGTAATATATTAAAAATTTAGATAATTATTAAAATATAAACATATTGGAGTGTCTTTTTTGGAACTTGGCCAGACCTTATCATTTATCAATTTTTGTGCTATAGTAATTTACTAGATTGCTTGTGAATTGCTGCAACAAGTTGCATGCAGGCTCGTCTGATACAAGCTTTTTCATATAAGTGTGGCATAAGAAAAAAACAGAGAAAAACAATGGGATTGTTTTGTTTCTTTATTTATAGGCTGTTGGAAAGCCTCCATTTTTTATATACATATGTGTAGAGTATACATGAATATATACATGTATAAAATTCAGTGAAGAGAGTGTACAACAAAAAGAGATAAAACAAATCGAATGATCTTTTTGACTGATCGCATCTTGAGCAGCACGGCGGTTCTCAATTTGTATAGATTTCATTAAAATGATGTAAACATATAAAATATAATAAAAAAATTTTAAACCAATTTTGCTTTATTTAATAAAAATTGCCAAATAACTTTTTTATTTCTTTGTGATCAAAGTGGTGTCTTTCCGTAAAATCTAATTCATAAAGATTTAAGCCTTTAAGAGCATAAATATGAGTGTTATCAAATTCTAAAGCACATATACCTGTATCGTCGTCATGTTCCATAGTATACGTCTAAAAATTTTTAAGACAATAATAATTTACTAATAAAGTACATGATACAAATAATTTAAAAATAAAATACAAACTTGAATGGCATCACTTTGTCTCTGATCCCATAGAGCAATCTTAATAAATCCCGTTACAAAAGTGTACCGATTATCTGATGAGCAACACAATGATAAGCCATATTTTGAAGAATCCCATGTACGTACAACTTCGGATGTTCTGAAATGATAGTAGCAAATATAAAGAAATTAAATAGTTAATTAATATTGTTACGTCCTGATCAGACTTTACGATTCTTTTCTTTTTATTAAATACCAGACCTAGTAAACACGGGACCAACAAAAACTCTTAAAAAATATTATAACGCCAGAGCTGTTTTTCTCACGAGACACCATGAGCTCGAACTTTCTCACAGAGAAAAATAGCAAGGGGGATAGATATTTGAAAATACTTTGGTCGGTCAGCGTGCTTATCGTCGTCAGAAAAATCATAAAAGTCAAAACTCGCGGTAACCGGAGTCCTTAGTCGACTCCAGATGTTTAAAGTAAGAAATAAAAACTGGCACCAGCTAGCCATATATTTGGATTCCGCCTACGGGAACCCTAGTAGATAGGGTTTTACCGAGTGACGATCGGGCAATGACCACAGTCGCACGCCTAGAAGGCATGACACCTGATACGGTGCACGTGTTCAGTAGGTCTGGGAAACCGAGATGCATTAATCGCACTCTCCACGCGACTCCAGGGCCACGCGACAGTCGTAAACTGTCAAATTTATTAGATCAGTGACCCAAGGTCTCGCGAACTCATATACCGATTCTCAACCCTCTAATCCGAAAGCCGGGAATCGGGGCAAGCACCTCTATAGACCACCCTTTGTTCCGTCGTACGGTCTAAAGACTACGCCCACCTAGATCTTAAGACACTGAGATGCACCCCACCTATACTAATTAACACCAACCGGGTTACGCCACCTCAAAAACCTAACCCCATCGCTTATGGACCCGAAACGACGCTATTCCTTATTCGTTAAGGCCTCTTTCTTCCTACCCCTATTCCAAGTAACTTAATTACCTAAACCTAATCCTATTAGCTAAAAATGACGCCACCCTCCCCCACATTAAAAATCTTCTCACAAGACTAATTCCTATTCGATCCCCGCTTCAAAAACCTAAGATTTTCCAAATGGATCCACCCCAAGAAAAGGGTATAAAAACCCGTGTTTTGGTGGCTCCAAACGTCAATTATACACAATTAGTCACTCAGTTCATCAAGCAAGTTTTGCCAAGTCCTTCAGACAGTTTTTCGAGTAGTTCGGGCAGCGAATTAAACAAGTCGATACTTTGTCGCGACCAAGTGGTGCATCTCAAGTAGAGGGTCCATCACCCTGACGACACCATCCCGCAGCAGGGTGCCCACACGTTTACAAAAGGGTCCGACGCCTATACACCATCCCTCAACGGGGCGCCTGTTCAGAACCACTGAACATATTCAACCCGATCCGAAACTATCCTGCAACGAGTAAGTCAGTTCATTAATCTTTATTTTATTATTTCTTCTGTGCTCCCTCCGGAAAAATGAAACACTCACGCACACACACACATTATTGTAAAGAATACACAAATAAAATTATTAACACATGCGATCAAGAATTAAGTTTTTGTATCCTAATTATAAATTCAATCAAATTAAAATGTTGTCTTTAATAAATTAAACTTTTGTCCTTTTTCATTTAACCACACCCTCCTCGTTCGTCACCCCCTCACACCTTCCCTCTCAAATTGCGCACAAAGGTTCCGCCCCGGGTAATAGGGATTCAATTCCTTGACCCAAAAAGGGAACCACGAGCGGTTGACTTGTTGACGGAGTAAAAACGACTCTTCCAGTCGCTGACCCGTCGCAAGTCCTAAACGTGCCGCTCGGCTCGTGCGGTCAGGCCCGTTTACGTCGATCGCCGAGCCCAACGAAAAAAAATTCTACATCTATCAGGACGTAACAATATCAACAATAAGATTTATTACCTCATGTCCATTTTTTTAATAGATCGCTGAAAACACATGAGAATAGTTTGAGGATCCTCCCATAGTAGTTGGCGACAAACATCTCCAAATTTTTTATCCATTACATGATAACTAAAATTGCTATACATTAATATGTATATTTTATTCCAATAATACATAAAATCCTATGTTTTGTCCAGCGAAAGAATGGTCCACGGTTAAATCAAAAACTCGTCTGTTTCGTTCAAGTCTTTCCTCACGGAACGCTTAGAAAGCCCGCCATTCCACACAATTGTACTGATTGTGCAGCTTTCCAATGCCAGCGAGTGGCGCAACGCTCTTTCCACTTTGACTGCTATGCTTCTATGCGCAGACCGGGTTTTTCTCTCGCTGGACAGAGTATAGCTTTATATACGGGCAAAATGTTTATATCAGACTACACATTAAATATTGAAAATAAAAATTATAGATTGAAATTTGACCAATCAAGATAAAGAATTTTTGGCTTTTTTTGTATTGATTGGTTAAACTTCAATTTTTAATTTTTAATCTTCAATGCGTAATCTGATGCAGGCTTAACGACGGATCCTTCCACTATGTGAAAGAGAGAAAGATATATTTTTACTTTCTCTCATGCCCACGTTCTTCACTTATTATTGGATAGAAAATCAGTAGTTTATACTTTATAGATATACAGACAGGCCAAAATGTTTTTACGCTTGATTCGTAGGTATTGTACCGATTGAACACTTGGTCACAGAAATGCCTTAACATATGAACTTGAACGAGTGTGAATTTCACAAGCAAATTCAAATGTGCCTTGACACTCGTTGACAAATACATGTGTAAAGGCCATCACACACAAAATGACATAACTGCATATGCATAGCATAAGACCGTCTCGACCAAAGAGCATGCTATGTAAATCAATATGGCGCCTTTATGCTAGATGTTCATTGGTCGAGACGGTCTTATGCTATGCATATGCAGTTATGTCATTTTGTGTGTGATGGCCTTAAGGGTCTATCCAGACAAACTTGCATGATTGGTCCATAAACAAATGCATAAAGAAATGAACTAATTAATTTTTTTTAAGCACATGTTTATGCGACTATGCAAGTTTGTCTGAATAGGCCCTAAGACATTCCTGTGTCTGGTGTGTACCTACTACGCCAAACACAGTCAAAAGTTTCGAACTTAACTGTATGTGAAAGGACAGCAACACATGACATGTAGTTCTCTTCCGCAAGAAGTGATTCAGTGCCCATTCCCGTATATATAATTCAGTACTCACTAACAAGAAAGTTTTGATAACCCAAAAATTCTAAAAAATTTGCAGAAAAATAATTCATATAAATCTAATCAAAGAGCTATTTTTTGTTTTAAATAAAAAATAATTCTAGGGATGGAAACACTTTTTAAAGAAATTCCGATTTTTCGAAAAATATTTCCCCCTCTAGAATTATTTGTTGCCAAAACAAGAAATAGCTTTTTGATTAGGTTCATATATTATATTTCTGCAGTTTCAAATTTTTAAGAATTTTTGAGTTATTAAACCGTCCTTGTAAGTTATAATTAGAAATGTTATTAAATTGAATCATATAATAGTGTCTGTAAACATAGTCAATGTTTAAATCAACATTTGTAGAAATTGATCAATTAATTGAAATATTACTTACTTTTTTTCAATATCGTAAATTAGAAACGACGTTAATGATTCATTAAAATCATAGAAACTAGCAGCAAATTTTGTTCCTATAGGGTCAAATGAGATTGAGTTTATATAAAATTGGTTGTCAAACCAATAGTCTTTAGGTTGTTCCACGTCGACTCCACAAAATATTTGCTTTTCTTCCGTACAACCATTTTTATCGTCTGTATATTTCAGTATCTACGCAAAAACAAACTTTTTACATACTACATTAAGATAGCATTATTGCAATTTTTCTTGAATCTTACCTTTATTAAATCCTCAGAACCAATTATAATGTGTTGTGATGTTGCGTCTATGACATCAATTTCTTTATGTACATTATGTATTACTGAATATTTAAGATCATTTCTTATATCCTTTTGTGATTCAATTTTCCAGTGCTTAATAATACCATCTCTGCAAGAATTTTTGTCAAAAATAAAAATAAAAAATAAACATAAAATACAGTTCATAAATAAATACTCACACGTCGCCACTTATAATATAATCATCGGAAAGAGCAATAGATTTAATAAAAGTGTTATTATTTCCCACAATCTTTTCATCCTTTTTAATGGTACCATTCTTTGCGCGATTATAAGCAAGAAAATAATCTCCACAAAACCAAATCGTATTTTTAGTCATTTGTAGGCATTTATTACTCCTATAATGTACTGTACACATATTCCTTTTTTCTTCATATATATTACTTTCTTTATAACTTGCAGATATCCAGTTGCAATATGTAATAAATATAGAATCATATGAAGATAATAATGGTTTGCACCTGTAAAAGAAAATAAGACGTGTTTTTCAATATAATCTTATGTAAAATCGTGTATATTCTATATTCTGAAAATATGTATATATTAAAATGTATTTTAAAGTGATATAATTAAAAAATTGAATAAAGTTTTGCATAATTAACAACAAGAAAAAAAGTTGTGACTTAACGCTAATAAGTCAAAAAGTTTTATCGGTAAATATTGTATTGGATTTGAAAAATGTATGTTTATTGAAACACTTTTCTATTAATTCTTTTAATTGGACAAATTTAGATTAATTTAAAAGTGATTAATGATGTCATTGCATTGTCTCTGTCAATAAAAATGAAATATAAACCTAGTTTACATCGTCAAAACATTGGTACGCGTATTAAGTTTGGTGCCCACCCTGATAGAAATATTTTTCTAAAAATATAACGAAATTTTGCTGAAATGTATTTGAAAATTTCTCTCAATTGACCCCATTAATTAATTTCATAAGTATTTCAGCAATTTTTCATTAAAAAGTAACAGTTTTCAGTTCAATTCAGTAAATTTCATAATGATAATTATTTAAAAACTTTTTTATTACTTTTCAACAGTATATTTTAACTTTCCTTACATTTCATAGTATTACATTAAATTTTTATACGGAAAATTATGATTCATTTTGAAATATATTCAGTAATTTTCCAAAAACTTTCGTTTCACTTTTCATTGATTTCATAGCACTGTCAGCAAAATATTTCCATTAGGGTAGCCAATCAAAAACGTTGCAAGAAAGACAAACGTCACCCGGCAATATAGCTCTCTCTTCTTCCTAGTGGAACCAGCCCTACTTCTTCAAGGCACTCTTCAATGGCTTTGTTTACTAACGCTTGGTGCTGGTCCTAGGTTGTTTTTCAGCAAAGGACACAAGTTGACACAAATCGACACAAGTATCACTCTGTCTTTGTTCGATATTCAATGAGCAACAGAGAGAATAATACTTTTGTGTCGCTTGTGTTTTTTGGTGAAAAACTACTTTAGTAGAGCACTAAGGCCTGTTCTACAATACGTCGTATATCGGATAACTTATGGATAAACAACACTACAATTTACTCGCAAAAGATAAATTTCAATTTTTTCTTTAAATGACATACATTCAACACCTTACCTAGGAATAACCTGAACAACAAACATTCCTCGCAGATCTTGCAGCAATATTATAATAGTATTCAGGTGATTTTAGAATGTGAACGGTGAACGGAGCTACAAAGTTCGAGCAGCTTAGAAGACATAACCTAATCATCATAAACTTTTCAGCTCAGCGACAAAGGGGCGAGAGGGCAAGGAGCAAGATCTATAGAGAGAAGGTTACCTCAGTAAAACCGGTTGTGAGCGAGTGACGATAAAGGAAGGGAGGGAGCTAGAAACAGCTTGATGGCGAGGGGCGATGAAGGAAGGAGAGAGCATGATGATCTCATCAGCCAACAGTAACAGTCTGAGGCCGCGGTCCAAATCATGTTTTCAGCACTACTAACGCTCACGGCATTAATGGTCGGTTCGAATGAGAAAGCACGCAAGCATTGGTGCTTTGTTCGGACCAGTCATAAGCTCGTAAATTTGTTTTGTACACAGTGATAAAAAACATAACCTTTGCAGCATCTTGTGGCGAAAGTTTTAAGGTCACAGTTTCACCTGTATCTTCTATAAAGACAGGGACGGAGATTAACTGATTTGACATTATTGTTTTTAACGCGACGACTAATAAATAAAATAATAAATAAATTAATGTGTAGCACGTGTAGCATGTCTGACGTCACACAACCATAATCAGCCATGATGCTCACAGTGCCTCACCTTTCAACTAGGGGTACCATGAGCACTGTGCGCGTCATAAAACTATGACGTGCTATGATGTCATTATGTCCACGAAGGCACTGCGAGCGTGAATTGGACCAATCGTTAGTGTACTGATAGCGCTGTGAACGTGAATCGGACCGCGGCCTGAGATAGCTTCTGCTCACAGATGACATCATCATTGCCCCTCTTGCCGCTCGTCCCTCTTTGCGTATGAGGTAACCTTCTCTCTATAGATCTTGGATTCATACTGCGTACGATGTCTAGAAATTCTAGTTAAAGATATTTTATCGTCTAGAACAGGCCTGGCCAAAAGCTTGCTCGCGAGCAGTCTTCAAAGTCCGCTGGATGGGGACTCGGCCCCCACTATCTCGCCGTCCCCACTTTTGTTTGTTCGCTATCTTTTGTTCTAAGCTTTAGAACAAAAGGGACGGCGAAATAGTGGGGGCCGAGTCCCCATCCAGCGGACTTTGAAGACTGCTCGCGAGCAAGCTTTTGGCCAGGCCTGTTCTAGAACAAACAAAAGTGGGGACGGCGAGATAGTGGGGGCCGAGTCCCCATCCAGCGGACTTTGAAGGCTGCTCGCGAGCAAGCTTCTGGCCAGGCCTGGTCTAGAAAACAAGCTTTAATATTGGACATCGGACGTCATACCAGAGAGAAGCCTGAGAGACGCCACGGCCAGGTTTTACGTGATCCGCTAAAGCGATACGCCACCTGTGGACCTAAAATGTGGACATTGGAACTACATAGCCATGTGCACAATTTTTGGTTTCGTTCCGTGCTATGTCCACGAAGGATCGATAATACAGAGTAATGTGCACATTGATGTATATTATACATGTATATTATACATACATCAATGTGCACATTACTCTGTATTATCGATCCTTCGTGGACATAGCACGGAACAAAACCAAAAATTGTGCACATGGCTACGTAGTTCCAATGTCCACATTTTAGGTCCACAGGTGGCGTATCGCTTTGGCGGATCCATTGAACTATCAAGAGACACGGTAGTGTCTCGCGCCAAGTTCACGCGCAGCGCAAGACCGAACGTGTATCTTTACGCGAGCTCGAAGAGCCCAGAGAGCCGAGATTATCGGAACTCAATAATGCCTGGGCCGATCGAGTTGATAATGGTCTCAATCAATAGCACATACCCAAAATATATAATAAAAGTATGCTTGTTTTTGCTCTACGTGCTTTATAAATAAATATATAAAAGTCCAAAGTCGAAATGCAAAAATATTATCTCAATTTCTAGGATGTACAATCAACATTTTTCACACTAGATGGCTATAGTGATGTTAGTAGTTGGGTTTGTGTTGGTGGCGCTATAGGAAATAACCGCGCATACCAAATAACCTTACAGAAGATGTGTCAAAAGAATAATATTGAATTCGGCCACTCGCACTACATTGCACTGGTGCACACTCAAGGCTGCTTAATGTTCACCAGTTTTTTATTCGTGTTCATCAGAGTAGTGTAGTGCAGTGTAGTGCGAGTGATCAAATTCAATATAAATGTATCAAGTAAAATAAGTGTATATAGGTTATAAGTATTGTGTTTTAATTTTACCATACATTCTGTCAAAAAGCTTTAGTGTATGATCTGTCTAAAATAAATAAAAAATTAAATATCTCTAAGTTTAATATTTCAATTCTACGTATCCTAAATTAGTTCCAACAATATTTATAATTTCTAGTCAATTTTATATATAAAAAAAATATAGCATAAGTCACTTTTTGTGATTATCCTAAATTAGTTCCAATATTTATAATTTCCAGTCAATTTTATATCCATAGAAAATTGGAAACAAAAATTATAAACATAAACTCGACAAGAAATCTTGTAATACACAAAATTAAAATTGACCAGAAATTATAAATATTGTTGGAAATAATTTAGGATACATAGAACAGAAATATTAAGCTTTGATATTTAATTTTATTTATTTTAGACAAATCATACACTAAAGTTTCTAAACAATGGTCTTATAAAACATAGTGATGATTGGTATAATTGTATAAATTAATTTTACAATACATTCTGTCAAAAAAGCACATCATTCGAGACTTTAGTGTATGATTTGTCCAAAATAAATAAAATTAAATATCTCAAAGTTTAATATTTCAGTTCTATGTATTTTAAATTAGTTCCAACAATATTTATAATTTCCAGTCAATTTTATATTTTATATATAAAAAAATATAGCATAAGATACTTTTTGTAGTTATCCTAAATTAGTTCTCATATTTATGATTTCCAGTCAATTTTATGTCCATAGAAAATAAAAAACAAAAATTATAAACAAACTCAATTATAAACAAACTCGACAAGAAATCTTGTAATACACAAAATAAAATTGACTGAAAATTATAAATATTGTTGGAACTAATTTAGGATACATAGAACAGAAATATTAAACTTTGACATTTAATTTTATTTATTTTAGATAAATCATACTAAAATCTTGAAACGTGTGCTTTCTTGACTGATTAAAATTGACTGGAAATTATAAATATTGTTGTAATTAATTTAGGATACATAGAACAGAAATATTAAACTTTGGTATTTAATTTTATTTATTTTAGACAAATCATACAAAACTTCTGAAACGTGTGCTTTTTTGACAGATCCTAAATTAGTTTCAACATTTATAATTTTCAGTCAATTTTATCAGAATCAAAACAAAACAGTATTGTTTTACCTTTCAAAAAATTGTCGTACCTATATATTAAATCAAAAAAAGCTGTCGTATATATAATACAAAAAAAAATGATATCTATCAAAAAATTACCTTTTTTAAAAAAAGGTAAAAAAAAGGCGCCAAGTACACGCTCTTGTCACAACTAAAACAAAACCATATTGTTTTATCTTTTAAAAAAATTGTCGTATATATTAAACCTTTCAAAAAAACCTGTCATAGATATTAAAACCTTTCAAAAAAACTTGTATATAGTAAAATTTTTAAAAAAGCTATTATATATACTTTCTACAAAAAAGTATGATATCAGGAAATGGCACCAAGTGGGACTAAAGAACTATGAAAAAAGTTGTACACTATTTTTATAAAACTCTTGTACATAAAGCTGTCGTATATATAATTAACTATATTATATACTATATATATTATAAAAAAATAAATACATAAATAAGAAAACAAAAAATTAAAATTAAAAAATTTTTTTTAAATATTTAAAAAATAAAAATATTTAATTAAAAAATGAAAAAATATAAAAAATTTAATCAAAATAAAAAGATATTTATTAAAAAACGCAAAAAAACTTGGCGCTGCTACAGTAAACTACATGTTAATTTCATTGCTTTATAATACTTTGTGGTGTAGCAGCGCCAAGTTTTTTTGCGTTTTTTAATAAATATCTTTTTATTTTGATTAAATTTTTTATATTTTTTTATTTTTTAATTAAATATTTTTATTTTTTAAATATTTAAAAAAATTTTTTAATTTCAATTTTTTGTTTTCTTATTTATGTATTTATTTTTTTATAATATATATAGTATATAATATAGTTAATTATATATACGACAGCTTTATGTACAAGAGTTTTATAGAAGAGTTTTATAGAAATAGTGTACAACTTTATTCATAGTTCTTTAGTCCCACTTGGTGCCATTTCCTGATATCATACTTTTTTGTAGAAAGTATATATAATAGCTTTTTTAAAAATTTTACTATGTACAAGTTTTTTTTTAAAGGTTTTAATATCTATGACAGGTTTTTTTGAAAGGTTTAATATATACGACAATTTTTTTAAAAGATAAAACAATATGGTTTTGTTTTAGTTGTAACAAGAGCGTGTACTTGGCGTCTTTTTTTACCTTTTTTTAAAAAAAGTAATTTTTTGATAGATATACCATACTGGAACGAGCACGCCTTTGTTCTCGACCGGTCAGATGGAGATAGCTGTTCGGACCCGGATCTCTCTATCTAACCAACAGTTTTGGTCACGTGTTCACAGCTACTATTAGTCGAGAGTAGACGAGATAGAAAGAGAAATCCGGTACCGAGTCACTGCCTTGTCTGACCGTTTTGTCGAATGGAGGGGGTAGCCCGTGCTCGTTCCAGTATGGTATATAGTTCAATGGGCGGATCACGTAAAACTAAGGCACTAAATATGTAGGTATTTTTATCCGCCATTTTGGTTCCTACTAGATGGAGAATTATAGCGTATATAGTATAGCTTAGTATAATATGGCGTACGTATAAGCTATACTATATACGCTATAATTCTCCATCTAGTAGGAACCAAAATGGCGGATAAGAATACCTACATATCTAGTGCCTTAACAAAAAGAAACAAACACCTCGCATTAGCGTAGCAAGACTAGCAAGCGCCCGCTTATCGTACTTTTTATATTTGCATATGGTTATATGTATATAAATTGTTGATAAATATTATATATATATACAGGGCAATGAAATTTATTATCGAGAAAATACAAGTTCCTTTTATACTTGCTAAAACATTGCATGTAATATTTATGAACAATTTACATACATACGCAAATATGAGATGTATGATAAGCGGGCTCTCGTTAGCCTTACTACGCTACTATCTTTTGCCGCAAGACGGCTAAAAAGCATTTTCAGCTCGTACTCGTATTTCGAAAAGCTATTACAGGAGAGACAAGGATTTGTCTATCCTTGCCTTAGTTTCTCCGCATATGAGGCTCCCAAAATCAATTCGGACTCGGGCTGTCACTCCTGTCGACCCTTAACACTATTCTAAATTTTTTTAATTTTTTATATCGTGTTTCATAAAAAAAGGAAAAAGGGAGGAAAAAAATCAGAATCCGCACATGTTAATTTATAGGATATTTTTTCGTGTAAAAGAAATGATATTATTTTTATCCTATCTCATTATTAAGCATGATTGTTAATACTGTCGGAATTAATATTTTATATATTAATATATAATACAATATATCACAATTAATAACACACATTACAAGACGTCAAATATTAATCTAGTATATCACATATGTCTTCTTACATGCTAAACGTCAAATAGCGTCTATTATAGAAAATTGTTGATTAATTAAAGTTTTTTCTCATGCTTGTTACGCTCACACAAGAATGAGTTGATCAAACTATGGATGCACATATGAATGTGCTTTTTAATAGATGATGCTTACAATTAATATTGTTATCTCACTTTTTGTCTCCTTATGCCTGAATAATTAATTACTCACTTACTGTAAGAGACCGAGTAAATCTCTTTAAAATATGAACTCATGAATACCTATGATATACAATACTTTTAATTAAACTTGCCAAGCACAATGATTCCTATTACTTTCGCTTGTTGATATTGAATTTTACAGTCATTGCTGGTAATTAAACCATAATAGCACTTATCACTTTGGAGATTCTTGTTAAAATAACAATTATTTATAATTGTAAGTACTTCTTGCAATTATCGTTCTTTAATTAAAAAATTAAGTTAATAAATAAAGAAGATTTAAATTGCAAAATTTTTAAGTAAATAAAATCTGTCAAATACATAAAAATATTATATAAATCTAAGACCTAATTGATCACTCGGTCATGATCAAAGCAATCTTTACCTGAATATTTTTTAACGATTATAAGCACCAAATTCAATTTCTATTACAGAAAGTCTTCTGTAGATGTTACTGTTGCTTCTATTAACAGTCCAAAATCCAGTTCTGTTAGACTAGCTGTAAAAATTAATAATATATTTTAAAAGTGTTCCGAAGACAATATGATATGAATTACATTAAAAAATATCATTTCATTAATTCTCACCTTTCGCGGTAAGCAAATCCAGAAAGGTATCTAACGGCGACAGACGATCTGCAGAAGGAAATGCTGCCAAACCTGAAATCAATTTCTGTTTTATTATATTCCATTTGTGCTTATTTAAAATTACTCGTATATTTCACTTACTGTTGTGATGATTACGGTATTGTAAAGTTCGACTGCCGGTGCGACTCTGAGATATTTCACCGCACAGAATATTAGCGGCATGTTCTCTAGCTCGCAACATCAAACTAACTGGATGCAGCCATTGATTTAAAAGTCTCTTTGCGCGAGATCTTGGCAGCAAGGATAACAATTTCAATTTTTGAACAACATTTTCCTTCGTGTCGCTTATGTCTAAACAAAAATTAATTTACGTTAATTATTTGCAGTAATAATCTTCAGACTGTGTTTGAAAAATCGTAACATGCGGCAATTTTTTGTTGTAAATTTTACGTACCAGCTAGAATAATCTTTGTGACGTCAACTTGAAGTTCAAATATCGCGCGTTCGATGTATTGCAGAAACATTGAATATTTAAGAGTGCGATAACCGAGATAAGTGAAGAACGACGCAAATCCCTGTGGCGCTGGGAAAGCAATGCTCTCTACAGCGTGTCTGTATCGCTGCAAGAGCATGAACAGCAGCCATCGTCTTGCTTCGTCCAATTGGTCTCTGCAAAAAGTAAGAGTTATATAAAAAAAAACATTCGGTACAAAAACAAACGAGTTTTATTTTAGACGCAATCTATCCTGCGAATTGTGAATTTATGTTTCAGCATCCAGCGATAAATTTTAAATTGTGCCAAAGAAAAAGAAATTATTTTACATGAGACCGAAGCCACGTTCTTGCTCGATTCTCGGATCGACTCCGGCTGCTCTACAAAGTATTTGACACAGTATACGCGAAGCTTCCAATTGCGCAGCCACGTATCTCGTAGCCATGGCATGAACGTGTAGTGGAGTGCAGGAGCCTCGCATCTGCATAGTCGACGTGTGTGTGCCATTTTTCAGAAGATACATGGAAAGCTCTCGCAAATTAACCGATACAATGTGCTCTTGCTTCGAGGCGGTGCAACTTTCCGTCTCGTTAAACGGAAGGCCCGAGTCCAGTTTGATGGTCCGATTGCCCATGAAGTCTCCGAGCGGTACCGCGACGAATCTGTAACATCGAATGGATTATTTATGAAATTAATTAAATTACTGGAAAGAGACAAGAATTTTGTTCAAATTGTGTAACAGATAAAATGTACGTTTTGATGCTCGTAAAAGAAATATAAGCAAGTGAACACAGTTCACATTCGCTCTTTCATGTTACACATACACATGCAATCAGTTACATGCGGAATTAGATCAAGAAATGTTGTTACCCTCCGCTTGGAGACATCGGAGTGCTGCATCTGGACAGTGCTTCCGGTTGATAACAAGCTAAAGAAACTAATAGCTTCTCCGCGATGTGGCTAGGTTTGAATCTCAGTTTATCACCATTTTTACTCAACTGATCCCACAGTCTAGTCCACAGGTCACTACGGTAAGGAACGAGTCTCTGTTGCGGCGAGAGCAACATCACCGATGTGTTCCACAGTTTTTCGTGACTTAACGTGATATCCAAGTCGTTCATTTTTATGTCAAAAGTCATGTAATCCCCTACAGTAGTGACGGGCAGTAACGATAGTAAAGGAACGGTGTCCGCCAGAAGATTCTTCTGCACCAATGCGTAAGAGCTGCCTATGAGAATTTCTTGCATAAAGCGCGAAATGTCCAGCGAACGCGGCTTTTCCGCAATAATTGACATCAACTCCGCGATAACGTCTATGTCACTCTTGTGACAGAGGAAATAATGAAGTATCCCCAAGCGAATCTCGACCGAGGTCTCTTTGCGAAAGACTTCAGTGAGGAAGTCCGGGGGGATCGCCAATTGCACGAGGTCCAGAGTAGGTAAGTCTATCGTCAATATACTCGTGTTGGCATTCGAACCACTTCCCTCCGAACAACCGATCTTGCCGTCTGAATTACCGTGAAGAGAATTCTTCCTCGCTCCTCTGCCAGGGTTGTCCAAGTCGAGTAACGGAATCAGATAAGAAGCGCGGGACGGGATCGACGGTGGCGGGCCGCACAGTATGTGACAGCAGGGCTCGTGGTTCACGCCAATCTCGAGGAGATGCGCGAACAGTCCCGGCACAAACACTATCATGTGATGATTCTCGTAAATCGCGAAGGTCGGTCTGATCAGTTTCGCGCGCGACCACGCTATGCCCGGTATAACGCAGTGGATAACGCAGCTGTGATGCAGCAGCGTCACCGAGTACGCGAAGTGCACCGTGTTGGATTCGTTCAAGGAATTGAGCACGTGTTGCGGGGGTTGCACGGGCCGGTAGAGATAGTAGTGACAAACGCAGACCATCCCCTTGGAATCCGACACCACTATGAGATCTAGGGAGCAATCGTGGACTCGCAGGGGTATTACGTCGTCTTCGTAAGTTCCGCAACTAGAGGACGGCGACAGTAGCGGTAAATTTAGCGGAATATTCAGCTAAAAAGATAGAACAAGTGTTACACTAAGCGTCATGCATTCTGCCAGTTTCATCATCAAACAGGTTAGATATTTGTTTAGCACATTAGCTTGCTTTTATAGACTGTTAGTGACACATGTTGTATAGAAATTTTGAGTTTAGACACATCCTTGTTATTTTCATCGAAGAATAGAATTCGGATCTCATCAAAGAAAACTCACCACTGTTTCATGAGGCAAATTATCATGAAATTGAAGACCGCTGAGTGTCGGCTTTGAGGACCTAGAATTACTTTCGTCGTCATTTTCGGTGACCACGCTCGTAGGAATTCGTCGATGATGTATGTGATAGAGTACTTGATTAACCATGTCCCACTGAGCCCATATGAACGTTTTCACAAGTACTTCGGATTTTAGTTCCTTTATCGGTCTCGAATCACTTACAGATGCGTCGAATTGAACAGTGTACGTTAAAATACCTTAAAGAGTTCAATCAAAATTTGTATACAAATGCAATATGAGCTTAAATCAAGTGAAACTGACTTACACTCGTGATGTATTAGCACCAGAAACTTGTCCACACCAAGCTGTTCCTTCTCTCTGTACAAAAATTGTATCCGCACTTGCTTAGATCTCTCCATCTCTAGATTGTGAACTTTGGTATCGTCAATTGTCAATTCCACGAGAAACGCCCTGTAGAATTCATTGGTTGCATTGTGATCTGAGCATTGATGTTCGGGAGAATCTGTCGTTTCTAGGTGACTCTTTTCCTTTGTCACATATCCCATTAAAGTGTGACTTTGGTTGACCGTAGCTTGAACAATGTTTAATACTTCCGGAAAGCGATGTAATATCTAAATATAATCAAAGATTAAAACACTTACACGTAAAGGAAAGCAAATTTGTTGCAGTTCTCACCTGTAATTTATTGTTAATCTGGTCGTAACAACCGACTACGGTGCACGATGTGCATGCATCGTTTTTTTCTGATTCCTCCATCCATCCAATAAGTATTGATCCATCTTTTTCTTGTCCCAGTAGCTTCCATTGTTCGGCTGAGAAAACAAAGATTATCTCTTCTGATAAACAGCTTTGATATCAATTTATATGTCATTATGATTATTGTCTATTATGTGTTTTATAAATTATCTTGTGTTTTAAGCGTCAGTATTTATATTTACATAAGGATGTGCACATATAAATTACCATTTTTATATAAATAACTTATAATATATGAAAATATTATTATTTCATCTGTTTAATGACATTCATAGGTACCTGTGTTGGCATTTTCCGGTAAAAGTAAGCATAGTTTCGCTGCAAGATTCTCTATCATATCTACCGGAAAATTAACTTGTGAATAATTTATGTTTGACTGAAACAATGTTTCGACTAATAGCTCACTGTAGTTTCATCAGCAAGCATAAAGTACATATGTTACTTTGACACTTCCACCTGCTCTGAATGTTCGTGTCGTCTGCTGTTGCTAGATGGAAATACACATCCGTAACGCATGCGTAATAGTTCGCTCTCAGTCGTGTATATTTAAGAGGTAACATTGAGAACCTTGTGAGAAACGAAAATATAAATTCTTGTTTTATATAAATTAATAACTTCAGGTAGCAAAGTGTCGGTAGCATTAATATAACGTCGTCGACTTATATATTGATTTCATATTGACGACACTTTACTAGGACATTTTTTACTATTGTGCATCATTACGTGTTTAATATAATATCTAATATTTATTAATGCTTATTAATGCTTTATTGAAAAAAATAGTAACAAAAAAAGGAACCGAAAAAACAAGACTGAGTCTGTCGACTTTATAAACATGCTTAATTATTTTCAAAGATATTGATTACACAAATGCTTTTTCTGATATTAAGCAATGAGCAATTTCTTTCTTAAATTGCCTAGATAAACTTGTCTAATGAGAAAAGAATTATGCTTGCTTTAGTTGGACGTTAAATTAATTTGACATCCAAGTTGAAGGCCTTTACCGGCCCTGACATACTTCCTCCCTTTTCCCTGCGCATGAGAATTACGTCCGCTTCGAACCGCTCATTCTGTCTCAATTCAGTCGGTTACAATCTTCCTGGTTGCATTGTAGGAAACGAACACGGCGAGGTTTCTGAGAAAAATGGTTTCCGGACGTGCGTTGCATTTTGTATTCAAGATACCTGATCGTAGGTTAACCGCGAAATTTTATCGCGAGATTCTCGGAATGAAGGTAATCTCTCTTTTCCCATTTTCAAATAATTCGATTCGCCGGTTACAAATTTTTCAAATTGTTTCCTTTGTAGGTGCTAAGGCACGAAGAATTCTCAGATGGATGCGAAGCTGCCTGTAATGGGTGAGTAATTTGTCATTAGTCATATAATTAAAATCATTTCTGCATTGTCATTTAGACATTACTCTTATATATGTTAATCTACTTTTTATATATTTTTATTATTTTTTTAATTTATTTATTTATTTTATTATTTTTATATACTTTTTATATATTCAAAATAATAAAAAGGAGAGCAGAATTTCCATTTTTTCGTTATTTATTTTACTGCTATTATGGCTTTTATGATTATGACATTTGCTTATCTTATCTTTTTAATTCGGTTTTCCAACACATGTGATACTGTCAAATAATTGATTACAACTTGTTGATATAATGTTGATGACATTCTGCACATTTTCAAAAGATTGCATCACGTTGCTTATTTATATAAAACACTTAAAGTTGTGATATATCATATTATAAATGTATTCTTTTCACAGACCATATGCAAATCGTTGGAGCAAAACAATGATAGGATATGGCCCTGAAGATACACATTTTGTGATTGAGTTAACATATAATTATGGAGTTAAAGAGTATGAAACTGGAAATGATTTTAAAGCCATCACTATTCGTTCCAAAGATGCAATTGAAAGAGCGCGTGCTAATAATTGGCCTGTACAAGAAGAAGATGGGAAGTTTGTAGTGGAAGCACCTGGTGGATATAAATATCATCTTATTAATGAGCAGTGTCCTGCTAACAGTGGTAAGCACAAAAAGTTAATTTATGTGGAATAATTCCTACTGATACAAAATCAATTTGTGACATTATTTTCTAAATGCATTGATGTTTTGAACAGATCCAGTAGACAAAGTTACTTTATCCAGCTCTAATCTTGAACGCACTATTGCGTATTGGAAGGACATTCTGGGATTAAAGATATTTGATCGGAAGGATAAAAGTGTATTGATGGGCTACAGTGAAGACCAAGCTAAGCTCGAATTTCAAGATATTGGTAAGTACGCGTACACTATCTAATTTGATTGCTTTAATTTCTTACCGTCATCTAAATATCGATTGTTATTTGTTATTAATCAATTTTGTATGCTAGGTACTGAAGTTAATCATGCAAAGGCATATGGACGCATAGCTTTCGCAGTGCCGCTTTCGGAGCAACCGTCAATTCAAAAAACTATTAAAGAAAGTGGAAATAAAATCTTGACTGATCTTATAACTCTAGATACGCCAGGAAAAGCTTCTGTAAGGGTTATTATTCTTGCTGATCCAGTAAGTACTTGTAATATTTGGTGAACTTACTATATTATCGATCACTATTATTATTTCATAAACCTTTGTTGTTGATAACTGTGCTTTTAGGACGGGCATGAGATTTGCTTTGTGGACGATGAAGGATTCAGACAACTGTCAGTCCCGGATTATCCAAGTGAAGCAATTTTAGATAAATACATTCAGAATGAAGATAGATAATGCAAAAAAATTACTTTTCCATTTGAAGTATTCTTAGTTTAAGAAAATTATATTGAGGGTTTCGAGGGTTTACATAGAAGTGTAAGCCCGAAGTCGCAACTTTACAGGAACGAAAAAAACGTTTTAAAATTTGAATTTTGTACGTAGAACTGCAATTTTCATAAATTTTGGATAAGAAGGCATTAAAAATACAGACACACTTCTAGATTTGCAAAATATTAATTCCTAAAAATTGGAGATACGCCCTTCTGTTATGAAACCCTCGATATGAAACATTAATGGTGATGGGATATTACTTACAAAGAAATAAATACTTAAATAATGCAGTACAATTAAAAATATGCAAATAAAAAATGTTTGTACAAATTGATGTATAAAAGATTGTATAAAAGATTAAACATGTGATGAAGATTAAACATTTATATCTATATTTATTAATACAATGATAAATTAAGGAGCAAAAAGGCTATACTGGATGGACATGCGTATTTATTTCAAAACAGAATATTCAAACTTTCGACCTGTAGTTAGGCCTTTCTCAGTGTTGTATTACAGGTCGAAACGCAGGGTTGGGAAGTAACTCGTTACTTGTAACGAAGTTACAGTTACAGTTATTTTTTTTCGTAACTATAACTTAACTTCGTTTTTTTTTCTTTATCTATAACTGTAACTTAACTTGGTTACATATTTATGGTAACTAGTAACTAATTTAACAGTTAATTTAATATTCTATATATGGTTGTATTAATTGTAAGAATTAGGGCCTATCCAGACACACTTACATAGTCGCATAAACATATGCATTGGGAAAGGAACAAAATTGTCATGGAATTTGTCATATTAAGTGTAGATTCGATATTTATTAAATAAATAGACGGATAAACGTATAGATATTAATTATGAAATTCAACAGAAATAAACAAATTCTTATTTAAAGAATGCACTGCCACCAAGTAATAAATTATCTTTGAGGATGATTATCATATAAATATAAAGTTGAGACTTTAAGAAGAACTGAAATATTAGTCTACGATTTTTCAGAAAGTTACAACTGTTTGTGTGAAATTCGTGAATTTTTAAACTGAAAAATCTTAATCCTATAATTTTTATTCTAAGTGTATAATAATTTATTTTAAATTATTAATTAATTTAATATTTTAAGTTTAAGACAATTGTGATTTATTACATATAAAATAATATAACACAAAATTAAGTACCTATGTAGTATATAATAAGTTAATAAATCTTGAAATGTAAGATTCTTATATTTAAAATAGTAGTGCACATTTATTGCAAAAAAGTAACTGAAAAGTAACGTCTCGTTACTTTTTGAATAACTATAACTGTAACGTGTTACTTTTCAGAGTCGGTAACTTGTAACTGTAACTAGTTGTTTTTTTAGTGAAAAGAACTGCAACTTTAACTAGATACTTTTACAAAATAACTTTCCCAACCCTGTCGAAACGTTTGTTGTGAACATTCTGTTAGGCTTTTTGCTCCTTAATTTATCATTGTTTTAACTTTGAAGCCTCTGATATCATTTTTCTATATTTATTATCTTGTTAGATTAAATTTTGCTGCATAATTATTAAAGTTTGATGCAGTTGCAGCGGAAATCCCTGTATGTCTAAAAAATATAATATTTGGAATTTTACGTTAGAAATAGTGTTGATTCTCAAATATGTAGTAGTAGCTTTTTGTCATATCAGCGTTTATCAGCAGTAAGTTTATAGGTCAATAACGTCATCTTTCATATGTATCTGCATCGTTCTGAGAAAGACGCAATATAAATATTAAAAAAAAGGCTGATAACAATATATAAACTCATTATACCATAGCCGTTACACGTGTCAGTTTCTTTGAACCATTGTAAGACTTCCATATAGCGATGAAAACTCGAGTTTTATTGCTTCTCTTTCTTTTCACGCTTTTCATAATCGGTAAGTATATATTTTTGTATAAAAAATAACTCTGTATTACATAAATCAAGGAAATTATGACAAAAATTTGTTCAAATATTGATCCAACAGATTAAACTTTTATAAATGTGTATTTTATTATATCGACAGTAATGTAATATTTGCATAAATTTAAAACATGCTTGTTTCACTTACAGATGACGTAAACGCAGGAAGATCCGGATCTTCCCGAGGTTCATCGTCACGAGGTTCATCATCACGAGGTTCATCATACAGCTCATCGTCGCACTCCTTTTCAAGTGGGCACAGTTCGCCTAAATATGGATCCGGTTCGAGTTCTAGTCAATCCGGATACAGTAATTCGCACGCAACAGGATCAAAGCCTTTTGGAAGTTCATCAAGTGGACACGTGGCAGGATCGAGCTCGGTTGGAAGTTCATCAGGCGGGCATGTGACTGGATCAAGTCCTTATGGAACTTCATCGAGCAGCCACACGGGATCGAGTCCTGGTGGACGCGGGACTTCGTTAGGCGAGTATACAATATTCAAGAGAGTACAGTTTGTGTCAGAGAAAGATTTTTGTAATACGGGATCTTATTACACATAACATTAAAAATATTACAGGCCAAACTTCGCATCAGCAGAACAAAGACTTGTCTACGACTTTCATACATGCTGAAGGAGGAGGTGCCACTCGACCTGGTAAGTGCAGCAAACTTTCAGCGTTTATTTCTTATCGAATAGCATTTAATATAAATGGTTTTGTTTATGCAAAGCTCAAACTAATTCCGCGCAACCTAGTAGGCCGCCGACACCGTACGGTAATACAGGTATTACGAATTATTTTTCTATTATTTATAATAATCGGGCTACAACCCTGATGGAAATATTTTGCTGAAAGTACTATGAAATCAATGAAAAGTAAAATGAAAGTTTTTGAAAAATTACTGAATATATTTCAAAATGAATCATAATTTTCCGTATGAAAATTTAATATAATACTATGAAATATAAGGAAAGTTAAAATATACTACTGAAAAGTAATGAGTTTTTTGAAATAATTATCATTATGAAATTTACTGAATTAAACTGAAAACTGTTACTTTTTAATGAAAAATTGCTGAAATATTTATGAAATTAATTAATGGGGTCAATTGAGAGAAATTTTCAAATACATTTCAGCAAAATTTCGTTAAATTTTCAGAAAAATATTTCCATCAGGGAAGTTTCGTTAAATAATTTTTATCTACTTTTGCATGATTGTTTTCTCTATAAAGAAATAATATGTTCTGTTTCCCTTAGGAACTTATCCTGGTCAAGTAAGAAAGCCAGGCTTTACGACGGAGAATAAACAAAATTCTGCGCCGCATAATCCGTCTGCACCGTACAATCCATCCGCGCCGCACAATCCATCCGCGCCGTACAATCCATCTGCGCCGTACAATCCGTCTGCGCCGTACAATCCATCTGCACCGTACAATCCATCAGCGCCGGTTGATCGTTTATCGAAATCCACTGCAGTGCCTTCGCAAAGCCACGGTATATTCACTCAACATCTTTCGGCATGAATTTATACTCTTATGAAATTGAAGTTAATTATTTGCCGTAGAATTAAAATCGATATAATTTTTGATTATATTAAAATTATCGTTTTAGAAAATACGACACGATTAATTCTTCTTGCAGCTCCAACTTCCTTTGGCCAACCGAACACGCCGTACAATCCGTCTCACGGAACCAACAATCCCGCGTGGAGTAATCCGCATTACAATCCTAGCCAGCCTTACCCGCCAGCCTCGACCTCCAACGTTGGGTTCAAAGACCATCTGCGTCCGCCAATCCCAATGCCCGTTCCTTCTCATCCCAATTCCGGATCTCGTCCTCCTTATCCCGTTTCCAATTCACACGCACCGCCTTATCCTGTTCATCCGAGTGCCAATCAACCCCATTCCACCTTCCATCCCAGCTATTCCGCTCCCAGTCAGACGATCGGACATCCCTCCAGCTATCCAGCGCACATTCCGCCGCCCGTGCCGAACACGTTCGGAAATCCGTACTCCACACACCCGGCCGGTGGAGCGTACGGCGCACCCGGACACGGCTACTATCCCCAGCAGCACGTTCTGGCGCAGCCGGCGGCGCAGCCGTACATCCCCGGACAGACGGTCATAATGGTTCCCGGTCAGCAAGACAGCGGCAGAGGCCTGGGTCAGATGGTGAAGGAGGCCCTGGTGTACTCCACCATCAATGCCGGCGTGAACCGGCTGATAAATCCGCATCATCATTACACGCACGATTACAGCGGACCGGCGAGCGGCAGCGGCGGCGGTGGCACGAGCGAGACGCATATAACCTACAATAATAATTATTTTAACGGCGCTCCCGCCGGCAACGCGCCCCTGGTGCCGGCTTCACCGAACGCACCTCCGGCGAATGCTCCCGTCTCGTATCCCAATTATCCAATTCCGGTGAACAACCCGGCCATCACTCCGGGTGTGTCAATTCCTACAATCGCCGGGAACAATGCCAATGTTACTGGTTCTTCAGCGAATACAACGGCTGTCAATACGGGAGGTCCTAATGGATCACCCGCTGACAACGCGACAAACAATCAAGGGACAGCTGATCAAGGCACAACCGCGTACAATCCACAGTACAAAATATCGGACGGTGATCTGTGGATGTTGACCGAAGAACTGTTCGCAAAACAGGAAGCCAATATATCCAAGTCTCTGACGTCGCACCTTCAAAGTAAATCTGAGAATGTAACGGACGCAGCTCACGGGCCGTAAGTTTCGCATTTATATCGCTTCGAGTGATTGTTACTTTCAGTCGATCGTCTCTCTTCTAGATTGATCTACGTGCAACAAGAGGTGTACGATTACCCGACGATCTTGGCCATCCGAGCGCTCTACGATAATTACGAGCACGATTCCACCGTGAAGGAGAGCCGCACTCCCGAGAAGCAGAGGAAGGAGGACATTCTGTTGGACGTATTCTTGCACACGAACGTGATGACCAGAACTATGCAGTGGTTGTCGAGCCGAGGCTTCGTCAATCCGGACGATTTCGAATGGAAGGACACTCTGCGGCGTATCTGGTTCACTCAATTCAACGGCGCGACTTCAGGGTTCGAGCGAATCTTCACATCCGAAAGATACGGCATGGATCTTCTCGGCGTGCAAGACTGGATCTACTTTAATTATCAAGAATCCAAACAACGCATTGATTACATGGGATACGTCGACACCTTGAAGCTGGGCGATGTGAGTCGAATTATATAATATATAAAATTATTACCGTTTCAACCTTTGACTTGATGAATAGTGTTCAATTTTAATCATGGATCTCGACAGCTTATGGCGTTCACACCAATTTTTATTAATACCAGACGAAAAAATTTTTGATTCTCTGACTCTTCCATGGTTTTATTTCTTGGATGCCTGGTTTCTTTATTTTCACTGATTTTTAACTCAATGGCACATGGAAAGCTCATTAATTTCATTCCACGCCACGGAAATTATATGCTTATTAATTCCACGTTCACATGAAATTCTCCGTTACTTGTTAAATTTTATTATATTTATATTGTATGACATTGAAGAAGGCCTAATCTAGGTCGAAACGTTTTGTCGATGTACATTAAGAGAAATTATGCTGCATGAATAACTAGCAACGGCTCTTTCTGCCTTCTATTTAATTATTTGTTAAATTATTGGAGCCTACACTTTTCTATTAATTCACAATATATAAAAGTAAAGATATAAGATATAAATGGAGAAAAGTACCGTACATTTGCGACGTTGGCTGCAACTTAGTCCGCTTATGTTTTCAGAATGCGTCGTTGCTCAAGTTGAACTTCAAAATGGACGACATCGTTGTTTCGAACAGGACGATATTCGTGGGCACGGTTCCCGAGCTTGAAATGTCCTTGTACACGATATGCTTCTACGCCAGACCGAACGATTTGTGCCCAGTTTCTCTCGGCGGAGCCAAGTTCAACATCTTCACGCACTCGTTCAGATATTACGGGAAAGACCTGATAGATCTTGCGCTTCTTATTTTCTAATTCTGTACAAATAAATATTGCAATGATTCGGTAATATGAACTTTATTGAATGTAATTTGAATTTAATTAAAAAAATGATTGTAATATATAAATTAATTTCTAGAGACACGGTCGTGTCAAGTTCACGCGCAAAAGGGCGACCGTGCATCTAAATATAGGACACTTCTAGATTTTTAACAATCAAATGTTTTCTGAACATTGATTAGTCTACAGTTGTTTACTGAACATAATCATTAATAGATAAAATATACATTACGCTTTTTTAATTTTTAAATTATAGATATAATGTGAGGACAGTTATAATGATAAATAGTATAAATAGTGTAAATAATCTCATAATAAAGATAATTACTCTTCTTATATAAACAGAAATAATTAATTCACTTTGAAATAAATAAAAAAATACATTAATTCTTAAATAAAGTATGACTACAATGTCCTTGTTTGAGAATGTTTTGCGATTTATAATTAGAAAATACGATTGAGTAAATTTTATTTCAATGATGTCCTTTCAAAGACGCAAAGTTCAATTTTTTCTGAAACAAAACGCAAGTCATTATATTAGTGAAATATTCGTAAGATAAATATTACATATAAAACATATACCAAATCTACTAAAACTTCTTTTAAAAACGTTTTGAGATTTCCTTTTAATTGCAATAACGATTACAAAAATTAAGATAATTAAATTATGCCTCGTCACGTTTTTGTTAAAGAGAAGTTGAAACTGAAAGAATTTGTAGATCTAGATTCATAGAGAAAGTGGGAGAAATCTGCGAAAGCTTGCACAGCATTCGCCACTGTTCCTTAATTGACAATTCAGATTTTATCAAGTTTTAAAGCGTCCGAAAGATCAGGATGTGCTAAAAATTCAAATGCGACATTGTCGACATGCCAAATTGTATGCTAATTGAATCAATGCTGCTGGATAAATCGGCGGGTTCCAGTTCTGAAGTGCGCGCGGAGGAAAGAGAAAGCCTATAAGGCATGAATCATTCAATGTTACGGATGATGGTCACCGACGTCTAGGCCGGTCTGTGTAAGGTCGAACGGTAGTAGCGCGTCGACTCTGCGTGTGCAAACAGTGCGTGTGAGACGAGTTCCTCGAGTTTTCAGCCGATTGACACGTAATATTTTGAACCGATAGAAGTACGACGGCAAACATGAGACTCAGGATCTTCCTGATCACCACGATTGTGTTTTTATTCGTATTCGGTAATCGCTTTCATTAAGCTATTATATAATTAGATTATAATTAATGACATCGTTGAGCACGTATGTGAATAATCTACGCAAGATGTTCTCAAATTTGCGTAATATAATTTTTCAGTTAATCTAAGAGTAAACTTATTTATTTCTTCTCACAATTAAAAAAATTGTTCTCTTGTAATTGTGTCTTGAATTAAAATCTTATTTAATCAAGTACTTAAAGTTGTATAAAACTAAAGTGTTATGTATTAGCAGTACGGAAGCTGTTTAGTTCGTGCAAACCCCTTCACTTTCAACCGTTTATAACTCAAGATTTATTGGTGCTAATTTATAGCTCAGATATCATTACAGTGGTTTTGAGGAAAAATTTACTCCAGACTAAGAAAAAAAAATTTACTGTGCAGTACATAAATGTAAATTTGCGAAAATTGTGTACAGAAACCGGTTGTTGTATGGATCTGACTTGTATATTTAAAAAAATCCACCGTGTATATGCGAGGAAATTACGTAAGTTAAAATAATGAGTTGATGATTAAATTTTTACAATGCAAGCTTTGAATTCTAATGTGTACAAATGTGTTTCTCACGCCACATTGAAAGATCTTGCAAAAATTGCAAGGGAACAAAACAGAAGCAATCAGATTTTTAATTAAAAAATGGGAAATTCTAAAGTCACATTGATACAAAGTGTGTCCTCGATGCAACGAAATAAAGTAGTGAATGAGCTGAGAAAATTAATGGACATCGAAAAGATGCGATTTACCTAGAACGATGATAAATCGACTAACAAATATAGAGTGCGTAATAAGTGAAATCATTGCAGCAAATTGCTCTTTCATGTTACTTCGACGTCACTACGCCAACGTATGCTCTTCGCATGATATTATTCACTTGTCGGCGTTTGATATAATTGTATTACTGCTCCTACAACATTAATCAGGCGTCATGAACTGGAGATTCTCACCAAACGTCATTCGCAATAATCGTTCACGCGTTCGGAATTAATAATTTTTATTGTCGAATGTTCTAATATTACGCAATTTCGAACATGTGTTTCGTGTAAACGTAGGCTCCGAATTTGCAGAAATTACAAAGTAGCAAAATTGACCAAAAATTGCATACGGTTAAAAGGTTATTAAGTCCAGTATGGGTCACGGAATACTTATTAAAGAAAATTGCCCCGCCATTACGGCATCATCGCACACGGTAATCGCTCCGCATTGTCAATGTATCAAGGGAAACTTGATCCGGCATTAAACGATCTTGATAGCTTGCATGCAAAGCTCGAGTATATCCGAAACTCCTTCAGAGCTCGTAATATATAATTTTTATCATTCGATAAATATCTATTGAAGCGTTCAGCGCAATCTATGACAACTAATGTAGATTACAAGCGCTCTCGTGGAAAATTGCTTGAAATTATTTCTCTAAAACTCTACTCAACTCAGAGTTGAGTCTAGCGAATGGTCGTATATATTCAGCCGGTGAATAAGCAATTGCCAGTAGATTATAAAATAATCTGTTGAAGAACAATAGATTTGACGATTGTCATTAGTAAAATCGCTAGGAACAGAAGAGAACGCTAGATTAGATAACTTTATCATCTCTCAGCGTTTTACGATGCAGGATAGATTGTGACATCCGAGTTCACTCTAACATAATATCTCAATAAAAATTCGAAACATAAAGATTTATCACGTGTGTTTATACTCAGCAGACACAGATGGCCGGAAAACCAGCGGATCAAGAAGGAGCGGCAGCGGAGGAGGCTATAGCAGTTCTCGGAGCCGAGGTTCAAATCAAGCGAAAACAGGTAATGTCACACGTTTTTATCCCTAAATATTGTTATTTATATTTTTATAAACATCTCTCCATTTCGAGCCCGTTCATCGGTTCTTTCACTATATCGCACTATATTCCGTACAAAATTCTAGTGGAAAATAAAATGATGATTCTCTTCATATCATATTGTGCGGAATATCGTGCTGCAATCTGCAAATATTTATGTATCTGCGCGTCAGATCTCTTACAAAATCAATGAGTCACCTTTCCGTTCAGCCTTTTATGGCTTCGCACGGATTCACGTGCTCAACTTGCTTTCAATAACACCACGAATCTCGTTAAAAAGGATCAGCAGGATCGGGAGACTCAAGTTCGAGCAAAGTAGGATGGAACAGTAAAGCGACCGGCACCAATGCCAAACCGTCGGCTCCGGTATCTGAACATGCTTCGAAAACCAGCGCGACGAATGTACAATCAGGATACAATCCGTCGAACAATCCGCCGCCGTACAGTCCAGGTATTTATAGTATTAGAAGTCAAAATTGATATCGATGAGTTCAGTGCTGCGAACACAAAAATCAGATCTGTCGAAATAATATACATTTGAAATTCCACATCGGGGCAACTTAAAATCCTCGTCCTCTCGCGATTTAAGAAAGCAAATACTGCAAAAATTGAAATTTTTACAACGTTCCTTAACCAGTTGAGTGGTAATGCATCATATATGTACAAAAAAAAAAGCGCCAAGCGTGGTAATGTATCATACATGTACATTTTTAAATAACTCCAATAATTTTCAACAGATTTGCATAAAACTTGATATCCTAAGGTTTTTTGGGCTGTTAAATTCGAATCTGATATCAAAATTGCAAAATTCAAAATGGCGGATCCAATATGGCGACTGTTAATTGTTAAAACGACTAAAATATTAAAGTTAGGTAAAATATGTATAAGACCTTATTTGTAGAGATTTTTATGAGCTTCATTTTTTGTTTGACAACTTTTTCCGTACAACAAGTACTTTTTGAAATAATTAATAAAAACAGTTTTACCTTTAAACCTTTGAGGGGGGCTGGGAAGCATTTGCGCCAAAAATCCATTTGGGAATATTATTTATTAGATAAAATAAGTATTTAGGCTGAATATAAGCCAAATCGGAGGTGATAGCTTTTCGGAAGTCCACCTCTTTTTTTTATCCAACTTTACTTTTGACTGAAAGGTCGTAGTAAACATTTTCAAAAATCATTGTTCTCGTCTTGAAACGCCCTTTCAAATGAGTTTCCACTCGATCCATAGTGCCATTTAACATTTTCCACTCCAATCCGCCCCAATCCCAATCCACACCCATTCCGAAAAGTTGCTTTTTTGAAAACTTTGAACCCATGTTTCACCGTTTTTCGATATTTTAACTTTTGACTCTTACCACTTTTGGCACAAATCTTTCGGAAAAGTCTACCACTGAACTGGTTAATCGTACCGACAATTATTTCCAGGTGGATACCCTCGGCAGCCGGCTGGCAATCCGGCTTACGGCGGCGCGGGATATCCGCCTCACAATCAAGGACCCCCAGGATATTCGTCTCACAATCAAGCACCCCCAGGATATACGCCTTACAATCAAGGACACGCTCCCCCAGCATACCCAGGATCTCCCAACATGAACCCTTCGTATTCCAGCGGCTACGGAGGCCACTCGCCGTACGGACAAGCTTACAATCCGTCTATGCATCATAACGCGCCGCCGGCTTACAGTCCGCCCTACGGCGGACAGTCTTACGGACAGCCGTCCTACGCGCAGCCGTCCTACGTTCAACCGACCATCCAGCAGGCCCCGGCGCTCACAGTCCTTCAACCGAGCCGCCCCGGCATCGGTCAGCTGGCCAAGGAAGCGCTGGTTTACTCCAGCGTGAGCGCGGGCGTGAGCGCGGCCGTGAACAGATTGCTGCCGGGCGGTATTTACGGCAGGAGTCCTGGAAGCAGCGGCACCGGCAGTCACACCGAGATCACGTACAACAATTACTACAACAATCAGACTCAGCCCCAGCCTAGCGGCGACGCTTACGTGGTGCCGGTGAACAACAACGGCGCGCCTGCCAGCCCGAACGCACCGAGTCCGGCAGCGCCGGCCCAGTCGCCGCCGCCGGCGGAAAAGAAAGATCAGGCGCCTAGCAATGCCGCACCGCCGACCGATAACGCCAACTCGCAGATTCCTCCGCAGAGCAGCAATCCGAGCCAGCCGAACTATCCGATCTCCAACGACGAAGTGAAGAAACTGTCGGAGAGCCTCTTCGAGGCGGACAAGAACAACGCGTACAAGTACATCACTGTGAATCTGCAGGGCGAGACGAAGGAAGACGGCACCGGAGATGACGCGTCTCTGCCGTAAGCGACTCGATTAAGTTGTAACTTTAGAAATTGCGTTTCGGTCGATTTTCGGTCATTGATTTGTTGAAAAATAATTTCAGTTTACTGGACGTAAAATCCGAGGCGTACGAAATTCCGACGGTGAAGAGCGTGTTGGCGCTGCACGACAATTACGAGATAGATGTCAAGACGAAGGAGATCGTCACGCCCGAGGAGCGCAAGGAGGAAACCGAGCTGCTCGACAAGTTCCTGGAAACCGACGTGTTTAAAGCGGCGATGAAGTTCCTGGTCGACAAGGGATTCATTCCGAATGACGAGTACGAGTTCAAGGACACCATGAGACGCATCTGGTTCTCGCAGTTCCAGCGAGTCGAAGGCGAGCCGTCCAGTTCCGGTTTCGAGGCGGTGTTCGTGGCGGAAAAACTCGACTCCTACATGATCGGCCCGCAAAACTGGATCTACTACGCTAAACAGGAGGCGCAGAAGAATCTCGACTATCGCGGATACATGAAGGACGTCAAGCTCGGAGATGTGAGTAGCGACATTTTGTACATTTTAATAATTTACCGTACGAGATCACGTAATTCACGTTTCTCACCGCGCTTTGCAGAAAGGGGAGGCCATCAAGATACGCTCGGCCTTTAATATGCCGGACACAAAGCATGCGATTACGACCCTTCTCGTAGGCCTTTCACCCGAGCTGGAGATGGCTCTCTACACTTTATGCTTCTACGTTCGCCCGAACGACGTTTGCCCAATTTCGTTGGGCGGAAAAGACGTTAATTTGGTCTCTACGAGGTTCAACTACTTCGGCAAAGATATTTTGATCGCCGGCTTCATCGCGGGATAAAATTCAGCTTAGAATCAAAAGGCCATTCTGGTTTTATATAAAATTGTGGTTGAAAATTTGAATAGACATAAAGTTCAGAAAAATCTTTTGTCAAAGCAACTCATAAAACAATATTATATTTATGTCTTGCTTTTAGTTCGTTATACATATGTCTATACAGCATAATAATAAGCTGCGTTTCACTCATTTGTACATAGATATATTCAAATATGTGCAAAATAAAATTATGAGAAAAGAAGCCGTGATCTCTCCGAGTATAAATTTATATTTGCAATAAAAGATTAGGAAATATAGCTGTCATACTACCTCAGGTATTCTGGCGTTTCTGTTTTCTAATTCCGATAGTTCCACCACAGGTATGATAGTTGGTCGTCCGTGTGCGCATCGATTAGGCGACTTTGTATACTTCAGCAATTGCATCAGATATCCACACTGTTCCACGGTTAACTTATCACCAAATTTGATGGCACCTATGCGAAAGAATAAAAAAGTAAATTATAAAGTAATTAGAAATAAATCCGTGGCACTTGAAAATATAGTGATAATTGACATTAATTTTAGATGTAATAATTTTACTAACAATTATATACTCTGGTAAACCTTCGCTTATAATAAATAATAATAAAACATGTTGGCGAGTACCGTGACAAGCCTCCGATGCTATAGCGTTATGGATAGTTAACGGTAATATGTTTGAACGATGTGTTGTATCACGATTCTTCAGTATGTCAAGTAATAAACTGTGAATTTTCGGCAGTATTTTCTCACTGTTGGAATAATCATTATTCGTAACCAAGCATTGTGGCACTGTGCGTATCAAGAGTGTATTCTTCTTCAACGATCCTAAGCTTATTCCGTATTTCTTCAGCAACATTTTATCGCGCAAGAGTAAATTGCGCATGTGTTTAGGAAATTCTACAGCTAGAGGATCGCGCAAGTTAACTGAAAGCAATTCGTCCTCGTTCTGCATCTTGTATCCTAAATAATAATTATTATTGTGACTAAAAATTAAGACTGTGCAGCGATAACGCAACAATCTTCAGTCAAAGGTAAGTTCAACTTCTCTTTGAGCAAAATTATTATAAATACTTACTGAGAAGTAAATTTTCGTAACGTATTCTCTCATGAACAGCATGTTGATCTATCATTAATAAAATTTTCATTTCATTGTACTTCAGCCACGCGGCAATAAACTCGTTATTAACTTGATTAATGGTCTGCGAGAAAAATATATTTACTCAAATAACATCCCATTGTCTCGGACGATTTATTGCTTCGAGAACTTGTGTACGTACGTTTATGCACTCCAGTGCGGCACGTGACAATCTGAATTCACATAACTTTTGTCTCAAATTGCAAGGATGCACCGTCCCCAACGAATGTTCGTGTCTCCAATTTTCTGTAACTGAAGATAACGTACTTCTTTAACTGGATTAATCATGCATTCTACGAAAAACTACTTACACGAAAGTGCATCGTTAGGGCTGTTAAAGCATTTTACGTCCGTTAATTTAGCATGACGATACTGTAAAAGACCGTGCAATTTTCGTGGCAGAAAATCAAATTGTTCAGCACACTTAAAAATCTGTCGTGTATTATTTTTAGATGTGTCACACATGTTTCTCGCAGAACGACGTTCCTTAGTGTTTGTATAATACGTCCAATTGGACCATTCAGAAAGAGGAGAGACAACATCTGCGAAATCGTTATTACAATTGCGAGAACTGTTTGTTTTAGATTCAGTGGAATCATTTGTTATTGCAAAATTAGTAAAAATTGTTTGTCTTTCGTCAACGTTATTGCACGTTTCAGCAATTTTACCTTTACACAAATTTTCTTCAGCGTGTAGTTTTGTAGAAGCAATATTTATTCGACATCGACTGCTATTTTTTTTTCTTATGTGACAGCTCGCAGCTTTAATATCATCATTTTTATTACGTTGCTTGACGGAATAATTGGTTACGATCGTTGATGTGATTTTCTTTCTTTCAAAATCAATTCTAACAATTTTATCTTCTGTCATCAACGATGTAATATTTTCGTTATGTTCATTGATATTATTATTATTAAAAACAGACCTTTCTGATTTTAAATATATTTGTCTCAATAATTGCGTTTTACACAAATAAGGAGTAGCAGCACTAGATGTGTCTTCTGAAAGACATTTGAAGACACAATTTTTAACATTATTTAATATTTGTTGCATATCATAAAATATGACACATCTTTTTCCATTCTCAGCGATAAACATAAATTTATTTTCTGGAAATGTAAGAAAGAATAGAATGAATATATTTTTATCGTGTATTCCTTCTAGATCAAAAGGTAAATTGAGCCTTTCTTTGAAGGCGATTTTTATCAACTTCAGAATAAGGGGACAATATATTGGTTTATGATTTAGAAATATCCATTGAGTTGCATTTTTTTCAGATATCCCTATATAACCATGATAATCTGTGTTATATTCCGAGCTGCATTGTATAGACCATACATGACTCAAAGGTAAATCTTTTCCAAATAACATTTTCAAGACTGCTGTTGAGCTGTGTGGCTTAGCAATTCTTAAAACGACTTTACTTCTTTCCTCGTCTCTAATTGAAAATGACACCTAATTATATTAAAAATGATTAAATTTATAATAAAATAAAGAATTTTACAGATGCTACAATAAATTAAACCGTACTTCTAACTTTGCAACAGCTATAGCACCAATAAAAAAACAAATAGTAGATATGTCCCATTTCTGTGGTACTTTATGGAAATCAAAAACAGATACAGTCGTACCACATGAAGGTCTCTGTTCTATTTGCGTTAAATTTGACGCAGAATCTGCTTTAAACACCTTTAATGAAAAAAAAAAAATAGGTAAGACTAAGGTTATATTTTAAAATATAAAAATGTATTCCTTAATTTGAAAAAAGCAGATGAGAAACATGTGCCTTTAACACAAAGTATGTAATGATTATAACGTATTAATGAATATCTCAAGATTAAATTAATGTATAGATGATTATAATACCTTCATAAATGTTTCCATCGAATGTTGATATCTTGAAGCAATAGTAAAACTATCAGACAGACAACGAATACTTGTCAACACTTGATTGTTTAGTTCTGTCATGTGCTCCAGCATATCTTTTGGTATTCCAACGCCATTATCAATAACTTGTACATTACGTTTCTCTACGTGAATTCTTATAGCAATCGCTTTGGCATGTGCAGTCAGAGAACTTGCTACCTGTAAACGTTTTACGTATGCGTAATTGCGTATGCATAATTCTTTAATTGATGAAATGTCATTGTTTTTATTTATAATTATGAGTGCACACTGGCGTGCGCATCGAATACAATGCAATTCCGGATTCCGGCAAGCATTTGTCAAGTAGACCACAGCCATTGACGCACAATGACTTGGATTATAAAAATTATGTATCATTGTTATAATTTCCCCCAAAAAACGTATAATGAATTATACCAATTCTGTCAGACATTGCATGAAAGATGATTTCGTGAACGCTTTCACGTTCAATTCCACTTTATTTCGCATCATTCTCGATCCTGCATCCTTTTTCGAACTTTACGCACTTTACGACAAGAAGCCAACTCAATGAAATGGATGCGCAAATTCGCGCCACGCCGCGCCACCCTGCGTCACTTGCTATAATTAAAAATGTATTAAGCGGATTGGCTGCTCGCACATGCATTACGAACGCATTGTTAGTGATGTGTTTTGGCAAAAGTCAAAAGGGTCCCACTAATTGTCCGTACAAAATAAAAGTCTTCAAAAATTGGGAAAAGTCGTGATATATAATCATTTTTCTAACATCTTACTTTTAATTCCTAATTAGTAATGAATAGATTAATACAGATATCGATTATAGAAATAACTTATCGATCTAATCGGGCTTTATTTACTTGCACGGGCACGTCATGACTCTTATACCCATATCTCCCACATTATACGCTACTATTCTATTGTCAGTATATGCACCGCGCAAATTTTAAATTTTACACACTGTATACTACAATGTATTATATATTTTTTTTATATTAAAAAGCTATTTCTTTACGCTTATCTTTATTACTATCTCTGTAATAAATAAAATGTTATTTGAACAAAAGCTCATAAGTCATATATTTGGAGTTTTAATAAAAAAATTTTTAATTTTAAAAATATATCATACATTTAGATTTGATGTAAAAAAAAGCGAAAAAATGAATGTAAAAGGTATAATTAGCATAAATAGATCTATCGTTGCAAGTTGCGATGCGGGAAACACAAAATGTTCGTGTTAAAATGTAACGGTGATTCAAAAGTGATACGAAAGACCTTAATATTTCCGATTCAGTGTAAACGAATCAAGTAGGAAATAAATAAATAGCGATCAGTTAAATGTATTTATAAAAATCTCTTTATTCATTTTTTTATTGCATCTACTAAAAAGTTTCTGCATTCGTATCTCTTTCAAAATGCTATATATAATCCTGGGAAAGAAGTATGGCTCTCTCTTTTAGTAACAAGTGCCAAGACCATGATAACTTAATATTAACATTCGAGTAGCTTTATACATCGTATTCCTTCGCCGCACTCGGAGGCTAAGAGTATTTAATATAATTTATTTAACGTCCGGTCGACATAACACTAGGAGAAACTGTAATTATAATGATTATCGCGCTAAGAAGGATCTCGGTAGCTTCAACAAGAGGTCTTAATAAAGTTGCCACCAATATTTCATATGTTTTCCTCAACAATTCTCATCAACATAATAAAAATTTGCGAACAATCTCTGAAATTAGTATACTGTTAATTATGCATAATGATATTACCGTGTTTCTTAGTATTTTGTAGCGTTAAATTATTTTGGTACGTGGAAACTTAACAAACACAGCGGATACAAAAATAGTTTAAGTAATATACATATTTATGCATATATACTATATATATATATATATACACACATATACATATATATAATATATATTTCTAGATATAAGACACGTGGAAAACACGAAGTATATGCTCGTACTTCGATTCGTCAATTTTTATGCCATTAATATACCTGCGCATCATTTACATTCATGTAACATTTTCTCTGATAAAAACATCGGTCATTTACACATTATAGCAAATTATGCAAAATAGTTATACATATATATCGCTAGAAATTTGATACAATTGCAGTACCCAATGTTCCATAAGCCGAAGAAAGGAAAGAACCAAGTGTTCAATTTATAATGTGACGAGTCTTTTATATCTCGGATATGTTTAAAAATAATAAATTTGTAAGTTACGGAGTCAACAAATTGACAGAGTCGCGCTTGGTTCTCGGCACCGTGAGAACGCTTGCCGATTTAAAGAGCCGATTTAAATTGCTTGATAAAATTAGTGTTCTTATTTCACGCGTGCGCATTCGCGAGTTATCTCCGCGGTTGCAACAATATCTTCAATACATCATTTACAATTGCTACAATTTGTCGTCATAAGCAATAATTTTAATCATTTCTATTCTTCGATATGTATGAATAATTTCAAGACAAATAATGAAAGTGAGATTTTTTCTGATTTACAAATGTTATGGAACACTGGTTGCACATGGCCCTTTACTTTTTCTTCGTAAATACTCATCTGCGATGTGTTCAAAGTCATTAAATGTACAATCTCTCCATTAGAGTATCTTAGCAAATAAAAGCCACTTTCAAACGTTGTTTTTGTGAAAACCTATATAAATTAACAGCATACTCTTTTCATCAGCTTTTTTCAACTCACGATCGAATATATTCGTAACAATTTTTATTGCGATTGAAGATATTAAATATATGTAATATATACCGCGAGCACATACCAGGTAAATTTAATAATTAAGAAATAATATAAAATACGTGTTCTTTTAGAGGAGCGAGCTTGGAAGAAAAGTATACACTGAGAGAAAAGTATGTGATATTTGGAACTACAATTGAATACTCATTTTTATAGGAATTGTTACTTACATGTTAGCAACAATAATCTTATACGCGTACTGCCAATATCATGTAACCAACCGTACAGTTGGAGTATCTATAAAAATATAATAAAAACATTAATATAAAAAAACATTATCATTAGATAGATTATGATTACTGCAATTATTCTTTTCTCTCAGTATAGTTGTACAATCTAAATTATTCTACATAGAAAAAAAAGCATGAAAATATCGAATTGGAGAAGCTCGCCACGTAATATTGTATAGTTTATTTTGTAGTAAAATTATGGTATAATAACAATCACATATCGAGTCATCTATCAATCATATCAACGAGATATAACACACATGTTAAAATGATGAGACATAAATAATTTAGCGGCATCACCAAGTATTTTGACGCTAGTAGCGTTGAAAAATCATGTAACATTAAAAATATATATATGTATAAATCGACGAGTTATTCCTATAAATATCCTCTAAAATCTGCTGTGACAAATCAATCACTTAGAAACAAATTCACAATTTATTTAACTTTACTTTAGGCACCAATGGTATGCAGACCCTGTCTTTGGTACATACGACCGATTCGATTTTTTTTGTTTATATCTGAACAAAGAAGACGCATTATCACAGTCTTCTGTATCTGAATATAGTTATTTATTTCGTAATGATTTTATATGATAAGTTTACTTTATCTTGCTATTTTCCTTTCTTTTGCACGTTCAATGCAAAGATTTTGTATTATTACATTTTATTTATCAATGTGATACAGTCCTAACGCATGTTCATTAACAGAAACTCAGTCTTCTTCCTTCTTCTCGGGCTTCAAGTCTACCATTGCGTGTAATTCTTCAGGACTGTATCTGTAAAGATCGAGAAGGAAAATAACACAACGGTTCGCACTGTGTGTCTACATTGTGTGTGCATGTGTAAGAATGCAATAGACACATTTAAACGAATTCAGTACCAATCTAAATGGTGGTTAAATGCATTTTTAGTTCTTATTATTTTCTCTTTTTTTTAAATAAAAATTGGCCTTTTTCTAGCTATTAAAAACCACCGCAACGCAGAAGAATAATTTCTTTTTCAGAGTAAATCTAGAATTAGTCGATCAACTAATACACATAAAATTTTGTCCAAATCTGTTAGAAACTTTTAAATTAAGAAGAAGAAAGGAGAAAAAACAAAAAAAAATTTTTTTTAAAGACGTGAGTTAAACCAAAAATATATATTTCTTATAAAGTATACTTTTTAGTAAAACTAGTAAAACAACTCGCGAATGTACAATGCATATGTAAAATGTAATTAAAAAATTCATGCAAATATGGTCCTATACTCACCCTAGTAGATTTTGTAAGTCGCATACGAAGCGATAGACATATCGCTTGCCAGCAGTTTTGTGAATAATATTCTTGTCATAGTAGTAGCGTAAGCCTCGGCTTAGCTTCTCATAATTCATTTTGGGTTTGTTCTTGCGAATGCCCCAGCGGCGCGCCACCTCGTCCGGATCGGTTAATTTGAATTCCCAACCGTCGCCGGTCCACGAGATGAACCCCTGACATGATTTGTCAGTTAGGAGTTCCAGTAAAAATTGCCACAGCTGAATCGGACCTGATCCAGTGAAACATGGTCCGCCACCTGAACAAATATTTTCATATGAAATGTGAAAAGTGTACTTCACGTGATTACGTAGAAATTTCAAACAAAATTCGAAAATATTACCGACTGAGCCGAATCGCGTGAACTTACCTGCATAACCGGCGAGCATGGGGCTCTGCAGTAGGGGCTTTTGGTCCGCATTATTGGCGATAGATGTGGGATGATGAGGGTTGGAGGAGTCGCGCGGTCCGAGTCCCGCGAGAAATGAATGGTGGGGCAGATGGTCTCCAAGTCCGACGCTCCATTGATCACCGCCGACGCCGCCGCCTCCAGCACCGCTCCCGCTTCCGGGAACCGTCTGGAACGACGTTGCATCGTACTGACCGTACCCGCCGCTCTCGCTGTAACTCTCGTGGTAGCGTCCTGTCGAGCAGACGTCATTTCGATATTATTATCAACGAATCATCGTTGGCACCTACTAAAGCTATCAAAATAACTGTGAATACGTTTAATTTATCTTTTCAAAAAGACCGGGACTTCGCTTCTAATTGAGAGGAACGAACCTCGAGTGTAATTCTTGAACGGCGACGGCTGATATTTGGGCTCAAGATGGATCCCGCTGGCGTAAAACTCCGGCGAGCTGTCCAAATTGTATTGATGCGGTGGCTGGTGATCCTGCGGCAGGCTGTGATACTCGGAGGCCTCGTCGTATCCCGAATAATGCGCCGGCGTCATGTAACTTTCCGTGGCGTTCGCGTTGACCCTCAAGTCGCTCTCGTTACTTCCTGTACCGGCGAGATCGCTTCCGCTGCCCAGGCCGCCACCTCCACCTTGGAGATGCTCCGCTATGTGATGATTGCTGTAGTTCGCTGCAAATTTGTTTTTATTATAAATTATTTTTCGCGAAGAAATCACACGTTCGAGAACTTTTTGCTCGACAAGGTTTCGCACGATAGCGATTGAAATTAATATATAGTTCCACGCATCGACGTAAAACAATAATGATCATTTGCGTATTATTTAATATAAAAATAGCTTTGATTAAAAAAATTAAAAAAAAACATCAATCGACATTGCATGAAATTCTGTTAAATAATCTTGTTTGATTTTTATCATTCTTTAAACATCGAAAAACGTAAGAAAATAATTGTATGTCTCGTATACTATTCAAAATATTAATTTTTTAAAAATTTGGATACAAATTGTACGAATAAAATGGGAAATAATATGATAAATAGGCTAAAAAGAAAATGAGAAACTCACATTCCGTTTTGAGCTGATTTAAATTCCGTAGATGGATGTATGCGTTATTTGCATTGTTGTTGTTATTATTGTTGTTATTACTGTTAGGAGTACTAGAGTGAGAGGTTGGTGGTTGGGTGCTATGGCTGTGAGGTGGTGGCGACGTTTCGTCTCTTTGACTTTCGTCTTGGCACACGGGACTGCGAAGATGATTGTAACCACCTGCAAAAAGAAACAATTTTATTCATTAGTGCTCAATTCCACACAACATGTCTTAATATAAATAACAGAAAGTCACAAGACATTGTCCTGATCTTGAATATGTTACAAACTCAGTTCATTTATTTATTAATATTTTAGATAAATTAAAAAAACACATTAATATACATAAGTCTATGCAGAGATAGAAGATAATTATATCAATTAAGAAGATTCAAGTAATAAGCGCTTTGGATTATCTCAATGTTTTCTTTAAGCAAATAATATCACGTATCGCGAAAATCGTCATCGCGTAGGCGTTGCGGTGCTCGGCGGTTAACATTCGGTCATCAAGTCGGACTGATGAATAAGAAAGAAAGGACGATGCTGCACCGTCTCTTCGCGGCCGTTGCAGCGCGCAACGCTCCGCAGGGAGGAACCGCTGACACGTAGGCGGCACGTATCTCGACGATTGGTCTGAACGAACTCCGCCTATCCTCGACTTCCGTTCCGCGATCGCGAGAGAATCCGAGCCGCGGTGAACTTCCATCGCGGAGGCTGAGGTTGCGCGTGCCCGCTTCGGTAAGCGCTTGTCCGAATCGTCACTCGGCGGCGAAGCGGTGCCGCGACCGTTAAATTAATGATTTGTTGCGACGCGCATCAGTCTTGGCACGCATAAAATCTTTGCACCGCGATGACCACTCGAGTTAAGACTCGAACTTCAAGATTCTTTTCTAATCCTTTAATTTTTTGTTTTCTCATTGAAGATGCCATAATTACACAGCCCTCAACATTTTTCTGCGGAATTCATCTTTTGTAAGAAAATTGTTTTTGATTCCTATTAAACAAATGACAGATTTCTCGTTTGATTAATTTGCAAGAGTCGAATACAAATTTTTCACCGTATGAAACACATTATTCTCTCTATAATTGCAATCATAAATATGTAGATACTTAATGAGGCGTGATTCATTCATTTTTCTCGAACTAGGAAAGATAAGAAAAACTTGGTATTAACAATTGTAAAAAAGAAGGTTTCTTGTGATAAGAAAGTCAGTAAAATTATTTTAATCTTATCTCAAGCTTCGCTATCAAACTTCCATTACAACACTAATAGGATTTAATTAAGGAACAACTACCTTATATTCTACTGATCGTTCAGTTTTTAATGCCATTTAACGTTTATTAGAAAACAAGAAATAAAGAGTTTAGAAAATAATAGAATAATCAGAGATAGCAATTAAATTTCATACCGCTCAGTACAATTATACAAAAATAGAAACAGCAGATTTCCTTTCAAATTAAAAACAGATCGGCTTCCAGTCTGAATATAGGCTTAAATATGCTGAAAAAAATCGTTTCTTATAAATAAAGAAGCGAGAGATTCAATTTAATGAAAGCGCGTGAACGAAATAAAATAAGGACGCGAGTGAAATAAACAAACTTAAAAATTTTTTAATTTCTGCCGCAATCCTATGCGCTCGCCGCCGGTGTATTGAACTTGCAACGTAAAGTCGCTTAAATTTATTATACGCAGAGCTGCAATTTAAAGGGGGAAGCCGAGTCATTAACTCGAGGTTTAGCTGGGGTTTGCGGAGGGTCAAAACGAGGAGCAGGTGATATCGAGTGCGTTTTATCTGTTACAACCAGGTGGCTCGTCGGGATCATTACGACTAGGTCGTCCGCTGCGCTCGTTACAGCTCTCCTTCTCATTTACACGGTCTAATCAGCTTAGTCGCACGATTAACGCGTCCTCTGAAGTTGGCTTTTTGTTTAATAATACGTGTAACAGGACGAAATGCGGGCGACTTCGACGAATTATCATAATCCACCGACCTTTACGTCGACAGCGCTTATCGCACATGTGACGCGCCACCACCCCATATTCCCACACTTACGTTTTAATAACGAGCAAAAGGAAAAAAAAAAAAAAAAAAAAAAAAAAACAGGTGGTCCCGCCGCACAAGTGTCGCACCGGTCAAATATCTCTAATTATCGTATAATTCTGTAATTAAACGTAATGGAACTCAGAGCCAGCTATTAACCGCTTTTGAAGAACAGCGTGAATCAAATAAACGGGAATCAACAGCGATCTGTTTTAAGGGAATCCTAAAGTGGCCTGTTTTACCTATTTTTTTCAAATACACTATACTTTTTTTTGGCTGTGTAGAATGAAAAGTCCTTTTCTGTAAGTAAAGTATTGTACATATGCTAATACACTACGGACGGTCGATTTGAAAGGATTTCTCAAGCCACGCAGCCAAAAAAAACGAATTTTACGAAAAGTAGAAGGTAAAACAGATACGTCTCTGTTTTATCTTCTACTTTTCGTAAAATTCGTTTTTTTTTGGCTGCGTGGCTTGAAAAATCCTTTCAAATCGACCGTCCGTAGTGTATTAGCATATGTACTTTACTTACAGAAAAGGACTTTTCATTCTACACAGCCAAAAAAAAGTATAGTGTAATTGAAAGAAATAGGTAAAACAGACCACTTTAGGATCCCCTTAATCTGTCAAATTTTATTAAACTGCTGACATCGTCAAAAGTGTAAGTTGTGTGCATGGCGTGGGGCTATGTGAATTCAATAGAAAGAGAAAAGAGCTAAAGAATGTACAAAAGAATTATTTCAAGCATATCATTATGCGCGTACGGCTTTACATTGCACGTTTCGCTATTAATTGCAGCGATGTTTCTGACGCCATGACATCTAAGGAGTCTTACATATTTGCTGAGAGTTAGAGATTCTTTTATCCACTGGCTTTCGATCGTCGGAGAAAATTTTGCGATTCAGCACCACAAATTCTAAAAATAACAGTGCGATCACGTTACAGAGCTCTGAAGTTGGCAGCTTTGTGACATTTAACCCGGTGTTTGACATCTGTTTTTTTAAACCTGATCTCTTGTGTCAAGGTATACAAAGACCTCGAGTATCTGTGACGATTCTATAATACAGAATGTATTATTTTCCAAACAAACCAAAATAATAAGTAATGCTTCAAAATCGATACCGTTCGCTGAAGAATGCTGACGTTATCAAGTAAAGGAAACATTATATTTAAAATAGATATAGATTTAAAATAGATAACATAGATTTAAAAATCTATGAATATCACAATATCATACGCTTGAGAGGGATTTTCGGTTGAGACCTCAGATTAATCTTATCGTTTGAGGAAAAATCGACCCGGACTGTTATTACATCAGCATTTCTCGCTGCTTAGAAAACGCTTTCTCGTAAAAATAATTACTCCCGCTCGTTTTCCCATGTCCATGTGGCGACCGTGGCATCGTTAATAGGGCTGCAGGGACAGACCCTGCATATTCTAAGTACACCTGCGAGGCTCGCGTGTAGTAGCTGCACCTCGCACCCCGTGTTTCATGGACGATGAGCGTGGGAGTGCAGCTTGAAACCGGCCCTCACGCTGCACACACAGAGACGGGGCTCTCTTTTTATTTCTCTACCAAAGCCAGTCATCGTTTAGGTTTTCAAGCATCTCGCGATCGTCTAAAAATGCGACCTCTTCTCATGCGACTTCTCAGGCTAACGGAAGAAAAGAATACGCGGGGCTAAAAAAAGAAGAAATTCGAAGTTGCATATCGCAAAAAACTCTATCTAAAAAAAAACTTGCAAATGCATACAATCGTGTTGCAATTAACAGTTTCGTAACATCGTGTTTGCTTTCGAACGTTGGTATTGTATTTTTCATAGTCGCCGCTAAATAAGAATAACTGAAAATTATCGACACAATTATTTTTAATTTATTATTGTGTCGCAATGGAAAAATTCTAGCAATGACTAATCCATATGCTCAGTTCTCAAATCTCCACAATTCGAGTGCTCATGAATTTCTCTATAACATTCATATATTCATTTTACTCTCGTATTTTTTTTTTCGTATCTAATCAACCAGCAGACAAAATGTCCCAGCAGTTACAGAATTCTAAAATATTTTTCTTTGATCTAAAACACGTTCTTCTGCGCTCAATCTAACGTCGCAACAAGCTCTCGTCGATTGACGAATCAACGAACGGAAAAAAATGATGGCATACAGAAGCATTTACAAAGTCTCTCGAACGGTAGCGTGAAACGGGGGGAAGGAAAGCCGTCGGCGCGAAGGAGAGGACACGAGGGGACGCGCGCAGTCGGGCTGTGTGCGGTGTGTATCGAGTGAGCAAAAGTAGCAGCAGCCGCGTATCAGCTGTGAAACAGGTGCCGAGAACTGCCAAGAGAACCGCCGGCCGCTTAGGCAGCAATAACGGTGAGCAACGAAGGCGGCAGCGGCGACGACGGCGGCGGCGGCGGCAGCCCCGTGGCACGTGCCAAATCGAATGAAACGCCCGGTCGGCGTGCACAGCTGCTGTCTGCTCGGGCAGGGTAGCCGGAGAAAGAGGGAGAGAGCGCGAGAGGAGGACGGAGGACGGCCGGGCGGCCCCTTGAAAATTAAAACCTGCCTCACGAATGTTCTCGACTCGCCGCGCCGGAAGGTCATTATCTTCAGCCGGAGAGGCTCACGGCTGCAGCCCACATCCGAATCTGGGACTCGTTGTCGTCTCGTTGGAACGAAATTAATAGCGCGCCAACTCCCGGGGTCTTTAAACTCGGGATCGCTCTAATCTTACCTCGGACCGCGATTGATGCGATCAAAACTTTCCCCGTTTCGCTACTCGTCACATTCGCCCGTGATTTCCCAAGAAGCATTCCGATCGCAAAAATCGCGGAGTTTCCGGGAAGTGACTGATTTGGCGCTCGGCGATAAACGGTGATACGGATATTATCGCGCGAATTAATCACCGTTAATTCTGTACACTTTTATGCGCGCCAACGTCGTTGACTATTTCTGGCGGTGCGACGCGCTTCGTGTAAAAGAAAATTATCCTTTTTGACACGCGAAAAAAAGAAGAAATTAATTTCTCAACGCTAGACTCCTAATAGAATTAGAGATTGCGCAAAGAGATTACTCGCCATTCCGATTTGCGCGCCTAATGGCGTATACGAGCGATGGCAAGTTGCGAGCGATGACGCACGCAAAGCTCAACAAAGGCACATTCTGATTGATAATGGCATGCATATCGACTTCGTAATGAATTATATTAAAGTTAGCGAAGAAACCGAGCAAAATGCGTAGAACGCATCGTCGAGAGGGAAGAAAAAAATATTCAACTTGTCTTCTAAACGCTTCAAATTCTCTCACACGTGCAATGAAGAAACTCGTACGTCCCCTTTCTTTTTTTTTTTTTTTTTACAAATGTAACGCCTCCATTAGAACAGTGCCACGAAAAAACGAACGGCACAATCGCGTTTCAAATGAAAGTAGCGACCCTGTGCTCGTCTATCTGCGATCTATCTATCGTGCGCGTAACAATGTAAAGACCAACGAAGACCTTACGCCTTCCTTCTCCGCTCCGAGTCTACGAGTTTTTTACCTGTCGTGGCCGTAAATCTCCTTTTCCTCGAAAACGCGCCATACCAAGGCACAGAAACATCGCCTCTGAGGCAAAAATGCGAGGAGTACGCTGGGGAGACGCGCTGGCGGACGCGTGATGAGCGCGGCTCGTAAAAAAGTCGTCCACGACGACGGCACAACGAAATCGCGCATTGTTCGGTAGACTGGTGACCTGCGAACTCTCCCACACTCTACCTACCCCGTGAGCGTGTGTCTCTGTGTGCGTGGACGCGCGCACCAACGGACGGGAGGCACCTATGCAAAGGCTAGCGCGCGAAAAAAAACCCGATGCGCGTTATAATCGTTTCTAGAGTACTAATTATCTCGAGAAATGATTTAATTAAGCGATTCCTAATTAAAAATTGTGAATTATATAAAAAGAATGATCGAACAGAGCGATGGAAGAACAAACTCGTATGGGAAAAGTGCCGTTCTGGAAAGAAAATTTGTTTAAAGATTTAATGTTATCTCGCAAAAAATCTCCGCATGCGATTCGCTCAAAACGAGACAGAAACTTTTGTTTAATTGCGTTTTTTCTTCAATGCAGAAACTCTGCACAAGCATCCTCCCATCGCCGCAAATAAGAATTGTTCTTCTCGACGTCGATGATTAATGATCTAGAAATCGTGTTATGATGATGATAAATGCTCGACTATGTTTAGTCCCTGCATAATGGAGAGCAATTACGATAATATATTATTTCTGAATACATAAATTAAACAGCTTCTGGATAAACTTGATCAAATCATTTTGTTAATCTTAATATACATTTTTTAAATAAAATTAAACAAGTATATAAAAAACAAGAAGCAGATACGCTTTGAAATAATAATCGTCCAGTAATGGAGTTGCTTTCTAAAAATGTAATATTCTGTAAAGTATAGCAATTTTATTCTAAAATTATTACTTAACTCGATCAGAATTGATTTTTAAGAAATGAAATATCGCACCAAAATAAAAATATTTTAACTCGGTAAGCACATAAAACTGCAACTTAAGATTATATCTCATTGCTGTTCGTCAGGCGGATAGAAATATCAAAATCTACGAATCTAAGAAGCTAATTTTTTTACCAACCGCTGATATCTCCGTTTAAAATGCGCGCAACGCAATATTTTGTTTTCCAAACCCTCTCACGCTGCAATTCGAAATATCCGAAGCGTGTAACCCGAGCTCCCAAGCGTGTGCCGCCGAGACCTTGCCGCGATACGCTTTATTGCTGGCTTAACGAGGGCCACACCTTAACGGGGGAGGACGGGAGACATGTATCGCGAACAAAAGATCCTCACGTTAAAAATAACGATATAGTTACGGGCCATTATGCAGATAGCCGAATGTTATAATTGTGACGTATCAGCCTCTCTCGTAAAACGACGCTCCAATCACGCGATCCGAGCCGGATCGATTGTGCGGAATCGTTTTTTTTTGTCGAGAGACTCGCCGGTATATTAGCTCGCCAAATTGAAATGGGCTTGCGGGCCGGGTTTAAAAAATATAAATTAAGACCACTCCGTTTCAATTCTAGAAATAAAGAGGTAATTAAAGTTTCCCCTGTAAAAATGATAAGTCGAGCAAAAAATATATCTCCGTTGCAGTAATGAATTCTGAAACAGCATTCCAACGGCCGTGAAACGACAACATAATGTTTAATTCATCAGACTGTCATCCGTATAGAATTATAAAAAAATTATTATAATTTAGTCATAAAAAAGTTAAATTATTCTATTTCATATGTATTGCGCATAAATATTTCTGTTTTCAATGATGCAACAGCAAACAGTTATAATTATTTTATGATTATTTATAAACAGATTGCAACTAAAATGTTATATACAGAAAAACTACAAAGTTAAGAAAATGCGTAAAAATTAATTGTAGTTTGCAAAACCTTCGAGCTATTGAAGCTCGCGAATAAAAATGATTCGATACATTTTGTCGCTGAAAAAGTTCTAAAAATTTTCCAGTACTCTTTACCGCGTCATTTGCGTGCTAAATATGACACTTGACCTCTTATACGCGGCATTATAGATACATTCGACATTAGCAAAATGAATGCTGCATAAATAATAGAAACTGTTGAAGCACGGTCGGATTATTATTTAAATGTGGTGCTATAATTTCTATATAAGATGCTGATGCATTTTAATCAAATAATTGCATTTTATTTGAATATAAAGCGCCTTAGAAGTTAAATAATTATCAAAAGTATGCGTTGCATAAAATATGATATAAATATAATTAAAAATTAATAATCATAGAAAGGAAAAAGAGAAAAGTATGCGTATGCAAATGTATTATTTTTCGCTTTGCGATTTAAATAGTTTAAATAGAATCCTTTTTATAGAATCAAAATTTGAATATAGAATCAATTTTTCGGCGCGCAACTTGAAAATGGAAATTTCCAATTGAGAATTTAGCGCGTCAATTAAATATGCTGTCGAAATCAACCAAATCTGCAAGCTCTCGCTCCTCTCGCGATATTTTATTACACACATATACAAGATGAAATAATGGCAAGAAAAATCGGCAGATCGGATACATCGCCATGTTGGATTTTTCGAAACGGATTTGTGCAAATTCATTTTGTGATTCTTCAGCCGAACACGTGTCGGGTCGGAATCGGAAAGCCGCCGAACGAGGTACCTGGCGTGTGGGTGGTCGCGTTCAAGGAGATCGGCGGCACCGCGCTGCCGTTGCTGCGGACGATCGCGTGCTGATGCGAATGCTGATGATGCGGATGATGGCCGGTGAGAGGCTCCGCCTCCTGGTACGCAGGATAATCGGCGTAGAACGGTTCGTTGCCCGTCATCAGCGTATCCAGCATCTGGAGCACCATTTCCGAAGACGCGACGGCGCTGGAGCTGCTGCTGCTGCTGCCGTTACTGCCGGCCGTCAACGTGCCGATATCGCTGCCGCTCGCGTACGCGTCGACTATTATGCCCGGCGCCTGCCCCGAAGGCCGCGACGTCCCGACGCTCACGACGCCCGCCGTGACGTCGCCTTCGATTGTCCCGCGCGACGACGACGTTGGTCACTTCTCGGCGATGACGACGGCGAGCTGAGCATCCGTGCGAGCGACGATCTGGTCCACGGTTTCGCGGCTCGTTGCTGTCGGCTGCACGCTACGCGTGTTCGCACGTTGCGCCCATGACGCGAGCAGACGCTGCAGTCACGATGAGTCGAGGACGACTATCGACGGTTGCTCCGTGTGCATCCGTTTGCCGAGCCGCTTCCAGTTTCTATGACAACACTCCGCTTGTGGGCGAAGTAGAATTTCCGGAAATAATGCCGATCGTACGAAAACTACCTGAGAATATATAAGTAATCGTTCTTCGAACGAAAAAGGGGAAAATTCAGGTAAAGAGTCTTTTGAGAGCGGAAAGGTTTGCGTCTGAGGACAGCAACTTGCAACAGGTGTCCCTTGGTTGTCTATCTCTTTTTTTTTCCCTGGTTGACTCAGTCGCACGCGTAAATGTATCAAGTGGCCCGTCGCCGTTGTCTACTAATGCTCCGTTTCATAATCGGAGTTGAATTGATTTTTTTTCGATCGCAGCTCGAATCTTCGATCGAAAAATCTTCAATCAGTTGTTCAATGTATTCCGTAGTCGGAGAACTTAGCACTTTCAAGATAGTTTCTTAATTATTCAACACTCATTTTCATAGTCGCGATTAATTTCTCTCGGGCGGCTTCTAAATTATTCACCCTGTGCGGTTCGACGATCAGAATAAAATTTCAGTTTTCAGATATTCCTCACTGATCACTCACTGCGTTCAGTTTCTCAATTAGAACCGAATTGAAGTTTTCACGTGAACCCCGATCACTCGCTGCCTCTGCAAGGTTTAATTAAATCGAGTTTCTCGCGGATATTCCTCAACTGAGCACTTCGAGTCCACAATAAATCCAAACGATTGAAGGACAAATACACTCACTAAGTTCAGTTTCACTCGAGCGAAGTTCTCATATCTTTCGGAGTCACTCGACGCGCTCCGCGATCGAATTCAATTTTTCTCCCGAGCACTCTTTATTTACTGCGCTTCGCGCAATACAACTCGCGACATGATCGTCACAAGAATCGCACACTCTCCATAGTCGCCAATTTCACTGCGCTGCACGATTCTTCTTTCACTCGGGAATGCACGACGGTGGAAACAAAGTCGAAGTAGACGCGTCGGCAGCGGATTACTCTCGCGTGCACTCTCCTCACACTCTCCTCCACTTGACGCGAGCGCGCGTGTCACTGTGACGAAGCGCCGCGCCGTTTCCGCTCTACGGGTCCGCTGCCCCGTCCCTTTCAACCTCCATCGCATTTTCCTCCCCCTCTGCCCGCCCGGCCCGGCCGCGGCTCGGCGGCTTGCGCGATTCTCCCAGTGCCGCATTGGTGCCGCGCGATGGAAGTGGAAGGTAGGAGTTCACGAGTCCGCCAAGTGGGGCTGCGACTCGAGTGGAGGGGGCGCGAGATAGGTATAACCCGGCTTGCCCGCTAGTTTTCGGGCGAAGAGAGCGGGGAGAGCGACGGCGGAGAGAGGAAGGGAGATGACAAAACGCCCCCTCGAAGCTTCAACCACCTGCTGCCACCGTTGTTATCGTCATTATCGTCGCGTCCACGTTATTCCGTCGTATGCGTAAATTTCTACGTCCACTCGACACCTTCCCTAGATTACACTACACCGAAATTCGGACCCGCAAATACAGCTGTTCTCCGGCGGAAGATGGAATTAAATCGAGCGCCGCTTCATTTAATCCGTAAAAACTTGTAGTCGCGCCAATAACAAATAATATCTAATTTTATGTGTAATATCTCATGTGTTTTAAATCACGCGGGCATCATGGCGCGCTTATGTCCTACAGAGGTTGTTTTCCAGCAAAGTTTCCACACAAGTTGACACAAATCGACACAAGTATCACTCTATCTTTGTTCGATATTCAACAGAGAGAATAATACTTTTGGGTCGCTTGTGTCTCTTGGTGGAAAACTACCAGAATGTTGGTGGAAAAACTACCAGAAATGTTGATTTCCTAACCTAGGAAAGATAAACGGTGGAATGAAATCTGAGTGGTTGACTGGTCAGAAAATATTCAGGCAAGCGAAAGCCCAGTTTCAGTTTCTGGCTGCTACTCGCATCCTTTTATTCTTCCTGATTCTTTTCGTTGGAAAGAAATTCCAATATGTCTTATATGTACATTATGATTCTCTATATATGAGAACTATATATTTAAATTTTCGTACACTTTAATCTGAGATCGATGTACAATCTAACTGTCTCATGTAGACTAATTTATTAATTTCTTTAAGAAAAATTAAAACTTTAGCACTAACATCCTGCGACGGCTCTTTTAATGCTCTTCTATTATATTACTTGAATATCTAATTTCTTATCTCAGATCTTTATGCGAAGAATTTTTTTCACCATAAACTTGCTTCGAACTTTGACAGATCGGAATTGTCATATCAGGAATTTTGCCGTTAATATCTCTGATCGATTATTATTTATGAATTGTTCTCATTCATTATCTCGATACATTTCATTATTGCGCGGACGTTTATTATTTTGCCTTTTTACAATACAAACGAAACGATAACAATAATTATTTTATCACACAACCCAAATATTTAACGACTTGTTTATTGTAATTTAATTCGGACAATGTGTGGGCGATATCAAATGTCGCGTAAAAAGAGACGTTCGCAGAAAGCGTTAGTGATAAGACATTAAAATAAAGCCGAGTCCCAAATACCTTGCAGATTACTACGTTGACGTCGTTAATTGAGAAAACACAGCGAATAGTACGAGTTTAATAATTAGTCAATTAGGTGTGGTGTAATTTATAGCAACGGATGAAGCGTGATGCATTTCATCCACGCCGAAGGTTGACGTGAACGTAATTACTACAACATACTTTAATTAATGTGCCGCTGTCAAAGGTATAATGTCAACGTCATTATTACATTCCTTTCTCCGTTTTTTTTTTTTATTTTTTAAAGCGAAATGGCACAAACTAATCCAAAATTCCAAAGACTGAAAATTCCTCATTCTTATTTCTTTTATAATATCATCGATATTCTATCAATTGCTAAATTATCAAATACTCTAAATTGTAATTTTTTACGGTACAATAGAAAAATCTGGGCATGAAGTAATACTTTGACGTTGAAAAGAAGATGAACGCATTCGCATAATTAAAGTTTAATTGTATTATATTAAGTTGTGAAAATATGACGTTCCTTTTTCACGAATACATTAGCATGTTTAACTTCGCTAACGATTATCTGTAGCACAAAAAGTGCTTTTCACTTCGGCATCCATTATGCATACTCCGCCTTCGGATGATTAGAGATCGTCTCCGTGCGACGATAGTAACGCACGCTCGACGCAAGTCGAGAAGGACCTATTTTTGAGAGGGGCTGTGAAGGGTGGAGGAGGCGCGCAGCAGACCGGATGTTGAGAGGCGAGGCAACGGGGGTCTCTCTGTTCGGCGGTGAGCTCGCACGTGATGCAGAGGGGACCGGAAGCGCTCACTCCCCTACGCCTCGTGCTCGTATAGCCCGGCGGCAATAGTAATGGGACTTACGAGAGCCGCACAATAAGAACGCGCGCGCGCTTTTACCGTTCGCGCTTCAGGCCTATCCGACAGCGTGTCTGCTGTCTCTATTTTCTATTCGAGAGCTAGGATCTAATTGATCGTCGTTTATACCGCAATCGCTCCTACGTGCGGCTCTGCCTTCTCCGTCGCTGCTTTGGAAAAAAAAAAAAATTTCTTTTTAGAAAATAAGATAATTTTTTAACCTAATTTATACAGCGAAAAGTGTTGAAACTGTAAAGTGAATTTTAAGAACGATTCGTTTACGTCTAGGGATATTTTTATCACACTCAAAAAAATGATCTTGCAATAATAGCTAAAATTTTCTAGATGTAAAAAATTAACTAAAACAGATAAATAATTAGCAACTGTTGTGATATTGCATATGTAATTACTTAATCAGTTTAGATGACAGAAACAAAATATATATCTGTATTGTTTGTGAACTTTAAAAAGAAAGTTTCTCTAAAGCGCCTATCTATATAAGATCAATCACGTGTTAGATCATGCAATGAATAACATTTAGCAATGGTACCTAAATTTTTCAGAAGCTATTGCTAGAACATTACTGCTATAAATTCTATATGTGACAAACAATGCTTTCACAGATACGAAAAATAGTGATACATTCTTGTTGCGATATCTAGAAATCTAACTACATCAGCGAAATATTTTTTTGAGTGCATGATACAAAATTGTTCGTAATTTTGAAAATGTCAATCGCACGTGTGACATTCGACGTGTGATGTAAAAATAATTTTCTATTTCATACCGAATTGTAGAAACGTGTTCCCTTTTCTGAGCGCATTTACGTTTCTTACGAAATCGAACAAAACCGCTGCGAGAGGAATCGATGTTATAACGTACGCTCGGCCGGACTAGTCACACAGGACGATCTGGTTTTCTCTTCCACATCTGTGCGATTCTTCCACTCAATCGAGACACACTCCCGAAGTGAGCAACAATGCCGCGGCGAAGCGGTTCTAAGGAGGGTGCATTTACGAGTGCATTAAGGGAGGAGTACTCGAGGACATTATAAAACTATCTTGCCGTCCCGCAGCAGTATTGGGGTAGGTCCCCCTCTCTTTCCATTCGCTGCCAGCCCTGCCCAGCGACTTCCGGTTGTAACGTGAGCTCCGAATATCGCTCCTGCTTTTTTCACTCCCATTCTTTCTCCTCCTCCTGCTTTTACCGCTCGCTCCTTGTTTACCTCTCTTTCACGGTCCTTCTTGCGCTCGCAAATAATTATGGCAAGCGTATTAATATGGCCGGATATGTGTTCCGATCACCGATGTAAAAGTTTAATTAATAATAATTCCGAATGAGCGCGCCAAGCATCATTAATGCGATTAATAATTCATGTATACGGAAAGAGAAGCTGCTATCGCAATCTTAATTCTAAAGATTTCACGTTGTGTCTTGCACAAATATTTCAGCCCGATAAGATAATAAGTGAATTATTGCGCGGGATAGGAAAGAGAAGTAATTAAACAATTTATTTTCATCGATACGCGCTGATCGCACGTTCGAAATCAACGATAACCGCTTTGCCGCCGATACGTTTGCAGGATAATTATTTCCGATGCGACTTACGCGTAATGATATATTAAGATGCTTGAAACTCCGCGCGTTGAAACACTTATACCATTTGTGGAAGGAGCACACTTTTCTATTTCCGGCCATTCGTATATTTACCTTACGCCGTTCATCATGGCATATGCGTACGAAAACCTTGACGATAACCACGACGATGACGAGCACGGCACAACGAGGAGGAGGACGATACGCACGAACAGGAAAGAAAGGACGAAAAAAAAACACACACACACGCGTGCGTGTACACACACGCACGCGCGCACACACGTTCGCACGCCACACGGTCGTGTCACGAGTTCTGAATGAGCAAGAGGCTTTGTAGACCCTCGAGGCGGTGTACGAACTATGAATGAACGAGTGAATGAATACAACCTGTGCCAACTATCCCCCCCCTTTCTTCCCCGCGTCCCTCCGGCGCGCCCCTTTCGTCCTTTTTTCTGTTCGCTTCATCCCTACGCGAGCTTCTAGCCCTAGTCGTCCCTTTATCCGCGGCGGCACAATATGTGATCGACATTCATCGACATAACGCGCAGAGTCGCGTAACATCGTGCACCGTTAATCTTTTCTCGCTCCGCGCTTTCGCGCTATTGCGATTCTACTGCGGTTTTATTGCCGCGTAAATATTAAACTACACAGCACTCTGAAAAATCGGCTATGTATTTTGCGCCAAGCGATAACAATTGACGAGGCGTAAGCTAACAAGAGCGAGCAAGGGTTTTCGTTTCTCGTCCCTTTTTTCTTAAATTAAATCTTTTGTATGCGGAGAAAATGTCAAAGTCATCTATCGAATTGACGATGAAAGAGACGTCACGGGCGAGAGAGAGAGAGAGAAGGAGGGAGACGAGAGCGATCAGAATGCCGCATATTCCTCGTCGTTAGTTATAACGCGAGGGTTGCTTAACAAATAATCATTGTATTCGCCGGCGCCGATTGACCAACCTTTTCCTTTCCCATACGCGCTGTCAATGGACGTCACGAATCGCTCTCCTTTTTTGGCCGCGTGTGGTCAGCAAACCGCACCGGGGCGTCGCTTTTGCGCGCGGGGATTCGAACCCCGTCTCTCGGTCTCTCGCCGCCCGTCTCGGCTCTACAGCGCTGCTATCGCTTAATTTATGCATAATATGCACGCGCACATAGGCGCTTGCGCGACGCATGTTTGTGGATCCGTGCACGTGCGCGTCATACGTGACGCGAAGCAATGAATACGCGCGACAAGCTCCGCGCTTGTCTTCATGGACAGCACGCGCTGCTATCGGATATCTTCGAAATTATGCCGAAGAGAATTGAAAAAAAATCTTATTATCTGTACTTCGATGTTTGCGATTGAAGAATCACGACCGAATTTTGTGATAGCGTTATTAAATTTGAAATATTAATCTAGCTGTTATCGTAAAATTTAAATTACTGTCGCGAAAGAAAAGTATAAACTTTTCAATAATTTATATAATTATTTATACAAAATATAAAAATATTTTCAAATAATTTTATTTATGAATTCAAAATTAAAGTTTTGATTAATGCGAACTTGATGCAAAGTCATCGAAATAATAAACGAGGCTAAATATAATAATATCGTTAAAGAACTTCAGAGAGCTCATCTGTTTCTTTAATAATAAAATTGAAGAATTCGATGCTAAATAAGAGCGCGATACATCGGTTCCGACACGAGGAGATCGAAAGCGAGGAGTATAAGCGAGAGTCGAACCAGAGACCTCGAAGAGCTGTGATACATAACGTAACAGTGCTTTAGCAAGCAGAAATAATGAGTCTATTATACGGACGTCCGTCTGTGTTAGTCGCTTTGTAACGACGCGTCCGTAAAACGTGTACATAGCAGCCAAGTCTTCGGAGAACTTCGGAACATTTCACGAACGAACATTAGTCAGCGATTGTCGAACTTTTTAGTCTAAAAAATTCCGCCTTCGACATTTCACACGACACTTTGTTACAATTATTTTTCCCCCTTCAGATATTTTAATTTTCGTCTGCCATAAAATCCATTTTACACATTTATGTTACGAAAAGCGTTAACAATTTATTTTTGCAGCAACTATTTTGACAGAAATTTCACCAAGATGCGCAGTTGACGAACGAGTATAAAAAATTACTCCGCACAAAATCTGGCAACTTAACAGTCGTTCAAAGAATTTTCGTGAGAACCTGCCGGGGCTAATTAATTCTAATACCGTACTGATTTCATTCCATTTTCCACGTAGAGACGAGAACGATTGAAATCGGAGGGGATACGCGAGCGCATTCATTAGCGCGCGTACACATGTACGCACCTGTGTGCACATGCGCGTGCATACGCTGTGTGAGTGGACACAGCCGGCGTTGGTGCGGGCGAATCGTCTCTATTGTCCGCGGCGGAGCGTGTAGAGGGCCCGACTTTCCCTCGTTCACCCACGGTCACTGCTGCAGTGACGTAAGGCCCCTCGCTAAGGTAATTGTTACCTATGCGACTATGTACGAAGACTCGCTTCATAATGCTCTCCGCCGCTCTCCGCGCCGCGCCATTCTATTCTACTCCATTCCGTCCGTACGTTCGTATTGCGCGTGCCTCCAGTCTGACATCAACGCACCCGATTGCACGGCGTATGCGTGCACATATAGTGCACGGATTACGGAACGACGTCGCCCGGATTATCTCCCATTGATAAAAGAACGCGCATAGCATGCCCGCGCGAGCAAAATTGCAAGTTTCAACCGCCGCAGTTGCAAATCGACTCTCTAATGCCTCAACTTTTTTGCTCGTTGGTCAATTGCTTGCGAAATCAGAAGTGCTTCGTTAACAATTCAAAATTGCCAACGTGTGTCTCATTTTTCTCGTCGGGAGGATTTTAAGTCTCTGAAGGAATAAAACAAAATTAAAATACGGATTATGTAAAAGATGTGTTTTAGAATTTCTTCATGTTTTTTTTGCAACTTGAATTATTTTAAATTGCAAAATTTTTTTCATCAAGATCGCGATATCATTATTAAAATAGATTTTCCGACGATAAAGCTGTTAGCCTTATTAATAATGGATGGAAGGAATTAAAATACAAAAAGAATGATTTCGATCTTTTTTCCACAGTAATACGTTAATAGATTGTGCAAAAGCGCACTTGGGGAGAGTTGATTCGTCATGTCGGCGATTTTACGATAGATAAACACTGGCGAAAGTAACTCGGTCAAAGCCAGATAAATGATCAAACATTAATGATTGCAGAAAAATTGGGTCAGTGATACGCCAAGTCATATGCGCGCTTGTGCAAAAATTCTCGACGTCACGAAAGACGCAACAGGGAAATTTTCTACGTCGATTGCGCCAGCGTTGGCGTTGATATTTTCACTCGGTAGCCCGCTCATCCCGTCGTAAAGAAATTAAAACTCCGTTTCGTGACCGGCGAACAATACGATTCTTAGTTCGAGCATATATTAGTGAAATTAACCGTTTGCATAATGCGCTGTGTAATAACGAGATTATTGCGCAACGAGCGTTTTGCCGGCGCTTTATCGAGTCGAAGCTCGAGGAGACGCACTTTGCAAAACTTAACACGCTATCTCCGCGTGATCTTTCCTCATTTCGTGAATCGCAATAGAGAAGTCGTGTGTGCGATTCAAGAGATTGTACAAAACTTCTCAATGAATAGAATAGCGCCGGCGAGGGAATTATTCCACGGGCTATTCCGCAAATATAGAAAAAAAAAAATGAGCTTGAATGCGTTGCGGATAGCTTACATCATCGCAGATGTTATCTTGAAACTATCATACACGATTGTGGGACGGCCGGTTCGTTCGCTATTCAGACTCATTATGCGTCATTCTCCGCGATTTCAAGAGAGTTTTCAGGTTCAACAATATTTCCGCAATTTATTCCGCACGTCTAAGCGAGCGAAGGAAAAGTGCGGAATATGTCGCGTTCGAACGGCAAGCCGAAGTTTTTCCCCGACTGCGAAATCGGCTCACCTTCTCGCTCGTCGCGCGCGCCGTAACGAGCTGTGCCGCAATCCGCGCGCCCTGAGAGAGGCCAGACATTTGACAATTCGATTTCTAGATCGACGCGTATGCGTGCCGGTGAAATCGCGCGACTTGTCGCTGACGCGGCACCCGCGGCGCACGATGACGAAGAAACGTTAAATGAGAAACGAACGGTGACGATAATGAGGGGTTTGCGTTTGCAACACGTGCAAACGCGCCAACCTGAGAGATGCTATCAGCCACCCTGACGTAACAATGAGAAACTCCTCCACGCTTTCGTTTGCACTTGCAATCGGGGAAATAAATAAAGCCGGCTCGTCGCGTAATTTAGCAGTTCCCTGCATATGCGCGCCGGGCGGCTATCGGTATCGAGAGGGAAAGAGCCGCGGGGTGGGAAGCAAGGCTCGCTGCAATTGTCTGCCGCTCTCGTTGACGATAAAATGGCATTTTTTTACGCACTTATTTTACGAACCAACCTCTTTTCGCTCTTGCTCAATTTTTTAAATCAATTTTCTACATAATTATTGCGCAATATAAATCTTTCATCTCGTATTTTTCAGAGAATAATAATAATTTCGATATTTTTCAATGCAGGAAAATATTGTCCACTCGTGATGCTAAAGATTTTGACAAATTAGATTCAAAAGCCTGAAAAATCATCGTTCGACGCGGAAAAAGAAATGTTGTCAATTGCCTGCGGGATTCCCGCGCCCGAGAACGGAGGAAGGCGACGGAATTAGTAAAAGTGGACTTACCATCGTTATGATACTGTCTCGATGGCAGGGACACCGCGCCCGAAGAGGGTTGTATCGGGGGTTGTTGTTGCGTACCGCTCTGAGGAGGACCGGAGGAGTTGGAGGTTGTAGAGCTGGCGGGCGTCGACGGGTTTTTATGCTCTGGCGTTGCCACCTGATGGCCGCCTCCGCCGCCACCGCCGCCGCCGCCGCCGCCACCGCCACCACTCTGGTATCCCAAAAAATCACCTAAATCTGGCACGCATACGCTTTCATACAAGTTCGCCGGCACGTTCTCCAGAGAGGCCTTCGCTGCGTCGACATCTGAATGTAAAACGGAGATAAATCCTCAACCGAGTTGCACTTCTGTGTGCCTGCGAGTGTATAATTAAGCCTGCCGAAACCCCGTTTCTACCTGTCGCCGAATTATCTCTTTCATCCCGCCTGAAAATTGCCGATGTCGCCGAAAAAATCCCAAGCAAGTCGTTAATAATAAAGTTTCTTAATTCACTGCGTTCAACTTGTGCGCAAAGGTCTAGTAAATTTTTGCATTTATGATTATTCCTTCGATTGCGATTTTTATAATATTCTTTGCAGTAGCTGGCGATTTAAATCGTTCGATCAAAAGAAATCAAATTAATAATATTCTCTGAATAATATTTTTTTTTACAATTTTTATATATATATTTTTTTTTTTTTTTTTTAGAGTCTTGATCGCATTCGCCTCGATGTTATTAACTAAGTAACAACATTGTTGATGACGTACAGAAAAATGCTAACGTGTTCATTGTCCGTGCAGCGCACACGTGACTCACGAACAATGAACGTGTTAATCGTAATAATTAAGTCTTATCTTCGCATGATAACTCGTATCGTAGCGTACCGCGTGTGCTCTGATAGTTTTTTAGTGCGTGTTGATTATACCAGGAATAAAATGTTGCATTGTTGCTCGGAAGTTATTCCGCATCGCCGTGATCGTCGTGCGCATCGCGAGCGCAATCGTGATTAACGATCTGGAGTAACGCTATCATCATCGCGACAGCATTGCGAAGGAGACGTTTGCTGTGATTCATCGTTTCTGCGTTTCTAGAAATTCTTGTGAAACGATCGGAGACTAGAAATACAAAACGCAACGTCACATCACAAGAGTGCTTCGAGCGCCCTCGCACTTTGTTACACTTCTTCGCTTTTAATATGCAAATAATCTTTATTGTGCTCCCTCGAGGCGACTGTTACGCTCGCACATTGTCGAGTATTAATTCGTGAAAACTTATTTATATAAAAAAAAAAAACATATAAAACAGAAAAGGAAACAGTTAAAAATTCGACTCGTGTGAATTTCTCTTCTTATCAACACTCAAAAAAAATGATCTTGCAATAATAGCTAAAATTTTCTAGGTGTAAAAAATTAACTAAAACAGATAAATGATTAGCAACTGTTGTGATATTGCATATGTAATTACTTAATCAGTTTAGATGACAGAAACAGAATATATATCTGTATTGTTTGTGAACTTTAAAAAGAAAGTTTCTCTAAAGCGCCTATCTATATAAGATCAATCACGTGTTAGATCATGCAATGAATAACATTTAGCAATAGTACCTAAATTTTTCAGAAGCTATTGCTAGAACATTACTGCTATAAATTCTATATGTGACAAACAATGTTTTCACAGATACGAAAAATAGCGATACATTCTTGTTGCGATATCTAGAAATCTAACTACATCAGCGAAATATTTTTTTGAGTGAGACGAAGAAATTTGCCGACTAATTCCGACGACGCGCGCAAAAGAAGCGAATTGTCCGTTTCGATAACGAAACGCATCGCATTAATGAATTTCACCGTGAATCCGATCGGTATCGCCGCGACAGGAAGATACAACTTTTTAGTTTCTACTTTTTTACAACGCAAGAGCGTTTCCTAACATCCGTTCTCATTCGCGGAATCAAAGCGATTACCCACGTCGTGTCGCGACTGCAAACGCGCGCGCGCGCGTGCACGGGCGCACGCTAGGCTTCAGTTAAATTACCGTCGCCTCGGTCAGAGGGATCGCGCAGTTGCGACCGACTGCATCGTCCACAATCGTAGCACAATAATAAATTGCACAGTTGGAATGTGGAAAGCACAACGACGAGGACGCCTCCGTTTAACCCTCCCCCCCCCCTTCCGTCGCTCCTGTCGTCCGTAAAATTACGGATGTATCTTTCCTTCATTTTTTTTTCAATACAAATAACAAGCTCTGCAGAATAAAACGCATAATTGCTGGCGAAAAAATTTTCGAGAAAATTAATTTCGTAATTTCTAATCATTTTTTGACAAATCCTTATTTATATTTCTACTCACTCGCAATTTACGTTCCGCTAAACAATGTAAATTAATTTGTTATCGAGATGATGATTGTTACTAAAAATGGCCGAGCTTGAGAACTCCACTTCGCTTGTCCTTGTGCTCCCTTTCGGAGATTACGTATTCGAGACGAATCTCTCGGGCTTCTCGTGGAGAGTTGCCGTTAGTGGTCTCGTCCTTAGATCGCACTAGTCGATTAAGCCGAGAGATTTTCAGTGGCGATGTTCAGGCGACACGAATAATCGATAAGGAACTACGGGATTTTACTAAACGAGAGTTAAATCACGAGCGAACCTCCGCTTCCTGCCTCATCGTTTCGTACGATCTCTTCAGCTCTCCTCCTATCTGTATTCCTCCCTTTTCTCGACTTCGCCCCTCTTTCTTCACTTTCTCAGCTAATCTCTCTCTCTCTCTTTCTCCGTTTCAAATTTTTTTTTCCGCTTCGTACATGCTTCGCATTGTCGCGCTCGTATTAAAGTTGTAAATAAATTTACTAAAGAAGCTTGCGCTCGTGCACGGTTCTTCCACTTGCGCTTTTCAAGCCCTGCGCTAACACAAGAATATATATTTTTCTTTTGAATTTTCCTCGCTTTGTCCAAAAAAACGATCGGGCGCGCATTTTCCGTGAACTTGACTTGCTGTTTTCAGCGCGCGCGCACCATAAAAGAGCATAGAGGATTTAATAGGCGGGCCCGGCGGCCGAATCGAGAGGCTCGGCCATTGACGGTGCACGTCGCGAGATCGAAATTCGAGTGAATTCTTTGGTGCACGCGAGTATATTCTCGAAAAGCGCGTCTAAGTGGCCGCGGCAATGGCGCGCTGCACCATTTCGGCGGATATCCGGGATGAGAGTTTCTATGGTGCTCTGTCTTTCTTCTCCCCCGCTTTCATTCTTTTCGCGCTGCGTAAAAACGGGGGGGTCGGTCGATTCAACGGCTACGAAACGGGAGACACAGGGTGGGGGAGGGGGGGGGAAAGGTAGGGGAGGAAGGAGAAGAGAGATGGTCACCACCCGCGCGTACCGCCCTATCGCTTTCGTCATTGTTCGCCGGAGTCTTTTTGCTCGCACGCTGCACCGTGACATCGCGATTTTACGGAAATTCGATCGGTTTTGTCGACGGAAGGTGCTCGCCGCAAAAAAAAAAGCGCAGCGAGCGCACCTCTTGCACAATTAACCCCGCAACGCGGGGTCATCGAGAAAGTATCCAGTGTACAAGAAATGCAAGATCGATGCGATTACATAATTTTTGCTTCCGATTCAAAGAAATCCTTGTTTTGCGTAAAATTTCTGTTCGGCGAATTCGACATATTTCACAATTCTACGCGCAATTTTCCGAATGATTCTATAATTAGGCGTTTCTAATTTGCATAAAACTTCTCAGATTTTTAGATTAATTTTAATTTAATAGCAGAAAAATAAAGATAGGATTAATAGTGGCTCAATTGTCGGAATTAATTCGGATTTAGCAAAGATTTAAATAACATTGTAATAAACAAAGACTAAAATGTTCGCACAGTTTTCACAGAATTAAAATTATTTGTATTACTAATACACTGAATCCTCCCAGTCGATTCAAGCAATAAATAATATTTAAAAAACATTTTTTAGTTAATATGATCTACTTCATCAAACTTCCTCTTTTCAAACTCTTCTTTTCTCACAAGCTATATATTGTAAATAAAAATGTAAGAATCCAAAAAAAAAAATGAACAATTTTCGCTTTTGTAAATACGAAAAAGATTGATGAATTGGATCATTTCTACGCGAGACGACGTTCGACACTTACCTTTCTGCAAAAGCTCGAGATGCTCCCACAAAATGTCGCCCATGAAAGCGGGGGCACGTGCTAGAAAGGATTCCTTCCCCATGGCACAAATCTGTTTCCCGGTCATGTGCTGCCACGGCTGCATCGCCACACCCTCCAGAGAAAACTCCCCGATGGCCCAGTGCAGCCAGTGGGCGACAGCTGCTTCCGACCATTGCCTCGGGTCTGGAGAAAAAAAAGATTGTCTTTTAGCGGCTACCTAGGTGAATTGTATTCCCCAAAGGTCGACCTCTTATCGCCGTGTGTTCCGGGACGATAAAAATTCTTGGCGACCCTTGTACCCTCGTTATTATTAATTCGAAAATCAGGGGAAGAAAATCATCGCTTATCCTTGTCAACAATTTTGAGGTTAAAAAGTTAAAGAGTTTTATCACGTAGATGTCGATGCTTGATGAGCGATAAGAGCTTGTGTTTTCGATACGAGAACCCTAACGAAAAATCGTTATTCCGGAGAGTTATATTACCAGATTATTGAAAGGGACTTTTAAGAACAAGTCTCCATCTAGCTTCGTCCAGATGACCGTCGTCTGCAAAAGCCAGACTCATCGGAGATTATATGACGCGTTCATCGTCCGGCGCGACCATTAGTTGGGCACGCCTGGCCATCTTTGGTGGAAGCAATACCGAGAAACATCGGAATGTCCCATTTGAGGTGCGCGCCCATATTTGCACGCGTGTCTTGCATTGTTTCGTGGTATCTCGCTGCGTAAAAGTACAGTTCGGCTCATAATGCAAACAGAAGTTGCCAGCGTAGCGACTCGCTAATGTATATAGCTTTGCTCTCGCAATCTTATGGTTGTCCTTTGGCACGTGAGCGACGTGAGCAAGATGATCGTAAGATCCGATGTTTATCCACGTAAAGATCTTCACGAAAGATCGAAATACAGGGTGTCTCGGAAAAACATTTTCGGCGAACATATAGCGTTTCGGGGTATTTCTCTCTTTCATATTTTTTTTCTAAAACTTCCTGCACATATTTTTATACGTTTATGTTATTGAATTAAGTAAATGTTGTAATTGTTTTCTGAATAAAAATTGTGCCCGAGATTCAACGCAAAGTACGCGGTGACAAATCGAATGGTGGTCTTTTCTGGGAGTTATTTTTAATTGTATGACGAGAAATGCAGATTTGCGATGAAAATTGAATTGCAACAATAGAAGGAGCGACGTTATTCACAGAATCGACGAGGTACGAACTGAATTGACGTCTTTCGCGCAGGATAGGATATAAATATAGAAAAAAAGATGAGCGAGCACCGAGAGAGGCAACAAGAGTGTCTAACGGCACGGCGCGTTCAAAGCGACCGCCCGTGTTTGAAGATCGTACCGATATTTGCCTAACTTATTTCTTGTCAGCAGACTTTACACTCTCTTTCTCACTTCACATCTCAACACAAATCCGCGCGAGCGCTGCACATTTATCCTATCGCTAAGATACTAATCAATCGCATATTATTTTTTAATTGTATCCTACTTTTCTGTAATATTATTTAGATGTCAAAATAAAATTTGCATATTTTCTCGATTTTGATATCTGCCGTCGCGACGATTGAGATGTTTGAAGAGTGTTAAATAATAAAAGTCATCAAGACCGATTATCGGTTTTCTGAGCACAGCTAAACAAGCAGGTGTCACTTTACGATCTCTTAAAATCGGAATTTATGACTGCGATTTCGAGGTACCGATTGTAATACCTGAGGTGCCTGTCGTAACACACGACGCCACGAGAGCGGCTCGAAAGTCACGAGGATTCGTAGAAATGTTCATCTTTATACATCGAAGGATCTTTATGCTCGTATTTATTATTCAAAAGAGATAGATTCTGAATAAGTCATAATAGCGAATGCGATATGACGCGTCAGAACGTAATTGTGAATGCACGCTGCGTCTCTCTTCTATAGTAAGTGCACATCCCGCGATGTAACCATAAACATCAAAGATTTTCGAGAGTTTATCAGTCGCTCGATAAGATTTTTGCCCAATGCAAAAAGTCAACCCACAATTTTTAGATCAATTATGTTTCTTGTTCAGAGAAAATTATTAATTGTCAATATATTATTGAGAAAAGGAGGAAAATGTTGTCAACATGATCACACTATATATATATAAAAAAAAAAAAAAAGTTTCAAAACAATCGACTTAAAATATTATCGTCCACTGGATTAGTGCTTTTCGGATTGAAAAATGCAGGGAAGAGGAACGGAGTCAAGCGGTTAGAAGTGAAAAGGGGCAGCCGACGCGACGCGACGCCGACGCCGACCGCGATGGTGTCTCAGGCAGCGAAGTGAAATGACGAGACGAGGAGGAGGTTGTTCGTTAGGTTCACGGAGGTCAGACTGTAGGTGATCTGGCCTGGAGGGTACGAACCCGGGGCATGTAGACCGGAAGTAACGTCACACCCGCGTGGCTCTGAATGCGCATACCGGATGTGTGGCATCGGCTCCCCATCAGAACCATCAACATCACATTCACAATTCCTGCACATCGCCGCCTCGTCGCACATCGCGTCACATCGCGCGCACCCGCGTCTCCGCATCTACGCGCGTCTCTCGCGCACGCACGCACGCACGCATGCACGCGAGCACGCACGTATGCATGTATTTGTTCTGTGTGTGCGCGCGCGCGCGCGCGTTCTCTCCCCTTCTACATTCGCAGCGATTTTTTAACAACTTGCGCGGTGAGGCGATGCAAAGATCGTAAATTCTGAATCGTATGTCCGTTGTAAAAAAATCGCAGAATAATTTTTTCAGTTATTTTCGCTGTAAATTGCAGAGTTTAACGAAAGCATTTGAAAATTTAATTGACTTAAAAAAATGCGCAATTATAATTTTGATAACATTGTACAGTTTGTAAAAAATTCTAGAAAAATGTGCTGAAAAATTGCGCGCACTATTTTAATAAAGAAATGCAATTTGGCTTGGAGCGCGTGCATCTAATGAATCTAAAGCGTGTCTTGTAATTATGTAATATTGCACGATTAGAAAATGAGAAGATAATACAATTATTTTAATCAAGCCTGTGTGGGCTCGAGACTTAATCGGGAATAAACTGACCTTTAGTTATGTTCAGGCGGACTCGTTCCTTTTCCCAAGACGCGAAGGAGGCCTCCAGAGCCTCGGTCATCTTCTTGTTGGTCCCAGGTGTTAACGGCGGCACTTGCGCCGGTATATCTGGAAAAGAAAACGAGCGAATACAAATTAAACAACCTGCGACATCTTGCGTGAGGAATAACTTTCGCGCAAATTCCAAATCGCGTGTCCGCGATTTTGCAACATTAGGAAAGTTGAATATCCTCACCGGTGCTCAACAATGATACTGAACGATACCAATATCATTCCCGAAGTTAATAGCAGCGCGTCTCTTTACATATTTAGAACAAAGGCGTATTGAAACGATTCGCAGGGTCGGTCGACCGAAAGAGAGGCAGCGGCGGGGCAAAAGCGGGGGATAGAAGAGGAGAGTTGGAGCGCGCGCGTAGCTTTTCCTATGTGTGAGAAGGCAGGTTAATGTTGCTTCTCACAGGTGAGGCGCGCGCTCGCGTGCAAGTGCCGCGAGTACGCTCTGCACGTGTGCGACGAGCGGCGTTCGCGTACCTACGTGCGTCAGGTGTCGCGCGCGGCTACCAGCAACGGCGAGGCGAGCAAAGGCGAAACGAAGGGGGCACGCATAGCCATCTTAGATAGCATCGTTCGTAAAGAGGGGTGCAACTGCTGCCGCAGAACTGGCAGGTGCAGGTGCATCGTCGTCACTTCGCTCATTCTATGGCGTTTACGCTGAGGCGAACGAGAGATGGAATCTTACGGCGTGCTACTTTCACTACCTCGTCATCGTCCGCCTCTCCTCGCGCGCAGAATTAAAAATTTTACGACTTTTATGAGTTTCGAACGTCAACATTAAACCGCAAATCGAAAGAAAATTATTTCCCAAGTATTCCCAATCGATATATTAGAATTGTTATTCATATTCATTAAGAAAGCATTCTTCTAAATAAATTTTGTAAAAGGAACGTTTTCTAGATTTTTACAGCGAAAAGTTTATAACTTTTGAGAATCGCGAAAAGCGTCGAAAATTGCGTTCGTACGGCTCAAAGATAAGCGTCATCGCTGACAACGTGACGAGCGAGCGGCGCGTCTTGGGCGCGAAGCGATCTATTGAAAATTCACGTGCCAACGGCGCAACGAGCCGCGCTACGAGCGTGGAATTTTTAAACAGCGCAGTTTCGCAGGAACGACGTTTGTGGCTCTACCCGCCTCGTGTGGACGCCGCGTGCAATCGGCCTCGCGACTGCGCTGCACGTTAAAATTGTGCATTTCAATCTGCCAAACAGATTTCTTTCATCGTTTCTCGTCGGAAAGTAATAAAAAAAAAATATACTAAATATTCACGGTTGGCTAGTGTCTGGTTAAAAAGATAAAAGTTAAGTTAAAAAGTTAAATAATTTTTACTTAACTTAGTTACATTTTAGACTCTTGACTTTTAACTCAATTTAGTTACATTTTATCGGCAACTATTAACTTTCTTGAAGTTAGCCATAAATAAAGGCGTCGCGAGAGGCCTGCCTACAAGTAACTCTACATTATATGGGGCCTTGATTCTCGAACTCGCGCGAATTTGTTCGCATACGAAACGGGCCATATTCAGTGTGTAGTGTGATTGGTCGTATATTTCTAGACTGAAGAATTCGACCAATCACAAAGCTCAGAATGGCCCGTTTCGTATGCGAACAAAATATGTATATAGAGTATGTTTCCAAATAAAATGTATATTTGTTATTTCCGTTATTTGCAAGACTGTGAAACCCTAAAATCATTAAATAAAACGAATTTAACTTTTAACTTTTCAATTACTTTTTTTATTAACTTAACATTTAATTCAATTAATTTCATTATGGATTAACTTGTATCTTAACTAATCCTAACTAAGTTAAATTTTCAAGGCCGTTAACTTTAACTTAACTTGATTTAAAAAAAAGTTAACTTACCCAACCCTAAATATTTTCTTTTTTATACGCGGCGATAATTACACAAAATTGTTACATCTCGCTCGATATAGTTATATATTGCGTTACAAATCAGAACCGTCATATTCGCGATGCATCATTTGTATCCCGAATATAACGGGAAGATCGAGATATCACGATAGCTGCGTTGGCAGGTGCTGCAAGCTGATGTATCGCGGATTAATGAGTTTTCTTCTTTTTTTTTCTCTCTTATATAAAATGTATTCGGTTTATCGGATCGAAATCGACGTCGCGCTAGCGCGATCGTTACTTAATCGAATGGAAATTCAAAACACTCAAGACCCGCGACCTAGATGACATTTGACCCGACGCGTTCAACATAAATTTGCATAGCTTGCATTATTGGCGACGGATCGGCCAGGTATATGCCTTCCAAGCAATTAATGCCAGACGGTTGAAATATTTTCTTTATCCCGATATAATCTTTGTGGGCTTGTATAGAATGCAATCGATTCTATAATCGTGAATAATTAAGCATATTTAATTCTGTCTGCATTGTGGGACAGCTTGCACGAAAAAAATGTTATTGTTTTGTATCCGTCGTTACGCTACAGTTGTAAGCACAATGATTGGCGAACAATCGCGTTTCGAAATGACAAGTCTCGTTAAATATTTTAAAGGTTTTGGAATAATGAAAGAGAGAGAGCATTAAAATTCGAGACTGTTAAGAAACGCATATTTAAAATTGTAAAACTTATAAAATTTTAACACGCGCTCTTTTTTTAATCAAATAGCGCGATTATTCCTTTCGGAATGTATAAGCAATTTTTCTATCAATTAGTGGTAATATATTAATTTGTGATTATAATATTATGATTACCATTTCCAAACGTATCGTTCATAATGTTCACAATTCTACTAATTACAAAGTCTATTGCGCGTAGAGAAAGTGTGCAGTCAATTTTCCACTTCCGTAACTTTTATTTGCAAACTCCGTTTGGAACATTTCGCATATTCTAAAATCATTGTACTTCTATTTCACAGCACCTTTCTCTGCGGTAAAAATTATCGAATTTTGTTTACAAAAAAAAAAAAAAATATCAATAAGCAGAATTGTTTTCTATCGAAATAGTAAAGTTTTACGGCAAGGCAATAAAAAGGCTAATACAAAAAGACGCTTCCTTACGAAAACAACTGTCTTCGGTTTTCGGAAGAAGAATAATCAAGCCGAACCGAATGAGCAGCGACACATGAAAAGCAGCTCCAAACCCTAGCGAACCCAAGCTCCGCGCAGTTGTTTATAAGGAGATTTTTTTTTCTCCCGTCCATCTGGAATACGCCAGGGTGAGTGCGTAACCTTCACGAGCATAACCGGCGCGAGGCACGTGCTACCAACGTCTTCTGGCTTATCCCTCTTTCCTCGACACCTCGAGAATACTCGGCAACCAAACAACTGCGGCAGCTGTTCTGAACAAACTGAGCGAGAGAGAAGCGCGTCTCCAAATTCATCCACTATTTCTTTTTTCCACACCGTCGAAAATTTTTATCTCTGACGCATTTTGCGACTGCGTCGTAACTCTATTAGTTGCTAGAAAAAGAACATCGCAAAAGTATGACAAAAATAAAATTACATAGACAAAGTAAAAAAAAAAAACATTAATTTTCAATAACGCGTAACAGAACAATCGCTATGTTTCTAATTGATGCTAATTGAAAAACTAAAAAAATTATATGTTCTTAATATTTGCAAAATAATCCGAATCGTCAAATAGAGTCTGCCGTCGAAGCTGCTCGGAGAGAATTCATCGAATGCATTATTAGTAAAAATTGAAGGAAAATGCCACGAGCTCTGACGGCGGCGAACCGCGACGCAATTATTAGTTCACATTACGTATCGCCCTACGTACGAGTGCAAGTACAAGCACATGTTAGCATCGCCGCGCCACCGGCCCGCCTTTCCGTGCTGTACACCTGTTGCTCCGCTCGGTGGCTCTCTCGCGGTCGTTTGGTTTCATCCGTTGCATCGCATCAGCGTGACTAGGCTACAAGGGCCATTCATCCCGTGCGAGAAGCCCTCGGGGGGGAAAAGTGAGAATCCTCTTATTCCCTTGTAAAGCGTCGCGAATGCAAACGCGAGCGAATCGGACAGGCGTGCTATCTGTACGCGGTGTCTAAATTACATCCGATCGCCGCTACCTGCGATACAATGGGCACTTTTACGGGCGAGATCCAGCACGCCGCGATCCATGCGATAGCTAACAATCGGGAGCATTAATTCCAGAGAAAATTGTAGACTGACAAGAAGCACGAAGACTCCACGGGCGACAAGTGCGTTTCGATCTTTAATTATTTCTCAGCGTTCTCAATTTTCTTGTGATATCTCGAGCGTTCGCTGGTATTGGAAACACGGCCGGGAGTCAAATTATATTGCGACTTGATCGCCGGGGAGCGCGTTAACGCGTCAACTTTTACAATACGTAACTAGGGAATGCGCTGAAAAGCGAGTGTTTTGTATCTCGGGTTGATAGCGCGCCAGTGATTCAGGGTGCGTTATCATTAACCGCGAATTATCATGCGGGGTGTCGGGCGGGGTGAACCGAGATTACCAGCTCATTCGAGCGCTTGAAAAATTCAAGGAGAGGTGCTAGGAGCGTGATGGTAATCCCCCGACGAGATACCGTAATCGCAAAATGGTCGGTTGGCGGCGCTGATAAAAACGCCTGGGCACCAGGACCAGAGAGGGGGAGGGGGGAGTCCTTGTTGCACGCGGTTGATAGCGAGCGATGGTAACGAGCAGTAGCGTCATTGTTAACCGACAATTATCGCGAAACCGCGTGTTTCGCCGAGATAACGAGAATACATTCCATAATTAGTTCGCAAGTAATCTACGCGCAATTTCGCCATCTCGTTTTGCCCGCGCCAATTAATTCAAATTTTTCAACTGCGCGTCCGACTCCGCGCTGTTTTTCCTCTTTACGAAATAAAAAACGCGCAATCGCGCGATAACACCTCGATGGGAAACATTGGGCGTCAATGTGACTCGGAGTGATCAATTTTGAACTCACTGCTTACTTGGGGGGAAATTGATTCGATGTTAATTGAGAAATGTGGCGAGTTATACGCTGTGGATATTTTGAAGCCGAGCAATGATAAAGGGAATGGAAAATAAATGATAAAATAATCACAGAACAAAATACAAACAAGTGTCACAAGAGATATGTAAATGATGATTAGAAATATACCTAAGAGATACTGTGTGTGTCACAAAGTAATTTATCAAAACATGCATGGACAGACTAAGTTCGACTTAATCTATTAGAAGTGCTGGAGTGGTACAACGAGATACAGAATAGTGATAATGCGGCGATAGAATGACTTCCGGATGGTTAATAACGCTGTCGGCACATTGGTTAAGGCACACACACAGAGACACACACACATACACAAAGTTTATGTGAAGTTAATCGACGCGCGTGCATCACTTCGAGAATAGTGAACCAATTATTGTATCGCGGCTGATTAGCCGCACCTCTCTGTCGCGTTGTCAGATAACACCGATGGATCCGTTTATATCGGCACCGAGGTTTTCGTCGCAGTCTTTCTCTGCCTGGGAAAACCGCACCCCGCCGCCGCCGTTAATGGCCGGCTGTCGTTGCGTGCTATTCGTATTCTCAAACGCATCGCCGACGAAGGTGATCGACAGCCGGCGTTATCCGTAATAGCCAGGCAAATGTGATTCTGATTATGTGCGAAAGTGGCATAAAACCGATCGCGCTCTGTGAAATCAATATAAAATCCGTATAAAAGAGATATTGCGCCGCGAAACGAGTGTAAAAGCAACGCATGATCGATATTGTGCAAAAGATCGTTCCACAGTGCTCGAGCTGACCTAAATTTGTTAAATTCACGATCCGTTTCCAATTGGAAATGCGTGTACCGAACAATGGTGATCGGGTGAATTTGCATTTTAAAAAAATCAGAACGCCGAATCTAATTGTTTATTGTAAACAATGGCGGATCGCGATCACCGGTTCTGATTTCGAAGCGATGACCGCCTAAAATTCTTGTAGAAATCTGTCAACGTCGATGTTTCGATGCAAACGGTATTCTTCTAAGTTTGACCTGTCTACGGGCGAGAGAAAGTGCGCCACTTTGCACGCACTCTGTATATCAGATTTTATGAGTGTTTGAAGGAGCTAAACAGCCGTCATTTTGAAACCGGAACCGAGATAACGTTTTGCAGTTGTTCGCGGCACATCTTCGCCAGATGCGAGACTTTTTGATGTATATATAGCTATAATCGGGTCAGAGCCATTCCGCTGCTCGCTACGATGGACAAACGCACACGTGCACCACCCAGTTTTCGTGTCGCAAAGGCTTCTCGATATTCCAAATCTTTCTCAAAACGCATTAATTACGATCAATGTATGCAAAATTATTTCCAGCAGTTGTGCGCGAAGAAATAGCGAAATTTGTTAATCGTTTCGTGATAAAAAAAAATTATAAAGATTGTAACGAACTGCATTGAAGATCGAATAAAAGGATGTGTTTCAAGGCGACAGCGATTCGTGCGAGTTGTTCGCAAAATTGAAACCCAATCGCAACTGGATCGATACGAAATAGCTCGAGGTAATCAGTTCGGATATGATTGACTGACTTTTGAAATATCGGATATTAATAGAAGGGCGTTGGGATGTGTAATATCTCGTTTTGCATTTTTGGCTCGGCGTGCGTCTAAGCACCATGCATATCCTCGCAGGCGTCAACGTGGCGAATTTTCATTGCACAATTTTCTTACGTAATCGCATAATTCAGACATAATCACAAAACCGATGAAAAGAGATAAATCGGCCGGATTATTACCGGCCCGCTTTATGCGGAGGACATACGAACAAATTGACTCGCGTCACGTAATGTTCGCTCTTAACTATTCAAACTAAGAATTAAGCCACGGGGACAATAAATTTGATCAAATTCAGCAAATATATTGCTAAAATGCGAATAATTTCGCCAATTTCTGAAAAGGAAATCCTACTATCGGAAAATAATTTCAAACAATTAATTTTTACTTGACGTAACATCGAATGATTCGTTTTTTTTTTTTTTTTTATGTGTGCAGTACACGTTTGAGCGCGTGTCAATCGAAAGTAGTGACGGTGCACCGCAATGCAACGCTTATGTCACCGCTGACAATGAAAGTTAGAATCACTGTCTGTAGCGTCCGTATATAATCCTACTTCCACGAAATGAATTATTGAAATACTACGTTGCATCCATTATGCCTCGGTGCGTCGCGCCGTGAAGTGTCTTTACTTTCTCATTTCGCGCAATTATTAGCTATCTCATTTAGCGCGATAGCAGTGCTTATTTAAGCGGATCATTTCTACGCAAGAAACGTGGTGTAGAAAGTACAGTATTTCACGCGAATGTAATCGGCGTAATTGCAAAACTGCGAATTTCAATGCAAATAATTGAAAATTACTAGCATGTTTCACTTAACGCTTATACCTTTCAATTTGAATACTTCATATTTATGTACTTTGCTCAATTGACGTAACAAAATTATCGTAAAAGAATCTCAGTGCTGAGATTTCGATCCAGCATTGCGGGAAATGATAGCCGTCGCACGAAAAGTGCGCGTAACTTTCGTTCGCGCTTTCGTAAATATATTTCCAAATTTTTATACGCTGCGAATGTCAAGTCGATTAAATCGCGTCATGAGTTACGAGCCAAGACACATTGACGTAATGAATAGAAGTGAAAGGACACAATGATTAATAAGAAGCATTAGCATTTCAATCCGACTCGAACTTTCAATTTTTTTCATTCTCCTCGCGTTTGTGCGTCTCTTTGCGTCGAGAAAAGTCTCTAATTCGCTCGGGAGGATCGCAAGGACTACTTTGCTCGCCGAGTCGATGCCCCTCGTCAAATAAAATGAGAGCGCGTAGGTTTTTTTTTCGGCAATACCGCGAATTAATCTCCGCCGATTATATCCGTGTAGTGGCTTCGCTGCAAACTGGATCGAATCGCTTTTCGAACGTTGCGGAGTATCCGCGTAATCGACCTGCGGTTTTCCAGAGTGCATTGTTAATACTTGGCGTCCAATATACTGAAATACCAGAAATACTTTGAATAGTAAGAGCTCTACTTGCGCTCTATCTGCAACGAAGAAAACAGATCGAGCAGTCGCCTCGAAACCGGTTGCCAGGAAGTATCGTCGAATAGCAGCAGCTACTCGCTCGACAGATCCCCTACTTAAAGATCCGCGTGCAGGAGGAAGCTACGCGAGTATACCGGACTCCTGGATGAACTTCGCCGCGAGTAGAATTTGTTTTCATTTCAACTCTTCGCAAAATTCTTTCAGGATATTCGGAAATTCCAGTAAATTTTCTTTCAATTTTGATAAAGTTTTCCATAATCTTTCCGCTACACTCAAAGGAAGATAAGATATTACTAAAAAAAGTTCTAGGAAAAAAGGTAAAAGACGTGAAGAATGTTTACAATAAAGAAAAAAAGAAAAATGCATTAGATTGAAGAATTATTGTAAGATAATAGTAAGATGTATAATCTGTAAAATGTAGATTATCTTGTTTATTTTTAGTTCGTAATCTTAGTCTAAAAATAAACGAGAAAGAATTTTTAAACAGAGTGAAGTACCCGCAAAGAAATATAGATAAATATTTATTACTCTTATCTCGATTTCGAAAAATGCTAACCTGTACAAACACGAAAGTCTCGATATCGAGATACTCGCACGCGTTCCACGCGAGTAAAAATAATTAATCTAATTAAACAGTTGATGCAATCAATTCGCTATGTAACGGTTTACACGCACAGGTTAATGTAACGAATTTCCCGAACAAAGGAGAGAGTTTGCGGAAAAAGCACGCACTCGGGAGCTAAAAAATCTCGTAAGAATGGATAGTAAAAAAAGATAACGGTATCTTATTCTTTCTTACGTTTTTCTAATTGCCGGATGAACACACGGCCTTATGACACGGAATTTTATATGGCTCGCCCCAAGAGACTTCTGTACATTAAATTTCCAACTACTGACAAAAATTTTATTTTCCTAGAAATCTTCACGGCGTCGCACGCGGTGGCCATGCGGTGCTGCGATTATCGCATGGTTTTTTTCATGCACTGATTTGTGTGCGACTGTTTCTCTTGTGAAAAATTTGACTAAATGCTCTTTGTTATTTTTCAAGGTCGTGGAAGTTTATCGTGCCAAAACCAGGAGTCAATAGACTTTGTTCTGTAGTTTCGCTCTCTGTTAACAGAATGTAATTTCGAGAATTCTCTAAAATTATTAACGACAAAACCGTGTTTTCTATCAATTTTATTTGCTCAATGCAGCAAAACAGAATGCTCGCTGTGAAGCACACGGCGCTCCTGAAAATGGCGCAATCTTAAACAGTACTAAATGGTTATAATATTTATTACTTAGAGCAAAAAAAAAAATTCTGAAATTACCTATAAATAAGATATCACCGCACAACTGTTGCCACATATCGACCAGTTTTGCCACTTCCATATTAATCAGCATGAAACAGCGATGTCATAAATTAACCTCGAGAAACCTTCATCGATCATTGATGTAGAAGCTTATTTGCTTTTATTGCAAGTGTCTCAATCCTAGCTAAATGCGCACGCGTGATACTCGCAGGAGCACGCATTAACATGCCGGACGCTGATTACTCGCATCTTGATAATATGAGTAAAAAATGTGGAAAACAAATTAATGTAATAACGAATTGAATCAATGTTGAATATTATGTAATTAACTGAAAAATTAATTGCATTTTCTTCTCGCAAGTTAATATGTCCCAGTTATAGTAAATCAAGATATCGAACATCGATATTTCAGTAGCGAGCTTCGTCCAACTGCAGGAAGTGCGTACGAGCGGCATGGAACGCGGGTTATGTTCACGCGCGAGCGACATTCGATGACATCTGTTACAATCTGTCGGAAACTAAGTCACGTTTGCGTTAATCACGTTGGCACGATTACGGTGTATCCAATGTCAAAGTCAGGGTTGGTTTTCATCTCCGGAAGTGAGACGCGCGTGCGTGGCCCGAGACAGCATTCACATATGATCCTCTTTAACTACTATCGCAGACGGCGCAAGCGTTGCGCAATATGTTCCAAATTTTTCGAAAAAAAAAAACATGGCTGCAAATATCTCGTAGATATCGGTTAGATTTTAATGTCGCTTAATATTAGAATTAATAATGTGATGGAATAATTCTTGGATTATCAAGGTTAGACTTGTACTCGCGCTCGCCACGCTACTCAAGTTATGACAAATAATAATTAATAAACAAAATATGAATGAAAGACGGATAATTAAAAGTATTAAGTTTTTCCTGATGCTTTTGTAAGAATGATGAAACGTGATGTTTGTTCTGATATTTGTGTAATTTATGTAACTAAAAATAAATTTTTTCTCGCTTTGCATCATGCTAATTTTGTTTCTGAAGACTTACGAAACGATCTAATCCTTCTTCCTTTTTAAATAACGATCATAATTCGTCGGTCGTTATGGCCGTCACACATCGTGTGATGTAAGTATGATACCATAAATTATGAATAAAACGAGAATGAAGTCAAACTAATCCATAAATTATGTCAGTAAATATTCCGTGCATTTTGCTCGATACTTATTTCGTATTGTCAATATAGTTAAACACGATATTACTAATAATCGTCGTTTTCGTTCAAGCGATAATTGATCGATATCACGCCTTTCGCGCACAATTTTCAAATACGAAAGACACGACTGAAAATTATGCAATGTCATACGACAGAATTCTTACGGCTATGAACTAACCCTTATGAAATCGTTTACGTTAAATGTTTTCTGCCTCATTGCACCTCATTGCAGCGATACGCATGTAAATAACTACGGCCGTCCCTGAGATTCCTACCTCTGGGCCTGCCAAAGGACTTCATGGCCTTGATTCCCATTCCGGCATAAGCGTCGCTGCCGTAATCAACGTACATGAGTGCCGGTCTTGTGTAATCACTGCACATACACGTAGTCCGGGATTGTCATTCGTTCGGTCCCTCGCGTATATTCGCTACCGAATTCCGGATCCCCGCTCTTCCCTCTTCGTGTCTCTTCCCAAGACACGAGCGTCCGTGGCGCTTGCGACGAGAGCATTCAAGTTGCCCCGAAGACGATTGGCAATTAATCGCCACCAGACTCGACTCCACATGTGTAGACTCGATCACGCACGACAGTTGATCCTCGATTCGGCACAAGTTTCCGAAATCATTACCGGCTCAAGTTTCGAGGCGAGAAGTCCTGCGAGTTTATCCCATAATGCAGATAACCACTGACCGTCCTGCGGCAAGATTAAACGTCGGACCGACTGCGCTCTCGTTAATCTGAAGATAACGCGATTGTCGAGATGGCCGATAATCATCCCGTGTCGTCAAAGCGGCCGATTATTGTTTACACGCGCTGCACAGCGTCACAGCGAAGCGCGCGCGCGCGCGCGCACACACACACACACACACAGGCGAGAGCCACTGACAGCTTCGACTTGTCAATGGGCTTAATCCTCGCGCAACAGCGGCAGTCACGTTGCGAGGAGGCCGTGGAGAGGCCGAGGAGATCGGGAGGCCCGACGCGGCGCACTGACTGGGCAGGCGGCGGCGGCGGCGCGCACGGCGTGTCCACCATGTGTTTGCTATCAATTCATAACTGCGACCCACGGGTTATTTCCGAATACCTGCTTGCGCAACCGCCCGCTGCTGCTGCTGCTCCGCGGCTGCCGAAGGAGCGCAGGCGGCCACGAGATGGAAGGGCGGGCGGCGTGGTGGCGCGAGAGACAGAACGAAGGAGGGAGAGTATCCGAAAATATGAGGCGTCGGCCCGGTCCGTCGGAGGCGAGGACGCGCCCCGTTTCTCCTCGCTGTCTCTTTATCTCTCTCGAGCGCGGAGCACCGTGCGTGCGCGCGCGCGTGTATATGTGCGTGCGTCGACGCACCCTCTCGTCGTTGCGGCGTCTTCGAGCGGCGTTCGCTTCTACGAAGTCGAGACGAGTTGCAATTCCGCCGCGGCGACTCCCGTGCGACACGACACAACGTGCGTTCGCGCGCGCGCTCGCGTACGGACGCGCACCGACGAGGAGAGAGAGAGCGAAGGAGCCGCGGACGCTCCTCGTGCTCGCAACCGTGTGCTGTATCGCGCAGATCGAGTCGGATCGAGGCGATCCCGCCGCCCCGACCACGAGACGATCTTTCCTTCGGCGCCACCGGAGTTCGTTAAGCTAAAGCGCCACCGTCGGGCCTACGACCGCGTTCCGCAGGTAAGTGCGTACACAACGCCGGATGAAACGGGAGAGAGAAAGAGAGTCGGGAGCGAAAGGGGCAGAAACTCAGAAGAAGAAGAAGACGCGGAGGAGAGCAGAGGTGCAGGAAGGTAGAGGAAGACTCGCCGCGGGAAGGAGGTGCAGCCGAGAAAGAGGGGGGGGGGAGATCGCGGTTCTCGAAAGAGGGGAAGCAGATAGCGGACAACGTCTCCGCTTTGCGTTTCGCCGTGTCCGCGCGCGAAAACCGATCGGGAATCCTTCTAGCGGATCGGAAGAAGAAAAGAGACACGAATTTTGCGATAAATATCGGGGGCAGCGAAATGACGCGGGTGAAATGGACGGCGGCGGATTTTCTCGCGCGCTGCAGAGTCGGGAGAAGGGGAAAAAAAAAAAAAGGAAAGCGAATGAGAGTAAGACGATCGACGACGTCAGTTTCCCTCGTCGTGACTCGGTGTCACGGATGGCTAGATCGCATGACAGACGCGCTGCGTGTACGTGTGTGTAAACGCGCGCGGGTGCCTTGAGGGGCGAGACGCAAGAACGGAAGAAGATGAGGACGAGGAGGAGGAGGAGGCGGGCGGGCGGGCGAGGGACACCGGTTTATTATAGGGGAAGCGTGCCGTGGATGTAGAAGCGACTCTCGGAGACCGAGAAGGAGAGAGAAGCAGATGGGAAGGAAGCTTCGGAGAACCGGGGGAGGAGGAGGCGGCGGAGGAGGAGGGGGGGGGGGAGGCGAGCGAAAGAGGTCGAATTATGCGAAAAGAGACGTAGACGCGGTGGATTTCTTAATATACGTAGACCGAGAGACGCGTAAGAGAGCGGCGATATTTTCAGCTGAATGAAAGGAAAGGGGGCGAACGTCGGTGAGGGAGACGCAAATAGAAATACAAAATGCGACCGACTGTTCCGCGAGGATAAAACGGCGTGAGCGTAAGAATCGCGAATACGCCGAGTAGTAACGCGCGAGCGCGGCGTGGATCACTCGCGGGGAAGATAACCCAGGTAGAATTAACGGAGCGACGATGAGAGAAAGAGAGATAGAGATAGATAGAGAGAGAGAGAGAGACAGACGACATACGGGACGTACGCGCGAGCGAGCACGGGAAGAACGAGCGAGATCGACGACGGAACTGGGAGGGATGCGTGAGAGGGAGACGAAAAAACACTTGACTCCCCACCACGACGGCACGACGCTACAGCGGCGGCGGCGGTGCAAAACCTGGCCCTCACTCCTTGCTGAGTTTTATGAATGAATACTCTCCCGTCACGCGCAGCGGACTGACACTGGCGTCGGCGCGCACTACACCACGCGCAGTTTCTCTCTCTCTCTCTCTCTCTCTCTCTCTCTTTTCTATTACTTCTTTCTCTCACACGCACTCTCTCTCTCTCAATCGTTGAGTTACGCGTGTATGTGAGTGAGGTGTACACGATCGATGGCGAGAGCGCGCGCGTAAATACACGCGTTGGCTGATACACGGGCGCGCAGATCCGTCCGTTTCTTCCTTCATTCGGTTTCGCCGGTTCGTTCATTCATGCCCGAGCCGCGCGCTTTAACTGGTAGCTCACCTCGGCCGTCCGAGGCTCCCACCTCCTCCTCCCCCCCCCCCCCCCTCCTCCTTCTCGCGCCGGTTGCTCGGATCAGATCTCTTTTTCCGCCGCTCTGTCCGTCCGTTCGACGCTTGCCCGCCGCCGCCGTCGTCCGTCGTGACGTTGACGTCACGCTAGATGAAGAAACGAGTCGGTATTTTCCGAGAACGAGCCGCAGCAACTCCTCGCGTGACCTTCTTTTCATCCGCCGACCGGATAGTAGGGCGGACTATCTTTCCGAGCGCACGGTGACCTTCGGCGCCGTACACGAAGGGCGTGTTACGGGCTGCGATATAATTTCTGATGTGATCTCGCTCGCGCGAAAAACTCGAGAAATGCAAATCCTTCTCGCTTCGCGTAGCAGACTCGAAGTACAATGAGACTGTATAATAAAATAATCATTAACAGCGTTGCTTACGAGGAGCGGCTTTCGACTCGACCATTAATTGTATTTCCTGACGTACAATTAATTTCGCCGCGAGCAACATTGATGCCGCGATAAATTTCCAATTTCGCATGCTGCCCCATCGAATGTCCCGTTTTAAGTAAAATTTCAGCCGACCGCGTTTACGCCGTGCGCGCAGTATTTTTTTTTAGATTTAGTTTCGTATTCGTGTGTGTTTACACTTCGCGTGTAAACACGCGCAATAAAAATAAAATGGTAATCAACGCGTTTCATGGAACGCTAATGAATGTTCTTTGTATTCGTCGACGAATAACAATAATGAGGTTTATTTGCATAAATACTCATTGTATAGGTAATCACGGACAATCAAAGGATTTGCATAAATCCTTTCTAGAATGTCGCATTTAATTATAGAATTTATGCAAATAAACGCGGCGAGGGCAGCCCTTGCGGATCCGTTCGGTCGCGCGATAACGAGCGCGCTTAAACGGCGTTAAAGCATAAACAAATGCCCGGACGACTGTCGTACGGTAGAGTTTTTAGAAGCCTCGGTAGAAACGCGGATGTCGCGAGTACACTTTACAGCCTCTTCGTCGGCGGAATAATCGACGATAAAAAACAGGTACGTGTAATTACACGTTACTGAGGCAAACACTGTTTCAGCGCAACTTTCCTCGATCGCACGGCGCGCGGATCGCGCCGCTGCTCGCCACTCGAGGATGTCGTGCGTGTGATTGATGAAAAACTCGTCGCTCGCGGGGATAAGGCTAAAAATTTCCTTCGCCGCTAGAGGCACTTCCGGCAGCAGGACCATTCATAAACTCGTCCCGGCACCGGTCAAACGCAATGAGACGTTCACTCCGGCTCCCGCGAGTGGCTACCATTCGCGACTCGCGCGAGCTATATTTTACGCTGTTTCTCGTACGTATAACTGTACGAGCGCGAGATGTGCTACGCCGTAAACTCTTCCCGTCTTCCTTCCACCGCGAGCGTCTCCCTCTCGCAACCGGTTACGCCGCATTCGTTTCGATAAATTTGCTGGGAAACGAATCGCCGACTTTGACAACACACAGTATTCCAGAGCGCGTTTAACTTCTACTCTGGATAACAGATATATTCCGCTTTATTGAATTCAGGATTTAGATAAACATTGTATTTTAGGTGGATTGCATTTCGATTGACGTCACGCAGCCGCGCCGTGACAGAGTCGTTTACTTCACTCAAAAAAATATTTCGCTGATGTAGTTAGATTTCTAGATATCGCAACAAGAATGTATCGCTATTTTTCATATCTGTGAAAACATTGTTTGTCACATATAGAATTTATAGCAGTAATGTTCTAGCAATAGCTTCTGAAAAATTTAGGTACCATTGCTAAATGTTATTCATTGCATGATCTAACACGTGATTGATCTTATATAGATAGGCGCTTTAGAGAAACTTTCTTTTTAAAGTTCACAAACAATACAGATATATATTCTGTTTCTGTCATTTAAACTGATTAAGTAATTACATATGCAATATCACAACAGTTGCTAATCATTTATCTGTTTTAGTTAATTTTTTACACCTAGAAAATTTTAGCTATTATTGCAAGATCATTTTTTTGAGTGTTTGCGAAGAATTTTATTGCAAAAATGTGGAAAATTATATACCTTAGATTTTCAAGAAAGATGAGTTTTTGTATATAAAACAGGTTTTAACGGAGCAAAGTGGGAATAGAATGCCTTTATACAAACTGCTGAAATACTTTCGGCGTTCTTCAGAATTTTGAGACCTCAAAGTTTTTGCGACACTTGCAATTAGATTGTTGTATCGAAGTGCTTAAAACACCCTAGTTTGACTCTGTAATTCGAAGCATTACAACCAACGTGTAATTACAAATGTCCAGTGCTGGTTAAAACTCACCAACGAGTCAGCTTGAAATATCGTTAAAAAATGTATATCGCGAGATACACGACACCGCTCGCATAGTGAAGGATTGCGCGAGGCGCGTTATCGATACTCATTCATAAATCCGACGAAGTAGCGCGAGAGATCCGGAAGTCGCGGCGCGAGAAAATCATTATCATCGATTAGCGTCGCGGAAATTGATAAAGCGCGTTGCATCATCGCGCGCCAGGCGGGCCGGCAGGAAGGGGCCGGCACGACGGCCGGGAAAATAATAACAATACGACGTTGTGGGAAGCGGCAGAAAAACGTGACGGACAGCCGTGAGGAGCCGCCGGGTGTCGCGGCGAGAAGAAAAGGGGAAGAAGCGACTGCGAGAAGATAGATAACGGCGGGAATAATAAGAGAGAGAGAGAGAGAGAGGGAGGGAGGGACGAAGGTTCCGCGCCGAAGGGGGCGGGTTAACCCGGCGCAGGGCAGAGGGAGAGCGAGCGAGAGGGACGGAAAAGGATGACCGCAGGAAGGAAGTCGGCCTGGCCCCCGGTGTACAGGTTGTTGTCTGGCAGCACCTATGGTGATCGAAGACGAGGGGGCGGAGGGGGAGGGGGAGGAAGACAGGACGAACGCAACAGGACGAAAAGGAAGAAGGCACACACGCGCACACACACGGCCGAAGGAGAGAGGATGCAGGAACAAAAGGAACGCGGATAGATAGCGATAGAGAGAGCGCCGGAGCAGAAGCCGGCTGCGAACGGCGGTATATACTTGCCGAAGGCTGAGCAGGTTTTTGCCACATTTTTTGCCGCGTTTATTATAACTAGGAAGCTGATGTGCTCTCCCCGAAGCCCTGCCTCGTAATCTCGGCGATCGGAGTGTATTCGCTTGCGCGCGCGCGCGCGCGCGCACGCGTGTGCGTGTGTACGTGAGCGTGGAACATTTATCGGAGCGTACGCTCGCCGCGTTGGAAACGGCCGAGGTGTAGCCGAGAGAAAAGAGAAGTGGGATGGAGAGCGTGAGAACGCGTAAACTTGTAAGGTACGAAGGAGCGTGGAGGAAGGGAGACGCATCGCCGTGCTCCTTTCCACGGCGCTGGAAAAGGTGGCGACGGCGACTGGGTGGTAGCGAACGGTGGTTGTTGGCCGAAGCCGGGTGGCTCGTACAACACGCCGGAGAGACACACGCGTCAACGTCATTTCCTTCGTGGTTTCTCTCTCTTTCTATCCCCCCCCCCCCTCCCTTCCGTATCCTTTTTCTTACCTCGCCTTGGACATACTCGAAGAGAAAATAACGCGCTACAAAGTCGGGGCGCTCGCTCGCTCGCTCGCCGTGAATTCATTTGACGCTCGTTAGTAAAGAGAGCGAAGGAGCAATTAAATGAGCCGGGTTTTTAGCCTTCTGCAACGGAGAGCCGTGTGATTTTGCATGAAATATGATGGGATAAACGTGACAGATTTAAGCGAGCGCGGTGAGCCGGTGTTTCATTGGGACTTGCGACACCCTTCGCGGCGAGAAACATTCTTACATCCGGTATCACCGGGCAAAATGTCGGGAAAATTTGCGATCTTTCAAACCCGACGGCCTCCTCGATTCTTTAATCAATTCGTTCGTGCGTAAATTTTGATAAAAATTGTTACGCCAGTTTTCGTTTTTCATCGTCCCATTAGAAACGTCGAACGGTTTTGTCGATGAAGGATGTAAGACTTCTGATAATAACTCGCAAGATACACTGTAATAATCCACTTCCTTCCAAGAATCCCCGCGCTTACGCAGGAAGAGACGAGAGCGCGCGCACGACAAAGAGGAGTTTTCACCTCGCAGCCCTCGCGTGCAGAGGAAGATTGCGAGCGCCGGCCGAGGAGGAGAAGAGAGCCGCCGCTGCTACCTTCATCCCCTTCGTCTCGCGTTCCCGCGTCGTCTCTCTCTCTCTCTCTCTCTCTCTCTCTCTCTCTCTCCGACCAATCGAGTGATCCAGCTCGCCTGGGCCGCCGCGCGCTACGGTCACTCGACTTCCGGTAACCCGGGCGGGCGGGCGGACGGGGCGCACGTATGGCCCACGGCCACGTAACCGTGACTTCTCTCTCTCGTTAACGCTTCCGCTCCCCTTTTCTGGGCGATTTCGTGAACTTGCGGCGCGATTCCCTCCTCGTGTAACGGTGGTGCATGTCGCGTCGCAGTTAGCGAAATGAAAGCGGGCGATGTTAATCCACGAAAATGGCGTCGGTGCATTCCAACGTTGATTACAGTAGTCGTTGCAATTACGGCTTTTTTTCTTTCTTTTTTTCTCTTCTCGATCTTGTACGCGAGTCGTATTTTATTCGGCTCATCGTCATTAGCCGTCTGTGAAAAATGCGAGGTTGTCGCGGCGGATAATTGTTCGGATAATTAGCCCGCGAATCGCGTACATACATACATATATATATATATATATATTGCGCAAAATTGGACGCGACGTCGAGACACGGCTGTGCAGAGATATTGAAAAAAATCTTTGACACACGATTGAAGTAACGATAAAATACGAGGCATCGCGTTGCGTAACGCCGCGCGCGAACGCATCGTGATTTGCGGCACACTACTTGCGGCCGCGTTAAATAATCGCCGTCACTTTCTCGCCAAACTTTGCGTTTGTTGTGCGGCACCGGCGGCCTACGGCTATTCGAAAGGATTGTCCCGACGACAATTTTCTCTCGCAATACGCGATTATTGCGGCACATCGGAACGCAGATCGCTGGCACGTGAAAGTCCATCGGTTGCCGCGGCAAAGGAGAGGAGGAAGAGAGAGGGGAAGTGAGGAAGGAGTGAGGAAGCAGGGAGGGAAGAGGCGACAATTTCCGGTCCCTCTTTCTCTCTTTCTCTATGAAACACGCGTCGCTTCAACGTTGTCGCCTATTTTTATCTTCGGCGCTGAGCACTCGACCAGCGAAACGTTTCGAAAAATTTCCATAAAGCGATTTCTTATTATTTATACCAAAGTTTTATCAAAAACATGTCGATCCTTTCAACATTGATTAAACATTTAATTGAGTCATTCATAACGTTCGATAAAAAAAAAAAAGAAATAATTTTACTCCAGTCTGTTCCTTTTAGTTCCTCGATTCTTACCTTCTTTTCTCAAGTACGATCTTGATATTGCCATAAAACGATATTAGCATAAAACGATTGCTCGCAATGAATAGAGCGATATGACGAAAGCGGCGCAAAGAGCGAGACGCGTAGTCTGCAAATAGATATAAAGTACTCGCGTATGCGTAACGTATGGAAGCAGATTATCCGCGAAACAAGTTCTCGGTTTTAACTCCCACGCATACAATTACCTTGAGGCAGGTGCGGCATAAGAAGCACACGGATAACGATAAGTATATGTTGGAGCGCGATTTACGGCTTATTATGTGTTACGTGTCAACGATCTCCACGAATTGCCAGTAAAACATTGCTACTTCATTTCGTATTCATTGACGTCTCTCTTGCAGTGTTATTTATCGAAGGATTAACATCAACATTCGTCCTCCACATGCTAAATCCCTTACGCGGCGATGAGTCGAGACGCGTCCGCGAAAATGTGTCCGCGTCAAAATAACACGCGTGTCAGTTCGCGATGGAACTGATTATCTCCGACTTGCGTAAGATTCCGCGCGCTAATCGAGCGTCTCGAACACGCGAATCGCAGCTGGAAATTTAGGACAAATATCCGAGAGGTTAAAGACGCGATGGAAAATAATAGCGACGCAAATGTCACATCCAATTAACCGATCGATCGATTAATTACAATCTATTCGGATTGACAAATTGTCGTGATTGATCGACTTTATCGGCGTTGGCCGTAACGTACGATTAATGCATTTACATTCTAGATTAATCCGATTGCGAAGACTTGTTCGCACAGTTATCATCCATCAGAACGGCGATTCTTCTGCGAAAGACAATGCGATTGTTAAATATCATTTTTCTCTGCTAAACTCCCGGAAATTGCTGCACAAATACGTCCCGCAATTATTATCGGCTAATTTGTATTGCAAAATAATGATCAATGATAATTATAGAAAGCTGTCGGGGGGAAAAAAATAGCGAAACAATATTTAAGTTTATTAAATAGTAAAATTAATAACGTCGAATGTTGAACGGAACGCGAGACAAGTGGGGACAAAAGCGAGAAGAAGCCAAGAAGGTGGAACGAAGAAAAGGCGTCACGTAGTAAACGTAGTAAGACTCCGGCCGGAAGTCGGCTATCAAGCGACGTCTCTTTTATTCTAAATCATTCATTAAAAGTGACTCCTATCTTTTCTCTCTTTAATGCAAAGTCATTTCAATTCGGATGGTAATATGCCGCAATTGTAAAAATTTTTAACTGTATTCTTCGCGCACGTATTGTTGTTTTCACAATTCTGAAAAGGCCTCAAACCTAGAGTCAAGGCGATACGTTGTGCCTCATTTTTAAGGGAAGAAGAAATTATCGATTTAATAACCACACATTAATCGAGCTGAAGAATTCGCAAAGCAGTTATGTTTACAAAGATAAAAAAATGGTCAATGAAGCCATTTTATCGAAATTGCATTAGAATTATAAAAGAATGAACTATGTTTCATTTACTTTGTTCCGAGGATCCTCAAAGATACGCACGAGAGAAGGGGAAAAAATTTCAGACCGATCCAACAACATAAATTCTGTCGTTGACATCGAGCGCCGACCGCACGCGCAACACGCATTATTACGTGTACCGTGTAGCGAAACAATGTCAACCGAAAAAAAAGAAAAGAAAACCGTTGTCCGAACAAGCGAAAGAAGATAAGTCGCCGAGGCCTATCTATGGACGCGAGCTCGGAAACGGCGAAGTGACGCGGAACGCGTCGAACGGAAAAGGACGTTTGGGGGAGCGAGAAGGAGGGAGAGAGAGGGGACGAGGAGGATAGTAATGAATGACTGCAAAAGAAGCAGGTAGAGGCTAGTGCGAGCGAGGCGGCCGATGGTTGACGTAGCGAGAGGGAGAACTGGTGAATGAAGGTAAGTGCGACGAGGACGGGACGCGGGGGAGAGCACGGGACGGAGCGAAGGGAGGGGGTTGGAACTAGAATGAGAGAGAAGCCGAGGAGGCCGAAGCTGAGGCAGTAGCGCGCACGTACATAGGATACGGTTAGGGGCCGCGGGGGGGAGGGAGAGGATACGGGAGAAGAGTTATTTTGGTACGTATATCGAAATCAGAATGCAACAACGCACACTCGTTCACGGCGCGTTGTAACAGCGTTGCTTTACGAGCGATGACGGTCTAACAAGCGTTCGGAATCACTTCGAGCGCATGACGGCGGCACTGAATCACCTCGCGATGAGCGAATTATGGAAAACTTTGATTGGAGAAATTCAAGTCCCGCGGTTTCAGATATCGCGATATCCATGCAATATCGAAATAAAACAGATTGGTATTGCCTCGTCTACACGCTGTCTTTAAGAAACTATCTTTAAGATAGTACGTTGAAGTGAACTGCACTTGAAACGACTATTCAGCTACACGCTGTATTTAAAGATCGATAACTATCGATAGCGATCGATAGTTTGTTTCGTTTCGCGCAATACATAACCTCTAAAAGTATTTTTTTTAGAATTTGAGCCTGTCAAAAATTAGCTGTTTCCTAATTCCTAATGAACTACCAATGGATACAAATATATAATATGGCGCTACAATTATATAATAAGTGGTTCAAAGATAAAAATAAATCGATATAAATCAGAAATCGATATAAAAATCGATATTTTCTAATATATGATGTTGAACTGGGATTCCTAATATCTTGAAGATAGTTTGACACAGCTACACGCGCAATTTAACATCAGATCTCTTAAAGACAACGTGTAGACGGGGCATATAAATCGCGTGTTAAATTCTCGCGATGTCAAGTAATAATATTATTAAAGGAAGAACATAGAGTTTTCGTTACATCGAAATTACGATTTAGCATCCAGATTTTGCGATAGCGCGTGCATTTGGAATATGAAGTGCAAGGAAATCCCGGGCTATTAAGATGTTAGGAATATTCTCTCGCGCTTCCGCGTATTTGTGCCGGTTGCGAAGGTGCCACAATACGCTTAATAAAATCGCGAGATCATTTCTTAAGGGCCGCGCGGCGTCTCGAATCCGGGCGCGTTGCACAAGCCGGCCGTGTTGCGTCCGTATTATGCAAACGTGACAATTACCTACGAGCGTTGCCGGGGAATACAAAGAAAGCACGGTGCGCGAACCCCGTAAGATTAAATCGCGGAGCTGAGAGCCAATAAAGTCGAGACGCATTCTCTTCGTGGCGCACTTTCGAAAAGCGTTGCGACGTTACGTTATCGAAGCCGAGACGAAGCGGAGGAGCGCGCGTGTCGTTTTTTCTCCGCCCCGCCGATTTCGTCTTCCACCAAATTCTCTCTCGTTATCGAAGTTCAGCGCGGCTGGGTTGTTCCGCGCCGAGCTACAAAGCTCGGACATTACACGGTTTCACACCCGAGCGAGAAAGAGCCGTGCCTTCCGTGTCTCGTGTTTTAACAGATCGCTTCCGCCGACTGCGGCAGTTTCGCGTATTCTCCCGCCGCAGCGGAAGAATTATTCAATGGCGCACCGGTTAACCGCGATTTCAATAGATCGCTTTATACACGTGCACTTTATTCTGCCGGGCAAGCGCAACGACTGAAAAATCGTCTAATTGTGGAGCGATTTTTCGTAATCGCTTCGACAAGTCTCTGCAAAGTGACGATTTCATTTGTCGGAAAGAATCTATTCCTATTTATTATTCGAAACAATTTGGGGAAATTATGATTTCTGCCGAAAAATTCTTTTCATTCTTAATGCAGTCGCCCGTTTCAAGTATTCAACGAAACGGATATATCGCTCCGTTCAACAAACGCGCCTATTTCGCATAGCGACAGGAAACCGTCTGCGACTCCGCGAATCGTCGACGAAACTCAGACGGCGTTGTCGCACCCTCGCGCGATCGTTCTCTTTGTCGTTCGCGCACTCCGTACACACTCTTCGCGATACAGCGGAGCGAGGCTCTTCTCTTTCTTTGGCCTAGCCGCCTAGAGAATACTACATATGTATATGTGTGCTTTGAAAGAGTGTACCGACTTTACGCTCTATCGTGGCGCGAGCGCGACGCCTTTGTTCTCGTCTTTCGGTCGTTCGGTCTGAAAAAAAAAAAAAAAAAAACATCGCTGTGCGAATCTGACGCGTACGCGTCACACGAGAGTCGGATAGGTGTACCGAAGGACTCCTCTTCGAGGAAAGAGGAGAAACGAGCGCGGCGGCGGGGAAGGGTGCGCGCGGGACGGACGGGGCGAGGGGCGAGGGACCGCGGGAGGGAGGGAGGAGGAGCAGGACACTCGGAGGGAGTTCGCAGAGTTCTGGCTGGGTGAGCACACGTCCGGTCATTATCGGAGCTTATCTACATGAGCACACCTCAAACGTACCTAACCAAACCTCGTCGCATGTAGCGAGAGTCGGTCGGCATTGTAGCCGTGTTTATAAAGCGCGTCTCTTTCTTCCTCTTCCTCGCTTAAAAAAAAAATCGTATTTTCATGTCCGATCGAGGGAAAATGTTCTGCGATCGTTTCAATCTACGAGGGCTCACCGCACCTGCGAAACTCGCGCACGACACACTCCGTGTGACTGCACTTGACTTACCTGCAACAGAAAGCAAGAAAAACATACGTCAAAAAGACTTCCAAGAGATTTCTACACTAAAGTGTTGTTAATATTTAGAAATAAATTATTATGCAATTATGCAACTGCTGCAAATGGTTGCGAAACTTTGCAGTATCGATTTATCTCTTAATTTCTATGAATCGATTGTGTAAGTTACATAATCAGAGATTAATTTTTCACGGTGATTAATTCTGCGACTCGATTTGTCATATTTTTACCGAGGCATCTCTATGTATGTCATCGTATGATGGAATCTAATTTACGCACAACACCTCCATTAATATTTCGAAACATTTATATCCTTGAATCAGAGCTTTGACATCTCAGGCGCGTGCCTGTGATGACAATTTTTTATCTCTGCGAACCTGCTGCAAAAGAATCCTGCTCCTATTCTGCTTTTTATCTTATTTTTACCCCACGAAAATGTCAGCACTAAGTAGGTGAAAAAAATGCGCACGTTTCCCTTTTATCTAAAGATGCGGCGTGTCGCGTTGCATTTTTGCGCGGACTCGGCGCTTCTAAAGCGCAGAAACCGGTCAAAGAGATGATATCCGATGTATCTTGTATCACCGCCTACTTGGTTTCGCGATTAACACTGGATGTCATTTAACTCACTACCGGATTTATTTCATTACTTCAGGGAAGCGTAAAGTCTAATCGAAATCATAAAATTTTATATTTAAACACGTCGGGAAGATTTACTGTGAAAAGGCTTATAGAAATTTGCGTGCATTTTACATAATTTTTAATTGTACAAAAAATCTTTTATCGAATATTCCCAATTCTACAAGTGTACATCGATGAAATTACAAGGCGCTCGAATCTCGCGTCGCTCGTCACACTTTTCGGCATACCGCGTGTGATTTTGCGAGCGCGCTCGTGATTTGCGCCGGGCAGAAAAGGCTCTCAGCAAAAAAGGAATGCGCGAAACGACACGGCACCCGTGAGAGCAACGCGGTGGCTGGCAGTTAGCCGCGCACCGACGGTCTAATTTTGGGCCACCGTTCTCAAGGCGCGTTTCGTCATCCCGTCGGTTACGTTAACGATGTATGTATCGCGGCGCGGACGGCAAGTGGAACGAGTCCTCCGCGGAGCGTTGGATCGTTTTCGAAGCACAGAGGTCAGCGGCGACGCGCACGAAGAGGGCAGCGGCGGCGGCGAGAGGTGGAACTACGCTTCGGTGCACCTGACGGAGTGCGACGAGTCGGATCGTAACTCGACAGAGGCTGAGCGGGCCCGAGCCGAGCGAGCGGTCGCGAATATATGGTCGAAACACGCGTAAATCCAGCTCGCAGCCTTGGAATTGGAAATGGGACTCTCCCGCTAAAATGCTTTTAACGCGCGCGGTTGTTCGCGCTACGAGCGCGCTGTAAGTTGTCTCTCCTAATGTCACGTCGTTTCACTTCCTTTTCTCTTCATATTCAGACAAATGCACTTCGCGTACACGTGATTGTGTCCCGGAAAATATTTTCGAAGGACGAAATAAGGAAATAAAGAAATTTTTTTTTTTAAATATATCCTGTAAACTTGAATATTACACGAATGTTGTATAATTTCTTTCATCGCACACGATATAAAAAAAATGTGATAAGAATCCTAAAGAAATTTCTGGTAATAAAAGTCGCGTTCACCGGTCTGCGCGTGTTTCTTTCGGAGAAATTAAAAGGTGGATTGTGTTCGGAATCGGAGCAGGGAAAACGCGAGAAGGGATGCGTCGCCGCATTGGTGCGTAAACCTCCGCTGGGACGCCCCACGTAGAAAACACGTGCGCTCACGCGCGCGACGCAATGTACCCACGCCGCGTTTATCTGGCATTGTCTTTTTCCCCCTCTGCATTCGCAGGCGCCATTCTGCTCGCCCACCTCGTGAGAGAAACTCCTCCTTGCGCGGTTTAATTAACGATCATTGGGTATTCCAGCGACGTGGAAATCATTTACATCTGCACGTCCGTTATTTGGCGCGATTGCCCCCTTTTTCTCCCATTCGTAGAATTTTTTTTTTTTTTTTTTTGGTATTCCAACGAATTTTTATGCCCGTAGACATTTGGAATATTCATGTTCTTTGTTCTTTGTTTGATACTTCTGACATAAAGGGACAAAGACCCCTTTACCATTTTTTAACGCAGATATAGAAATAGAATAAAATGATAATATTGTATAATTGCGAGAATAAATTATTTACACACATTAACAAGTGCTTTTCCACAATTTCAAGGCGAGGAAAAGTTTCACGAACAACTGCAGCCGAGCAATATTCCTTTTTCTAATCATCAATTCAATGTGGTTTGCTGAACGCCCGTGTCGATATATCGAAATCGCGATCCCGTTCCTGTCACAACTCGGCAATGCTTCGATAGAAAAAAACGTTCGTACATGTATAACTTGCCATTAACTTCCTACACTCTTAAATATCTCAATCCGATCTGAGAATTCCGGTTTTATGCGCGAACATGAGTTGTGCAACCGTATACGTGATTTCATTCACCGCCGCTTTTTTCTCCCCCAGATCTCCAATTCGCAGTGTAAACGCTAAATGTATTAGCTCTTTTTTTCGACCGCACTGCGAGTTTCCGTTAGACCAATATAACACGGTGGATACGTGAAGAAAGAGTTGATGACCGAACGCTGCGACGCGAATGATGAATGATGACAGACGGTACGTTAATGTGCCAATGCTGGGGAGGCGGTTGAAGAATCGGTTGTAATGGTTCGTATATGTGTGCCGCGTCAAACCACCGGTAGAATCTTGTACGATGATAAACCTCACTCGCGAATATCTCGCAAATATATGTTCGTCGTAAGAAAGTTTGATACATTCACGTAAATCTTCTCTATTATTTTGCTTGGAGTTCGCGACGCGTGATGCTTTCGACGGCCTTCGTCGCGGCAGATATTTTTGCTCGGTGTTACTTGTTCAAATGCCACGCGACGGATTACAAGAGAACAAATATCCGAAACATTAGACGCGCAAGAAATTAGCCTCTCTGCGGCGAATAGAAGGATTAGAGTCAAAGGGCAATTAATTAAATCGCGGCAAATAAGCCTTCAGAAGACTCGTCGCCACGAGGCATCTGAGCGTCGTCTACTTCGAAATCAACAGAGAGGCGATAACTGTAGCCCGGAGCTATCATTAGTCCTTGCTTTCATCCCCTCGGTATTCTATCACGCTCCGCTGACATCACACGCATGTGGACTGCGCGATTCGTACCTACACTACGTAAGGTACATCTAACGAAAAAACACCGTAGAGAACGACAATGCGACTGATTCGTCATTAAACAGTAAAAAAGATACGATAAATTTTTCTAGCGAGTTTTTCCCGCGAAACTGCAAATTTCGCAAATCTCCGCGTTTAATCGAGCAACGTTCCAACTGTGTGCGTTAATTCTTCACTTTTGCAGCCTCTTTGTTGCCTTCGCGTATTTTATACCTTCGGAGAATCGCCATTGTCATCGCTATTTCGTGAAAATAAACGATAACTGAGTAATTTCATATTCATGGATATCGCAGTATTAAATAAACACATTAATGTTGTTGAGTTTCGAGAATGTTTTGACTCGCCGGATTTTTCTAAATTTTTGTAGCGAGTTTTTCCCGTGAAAATTTCGTGAATCTACGCGAAATCTCTGCGTTTAATTGAGCAACGTTCTAACTGTGTGCGTTAATTCTTCACTTTTGCAGTCTTTGTTGCCTTCGCGTATTTTATACCTTCGGAGAATCGCCATTGTCATCGCTATTTCATGAAAATAAACGATAACCGAGTAATTCTATATTCACGGATACCGCGGTATTAAATAAACACATTAATGTTGAGTTTCGAGAGCCGGAATGTTTTGACTCGCCGGATTTTTCTAAATTTTTGTAGCGAGTTTTTCCCGCGAAACTGCAAATTTCGCGAATCCACGCGAAATCTCCGCGTTTAATCGAGCAACGTTCTAACTGTGTGCGTTAATTCTTCACTTTTGCAGTCTTTGTTGCCTTTCCGTATTTTATACCTTCGGAGAATCGCCATTGTCATCGCTATTTCATGAAAATAAACGATAACCGAGTAATTCTATATTCACGGATACCGCGGTATTAAATAAACACATTAATGTTGTTGAGTTTCGAGAATGTTTTGACTCGCCGGATTTTTCACGGCTGGCGGTCAATTAGAGCGCAGTTCTCGGCGAATATCACGCAAACGGTGGCCGTGCACGGTTGGCGCGCTGGCCGGTGAAAAATGAAGATAGTCGGTTAAGCGGGCAGGTAGGTGGGTAGGTAAATGACGTATAGATGTGTATCACGCACAATGCACACTCGTGGGAGCCTGCGTGCATTCGCTCCCACGCCGGTTTTTGTCCGAACCGCTCGACAGGCCGGCCCGCCGTCGCCGTTAAAACTGCTACAAGTGGTTCTCATCGCGTCGTCCTGATATCGTTTTGTAAAGATCCTCGAAGAGAGAATGAATCTTCGGAATGACAACGATCTTTCGTCTCGCAGGAAATTTTACCTGCACGTGCAAACTTATCGTCTTGCGTTTACTCTTCTTTGAGTAAAGAATTTTGAGAGAATTGAAAAATATTTTTAAACCTTCTTTACGCAATAGAGAAAAGAATCTATCTTCGTTGTTGAGTTCATTCAACTTTCTTCTAATTTGCGTATCCGCGAATCTATTATTGCGATTTAAGCAGCTGGATTTGTCGCAGTTTCAAAAATCCGACATGTCCGACGTGAATAATGAAGGTAAATAAAATGAATTGTTCCGCGATACGTTTAATATTAACGCGGCTTCTGCTTTTTCGCGCGCGAATTCCTCTCGCACGGTACGCTGGATAGGCGGCACAGGCAAACCAGACGTAAGATAATTAATTTCCACGGAATAAGAAACGAATATTGCGTTGCGAATTCGCTTTTATTAGTGGTAGTTCTGCCGCAATGGCGGTTTCTTCGCCCGAACAACGCTATTCATTCGAGTTGCCATGCAGTTTTACACGCTCGCCATACGCGACGTCGAGACATTCTAATGAAGAAGTACTTTTTGCAAAAAAAAAAAAACGTTTTCTTTTTCTTTGCATCACGTGTTAGCAAATATCAGTGTTTTAAAATTTTCTCTCACATTACTTATAATCTTCGCGAGTACTAAAACATACGATAATTTTGCATCAATGATCTGAATTTATTATGAATCTGACATTTGCTGCAATTTAATTAATTTCTTACTTCTTTCTGAAGATAAAAAAGAAGAGACGGAAAGCGGCTTGATTATATAAAGAAACTCTTATCTTTTGTTATCCTCCGTTTAATTAATACTCGTCTCACGTTTTAACGTATCGTCTATTAAACCAAATGCGTGCGAACTTGCATTAACATATAAACGCGGTCGGCAGCAAGACGGTGGAGTTAACACGTATAAAAGACAACTCACCCCCCCCCCCCTCAACTTTCCAAACTACCCTGCCATGCCGATAATGGCCGTTTACGATGCGAAACGATAATAAAGAAGTCCGGCGGACGAGCAGCACCTGTGACACATTCCCGCGCGCATCGCTCGAACACCTGTAAACCCATGCGTCGACGGGCGCGTCGACGTTTCCAATTTCCCACACACGCGGCCGCGCGGCCGCCGCTCCAATAAACGGATCGCCCCGGTGAATTCCGTAGAAAGGGGCGCCAAACGCAGAACCCACACTTTCAGCATTAATTATACAGCCGCGCCGATTAACATACCGGCTGCATTGTTATTGAAACAAGTCCGGGGAGGCGGAACGAAAGTGCCCGCGTTCTTCCACACACATCTTTGTCTGACGACTTCATCGAATAAAATATAACGCGCCGTACATTTTTCCCATTGCATAACGTTCGCGGTTTTTCTCCTCCATTTTGAATATAAAAAAATTCAAATATAGCGTCTCCAAAATTTCGGGACGGTGATTTTAATAGTTTCGGGAATTTTTGATGATATAAGAATGGATATATGAAAGAGCTTTAAGAACATTTTGTCGAAAATAAAACTAAAAGTCTGGTAAAATTGGAAACAGGATGTGCAAAAATGTTGATCAAATGAAACTCTCGCTACCGAATAGTCATTCGCGACTAAAAAATAATTGGCGTTTGTCCTGACATAGAAGGAACAAAGGCACGGAGGATTCAACGAAGCATGACGAAGGCAGGCCGAACCCAGGCAGCATATGCCGAAATGTTTTTCTTTCTCTCTCTCTCTCTTTCTGTCTTTAGGACGGCAACCGTGTCCAGCGGCCGAAGACAATTGCCTTCTCGTGTTCAGTCGAAAGTGCGTTCCCTTCGAGCCTATACTCGTAGATAACACCCAGGCTAATGTTAATGGCGGAACAGGTGCCCGCCGAGGCGTGACACGGTGACGTCATTGATCCCCTCGCGCCACAACGCAAACGCTTGTTGTTAGCCGCTGCGCTGCGATCATTGAGCATTTCGTGAAATAACGAAGAAAAATTATATACGCGCGGTTATACGCCACGTTAAATATTCAATTAATTAATCGGTACAACTCGCAAGATAACGTGCGTTCATTACAAATTGCTTGTCCGTGATAATGATTGTACATGTTTTTTTTTATCAATATTTGTGGGAATAATTATAAATTCTTGTTGAAACATGAGAAAAGGAAATGGCAAATAGAAATGTAAGAAATGCTAATAACAAAGCTCGTAATATTTAGAACAAATCTTGAAAAAACTTACAGATTCTGTGAAATTAGAAGATTTTTAATAAAAAAAAAAAAACTGCACAAGCTTGCTTTTGCGCGTGCAACGGTCTTCGACGGGAAAATACTGAAAAATTCCGAAAAAGACCTTGAAGAGGCTATAAATTTCTGAATGAAATTAGTTAGGTGGCAGCACAAACCGACAGGAAACGAGTTCACGTGAAAAGTGAAGTCACTTGTGTGTGTGTGTGTGTGTGTGCGAACCTCAATGCATTATAAAATCCACTTCCATCCTAAACTTTTCCAATATCCTCATCGTGTAAATATTTTTGATAAAAAAAGCATCTAAAAAATCAAAATTAAAAAGTAATGTTACGTTTGCTAGAAATCCCTAGATCTCTATAGCGTCGTTCAAACGCACAAGATACAAGTCTTCGGAATCTTTTAGAGTTCACAATTATCTTTATATAATTTGCGCCGCAAGATTACGCAATATTACGTCTAAGAAGGTACGCCAGAAAAATTCAGAACGCTTGAAATGCAATGTAAAGACGAAGATTAGCGTCATTAGACTCGTCTCGATAAGACGAAGAGCGATAAGGCTGTCCGGCGCGATCTAACACGGCGCGCGCTGCATCCTCCGGCATCCCTCTTCCCTCGCGGCCGGTGAGTCTCGCGGAGAGGCAACGAAACGAAACGAAACAGGAGAGGAGAGTCATCGAGGATTGGACAAACGAGACTCCTCCCGCGTTATCTGCGTCCAACCTGCACCCACGCGTCGCTTCACCAACACCGGGCCGTCGCCGGTTATGCAAGAGCGAGCGAGAGGAGAGCGCGGCCGCCGCGAGGAGGAGGAAGCGGGATGACGAGCTTTTTACTGTGCGTCCCCCCCCCCCCTTTCCTCCCTCCCCCCCGCCGTCGCATCATCTATCTCTCTGTACTGACGCCAAGCAACGGCAGCCATGACCTCATCCCGGCCAACCCGTCTCTGACGGAGACGTTGCGCAAACCAACGACATTAGTGGGGCAAACGACGATGTGCAATCGTATTTTGCATTGCACTTGTCACGCACATTTCAAATGCAAAATCGAACTATCGCGAGTGATTTGAACTTTCGCACACGGCAGCGCCAATTCCAATCGTTCGATTCTAAATCGCTCCCGCGATGTCGCGGACAGGCGTTTAATACGCGATGATTTATATAAACACACGCGGCACAAGTGGTTGAATCTTCCGAGCTAAAAGGAACAAGGATTGCTCTATTATTAAGTAAATCTCTTCGCTGCAAAAATAACCCAAACGACGGATAAAAAGTGATCGTGAGACTTCCGTCCCGAAGACGGGGGGGACTCGATTGCGCTTGACGTCTTCCAACTTCTAGATTTCTAATTGCGCGCAACACTTAATTCTCCATTTCTTTTTTTATCTGGGAAAACTCGACTGGTCTGTCTAGTTGCGTGGAATGTCTGTCTCACTCCCGGCGCGAAATAACGCTACGCCATATATATATGCGCATTTCGCGCTCCGCGCGTATATACATTTTAATCGCAAGAGAGTTTTCCACATTAGTGAAACGCGAGCGGAGATAGCGAACTTCAAAAGCTCGAATCAGTGACATGATCGGTACCGTTATGTATGCCCGCCGGCAATCGGCCGTACAATCGGATAGTATCTCTCTTGTTGTTCCTATTCGCTGCTTGACCAGTTCCCCAAGTAACTTCGAACCTGTTTCATGAGTGCTTCTACCCGAGTGCTGCGCGCGCTTGGTATCTAGATACGCGCTGAGGTTTCTCGTAGCATCACTCGCGAGCACAGAGCGCGAAAACTCTTACTATGCGCGCAATTCTCTTGCAGTTTGCGCGATTTTCGCATGTAGAGGCTGATCGAGTCGAGTTATTTCCTCTCTTAAGAGGATGCTGGACCTTCCTGTTTTACCCATTTTTTTTAAACATAAACTACTTCTTTTTAGCTGTGTGGAATGAAAAGTCCTTTTAAACAGATCGATTTAAACAGATAGAAGGTAAAACAGATCTTACCTGTTTTACCTTTTATTTTTCGTAAAATTCTTATTTTTGGCTGCGTCGAATGAAAAATCCTTTCAAATCGAACAGAGCGAACTGTATTTGCATATGTACTTTACTTACAGAAAAGGACTTTTCATTCTACACAGCTAAAAAGAAGTAGTTTATGTTTAAAAAAAATGGGTAAAACAGGAAGGTCCAGCATCCTCTTAATGTACGTAATTATTTTGTTACACTTTTACTCTCCCTTTGTTTTAACTACTCTTTTATTTTCATTCATATTTCGACGCGAGAAGCCTGAAATTTGTATCGACGGGAAAAAAATTGTACGTGCTTTGTACGCGTAATTTGTCAAACATTAATAACACTCTTCACACTATATTTATTTCGAATGTTCATATAATTCAGATTAATGTGTAGAGATTTTTTGCACTCGCCCTGACATTTTAAATTTTGTGCATGAATATCACTAATCCTTTTTACATCGTGCAATTTCAGCCTCGCAAGACAAAAACACACGTGTGTATGCGCATACGTGATTTTTAATCGCGACAAGTTGGTTGAAACGAGCAATCTTTCACACACAAAACCGTGAAACACGGGCTGACTACCGGCCGATTTCGCGAGGTATCGTCTTTCGCTCCACCCTAATTACCTAGCAAAAGGAACGAGAATAATCGCCTGAGAGGAGTGACGAATCGTTGATGAGAGCCGAAGTGCCGAAAGTACTTAGCTCACCAATCCTCGGCTTTTAATTAGCTTTTCGCGAAATCGAGTCGCGGCTGAACGGAAAGAAGGCAAACACGCGAACGCGCCGCGCGCACGCATCCGCTCTGTTCGATCGTGCTGGCGGCACGCACTGCGTCCGTCGTAAACGAACGCTGTCTTAACGTTTATTTCGTGTTTAATTAACCGCCCATTATCTTCCACTCACGTTCTCGTTAACGATAAGATCCGACGAAATTAAATCTAGAAATAAAAAGAACTTGTTGCGCGCGTAAGCGTGGTATAGACGTTCGTAGAAAGAGAGATTCAAACGTGATAAAAACTGTTTTTCTCTCAGCCGCGTAAATATTATGGAATATAAAATTGCGGAAGATAAAATGTATTAATGAATCGCACACGGAATAATTCCATCGAATATCATTTTGAAATGTCAGTATTTTAATAATTACATTGTATTGTTAAAACCAGCTGCAATCTTAAGATATAATTAAAATACCACACATTTAATCACTTGAAGATAACGAAAACCACTTTGATAGAAAGTAATGTTTCGATAAAACTTTTGACATACAATAGTGTGTTTGTTTTTCCACCGTCACGATTGTATGTACGCATTTAAATTACGTATTTAATATTTAATATTGCACTGCAATTCCGAATGCAGGTTGCATTCTTCTTGTCAAGGTTATGCAATTACCGAATGCTGAGTCACATTGCTGTGTGCGTGCTGGCCGTAAAGAAAAATCAACAACATTCTCGACAGCAGCTCAAGTAAAGCCGCTTTGCCTTTTCCCACCCTGCAAGTCCTCACTTTCGCAATTGTCGTAGTATCCTGGCGCAATCGACGTGCGTAAGTATAAGTTTTCGATACCGTTCACGGTGCTCTGAACGGCGCGAAGTTAAAAACTCGAAAATTGCATTTTACAATCGTTCTCTCGCAACGCGTGGAATTCTCCGCGCAAAAGGTCCAAAATAATAATAATTCAAACGCGTTTTCAACGCGATGATAAACGCGCGCGCAACCTCTTGCGCGCTTAACTAGCCTAGGAAAGATGTTTCATACGGCGGAGAGGAAGTTCTCGTTGTCCGATCTGATATTACGATCGACAAACGCCGACCGGTGGATATCGCGGCAGCAACCGAGTCACGTAGAGAGAGAGAGAAACGTAGGAAGAGATTGCGAGCAGGTGGAGCCGGAGGGAAGAAGAGAAGAAGCGGGAGAATGTAGGAGCTCGAACTCTCGGGGCTCGCCGACTTATAAATAAATCTCGATCGCGTGGCTCTTCTCCCCACTCTGCTCGCGCGCAGCATCCCGGCTCTCCTGCCACGCTCTTCTCTTCTCTGCTTCTACCGTTCGGTTTCACCTTAAACTCTCGGAGCTGCCCGAGCGCAGTGCGAGCGCACCGATAATATTTTCCCGTCTCGTTAATTAACGTGCAATTAAATATGTTCCGCGACACATGTGACGCACGATTTCAAATCGTTATAAATTATCGCGCCCGAAGAATTCATACACTCGTGTGAAATTTCGCGTACCACGAGAACAGATTTCCAACTAATACTCGCGCGGAGAAATTATTCCGCGAGCTGCGCGATGCGCTGATATCGCAATCGGTGGAGATTATTGATCGATCCCTTGAATAATCGTCTATTAGGCAATCCGTTGCAGGTTGAAACCGGATTTCCAGAAACGATCAAGATCGTGTCTCGTAAAAATGCGGAGATTATTAATTGCGCTATTTGCTAGTGGAAATAAATAGACGTAGGAAAGTCGACGCCGGCGCTTTAGAGCCGTCGCATGTTACAAACTGAATAAACGGAGAGGCCGTAAAATCTTCCGATAATGAATTCTAAAATGACACCGGCGATACTCCCCGATATTAGAATGCGCGACGCGGCGAGCACAATCATTTGCATTTGATTACCGCAAAACAGATCGCCGCGGAAACTCGTTCGCCGTCGCCGGCGCATCTCCTTATTCGCGGGATGTAGCGCGTTTTCTCTCTAGGAGGAGCATCTCGTCTCTCCCTCGCGCCACACGGCAGCGATGACCTTACGCTACTCCGCGGTTGGAAACCTGTTCGGCTTCCCCTGCGCGCTTCCCCGTCCGAAGCGACGCTTCGCGGCGGAATCAATTATATATTTCGTTATTTTATTTGCTAACAACGTAGCGCTAATCAACGCGCGCGCGCAAACTCGCAGCGCCGCGATATCCGCTCGAAAAGCAGAGCGTGTGGGCCAGGCCCCGTCTACACGCTGTCTTTACACTCAAAAAAATATTTCGCTGATGTAGTTAGATTTCTAGATATCGCAACAAGAATGTATCGCTATTTTTCGTATCTGTGAAAACATTGTTTGTCACATATAGAATTTATAGCAGTAATGTTCTAGCAATAGCATCTGAAAAATTTAGGTACCATTGCTAAATGTTATTCATTGCATAATCGAACACGTGATTGATCTTATATAGATAGGCGCTTTAGAGAAACTTTCTTTTTAAAGTTCACAAACAATACAGATATATATTCTGTTTCTGTCATCTAAACTGATTAAGTAATTACATATGTAATATCACAACAGTTGCTAATCATTTATCTGTTTTAGTTAATTTTTTACACCTAGAAAATTTCAGCTATTATTGCAAGATCATTTTTTTGAGTGTAAGAAACTATCTTTAAGATAGTACGTTGAAGTAAACTGCACTTGAAACGACTGTTCAGCTACACGCTGTATTTAAAAATCGATAACTATCGATAGCAATCGATAGTTTGTTTCGTTTCGCGCAATACATAACCTCTAAAAGTATTTTTTTTAGAATTTGAGCCTGTCAAAAATTAGTTGTTTCCTAATTCCTAATGAACTACCAATGGATACAAATATATAATATGGCGCTACGATTATACAATAAGTGGTTCAAAGATAAAAATAAATCGATATAAATCGATATTTTCTAATATATGATGTCGAACTGGGATTCCTAAACATCTTGAAGATAGTTTCACTTAAAGATAGTTTGACACAGCTACACGCGCAATTTAACATCAGATCTCCTCAACACACTATCTTAAAGGCAACGTGTAGACGGGGCCTTCTTTCCAGGAATCGATAAGCGTATCGACACTGGCATGTAACACAAATTCGTCTCCAATTAGGACGTCGTGTTCGGTGATTCAAATTAAACGGCATTAAATGCGGTTTCTCACACGCGCGCATTCGAGCTCGGAATATTACAGACGCCGGATCGATCGCGGCGATTTGAGAAATGTCCGCGGCTTGCAAATTCATTTATTCGTCAATTTGCATACGCGTCTCGCGCTGAACCATTTCGAGCGCGGATAAATCCTGAATTATGAATTCGTCATGCTTCGTCAACTATCATAATGATATGTCTATATTCGTCATTTGGGTAACGGTAACGCAAAGTGGCTGCGAATAATGCCAGGTTTCACACGGTCCATTACAAACAACAGTTAGGCAACAAAGATGCCTAACGGATAAGTGTGATGCCAAGAAAAAAGTCTAATCCAAGACTAATAACAATGTGCGGCGCACGTCCTGAAACGAAAACTTCTCGGTGAGAGACGCCGCTCGAGAATACGCCACGGCGAGAAAGAGAGCAGGGGGGGGGGGGAGGAGGAGATGGATTGGAAAAAAAATAGGAACTAGTCTATAGACGGCTGTGTGCGAGATCAGCCAGCGCGATACCATCCGACGAAGCAAGGCGCATGATGAAAGAAAGCGCAGCTTCCATCATCGGGGAAACTATAAATGCTAGATATCCTTAGAAAATGAGCTATCATCGACAAATTGATAGACGAGGATGTTGTGACAATTACGTAATGAATCGCGGGTAATAAAATATGCGAGAAGGACCATTAGATTGATGTCCGGTGCATGCGCTTGTTTTTCTTCCAAGTCGCGCGAAGTAACGAGATGCCGCGTTTCATAAGTATAGAGCCTCCACTATTCTTGAAATTACTCCTTTCTCAGGTTTTACATGAATTATGCAAATCCGTGGATATAAGCGATTAACTTTAAAATCCTAAAGTGTTTTAAAGTTAATCAATATCATTCCGGATTTACAATCGGCGTGTCAAGTTTAGAAAAAGAGTATCGAGCTAATTATCGACGCTCAACTCGAATAACTACAAGCCAAAAGGGTAAAAATGAATGACGGACAAGAGAAATGAGAGATAGAATAGGAAAAAGATGATAGTAGCTGCTAGTTCATGCATGCAAGCTGCAAGTGTAAGAGGTGGCTAACTGGTGCGTGCCGGTCGTGTGGCAAGCAAGTCGTGTGGAAGAAGATGACGGGGAGGGGTAGAGGAAAAAGGACGCCAAGTGGGAGCGAAGGGAGAGAAAGAGAGACGGGAAAGCGGACGGACGGTAGTTGAGTGCTGTCAACTGGTTCACTCGGCCACTCCTACGCATCAGCTGTTGGGACGATCACCGCGAAACCGCATCTGTTACATAAGATGCTGGCATGTCCGTCCGAACTCCAACATCCGCACCGAGTCTATCCGCTATTGTTCGACGACGCGCGGGATTCGTTCGAGATCATCGCGATCGGCAGTTCGATATATCGCGAAAATGAAGATTCGAAAAATCACGAGCTTGAGAAGAATAATTATCGATTTGAGATCTGAAATATCACGAATTCAAACTTATCTCGACACTACGATAATCGTTCCACTTGAACAAGCCGACTTCAGCAGCGATAACAGTGTCTGCTGCAGATAATATATCTGTAACGAGCGTAATAAATCTAGCGCGTACCGAGATTACTTGTAAAACATACCAATAATATTTACAATGCAAATATGGCGATAGCGACCGAGTGTAAAGTATTATGTAGCTTTCTATTATTTCGTTCTGTTCCACCTTTTTTTCTAAGCACTCACCTTATCTTAATCGTTTATACGCGGACGGCTAATGGCGACAATTCGCGCGGACGATCTACATTCACATTTTTGTCAACATTAAAAATTCTACACATAACCTATATTTTGCGCATAATTTTCTATAAGCGCCACATCGTGCCGTTATGGTATCACAGCCCCGAACAGCATTTTTCACAAGTCACAGTTTATAAGAAACATGTATTTACATATATTTTACGTGAATATCCTTATTAATATAGACAGATTGTTGCAATGAAAGTATATTTTATGCTGCGCGTAGATCTCTGTGAACGATTCAGCGGAAACTAACGGCTAAATTCTTCGTCCCGCCATAATCGTGAAAAGTAGCGCGATATATCAGTCGGATGCGGTAACAAAACCGAGATTAAAAGATTGAGAGGAGACCGATAATAAGTTCTGCTAATCCAAACTGAAGTCTTTAGTCTTGCTTTAAATAAGTAACTATAACGACTCCGCTAATAATAGTAACAAAAAAATAATTCTCTTGCTTTTTCAAAAGTGTCCGTTGTAAAAATATCATTTTTCACAATTGCGCAGATAGAAACAGAATAATTTTGCCGTAATGTTTCTCTCCTAAATTTCTGCGCCGTCGTCAACTCTGAATGCTCATCTTGTTTGGCCAACTTGACCAGGTGAGCGTGCTCTCTGTCGACTTGTATATACAGGGTGTCCCGCACTAACCGCAGCACATTTTTGAGATCATTTTGAGAATCCTAATGCCAAAATGTCGAGGCTACAATAGTTTTCAAATGAGAAATAATGATATTTTTTTCCGCCTGAGCGCGCGAATTCGGAGAAACTTTAAATGCTTCTCATTTAAAAATGAAAGTCTCGACATTTTGACATTAGGATTTTCATTTCAAAATAATCTCAGGAAATTGTCACCGTGTGGCGCGGTTAGTACAAGACACATTGTATATTAATTTATGTAAATGGAATATCTACTCGGTATCGATTTATGGGATCGGCGCGAACATGTCAACGAGTGTACTGGCTCGTCTTATCGGCGCTTCTTTCTTTGAGCTGGTGTATCAAGTCCAGTGCCCACGCGCTGCTCTTATCCGAGACTCGACGTACACTGCGGCTATTCGGAAAAAAAAGAGTTGAACTGATGAAACCGGTTGGGGAAAAAAGCTACCGCGCAACGTACCGCATTAAGTTCAGATTTAGCCGCTAAAAGTGGATAATTTATTCAGCAAATAACGCGGATGACTTGTATCGTGTAAAATCTCGTTACGAAACAAGACGACGCGAAACGTATTTGTAAGATCGATATCTTTTTGATAGTGTTACGTGACACGAGTATTCGAAGATCGAATTAGCTATTACGCGGGAACATTAAGTTGAGAAAGAACGTTAGAAATATTAATATTGAAAGTTGATCGCAAATAATTCGCAATCGAGTATTATAAGATTCGATTCAAGCGGAAACTTGCAGATGAATGACAGCAGCAAACCGAGGGAGAAAAAGACATTAACGTGTCTCCAAAAATATCTGCAAATTAATAGGCGTCCGATTGCAAAAGATACAATTATGACGTTATTGAGAAATGTGGAGCGAATTCCACGGAAAAATTAATTCCGCCGCGTAAATAGATACAATCGATAGATCAATATCGCCGGAGACGGAACGGGTTTAAGAAAGGAAAATCTCGTTTACCGCTAAACGCGGTATTAGTCACTCGTAATATGGAAATTATCGCCTAGGGAACGTGAATCACACTTGTCAATGAGCCGCCAACACACACAGCGGACAATGTAAACGTTGCACCAACACGCGTGTACACTCGTATACGAACGGAATGGAAATGTGAATACAAGGCGTGACAAGTTTAGAATATCAAGCAACAGAAGCGGTCTCGAAAAATCCAAGTAATCGTAAATATAAACGAAGATTCCCGATTTCTTAATTTTTTTTCCCCACATTTATCTGGCATGAATGAAAGACACGTTTGCGCGGGACAAAAACGCAGAGTGTGCAATTATCCGTGATTAACGCGCTTAATAATCGGCATCCCTTGCAAAATCGTGCGCGTAACATGGGAAGCGGGGCATTTCCTATTTCCGGGATGTTCGATGAAAAAGTTCTCGCTCGAAGGTCCTTATGGAAAATTCCTGGCCGCGGACGGAGAGGCCGAGTGACGTGCGCCGCGCGCGGGAAGTGGCGCGTTTCTAGTATCCGCCGTTGATAACCGACGTTGATTTTTCAGAGACGCGCGGAGAAGGGAAACGGTGTGCGCGAGCGGCGTGTGCATCCCGTGCGCGGAGCGATACGGAGCCGCGCGAGAAAGGGCGAGTTGCAACACGCGTGTGCAACCCGCCGCGAGTAGCCAGCGCGGCTAGTTTTTTCCCTCCGTATCGTCGGAGAGGATGAATGAACCCGGCAATTTGTTAGGAGCGGGGACGCGAGCAACGCGCACCGCTCCACTACTCAGCCTCCCATTATCTCCCGTAATCTCTCTCGCGAGAGACCGGGAGCCGCGAGATCGGAGAGACGCGAGCTGGCCTCCAGGAGCGCGGCGATGGCACGGTCATAAATGCGAGCGAGCGAGGATTCTACGAGGCAGATACGCCGCATAAAACTGAAGAGAAGCCGGCCTCGCCGCCTCGGAAGTGCGCAACGCGCGTGCATCGCTTCCCCTCGGCTTGCTCTTATTCGCCACTTCGAAATTGAAAGACGTATCATATTATAAGCCGTGCAATTAATTCATAATTTAATGACCCGCCTTGTTTGGCGGAGTTCATCGCGACGACACTAGAGGCTCTCGCCAACTGAATTGGCAATTTAATCGATATTGCTTGCTGCGAAGTTGCATTCATTTGACGCTCACGTGATTCGCGTTGCGCGAATCATGTGAAGGGCTCGTAACGAAAACGACTCCACTCTTAAAAAAGGCATGAAAGATCGATACTCGAATGTATCGAAAGTATTGTTGATGCTTTTCCGCGACGCTGATTGGTTATCGCGATTATTCTGATAGTTTGATAGATTGAGAGCGAAGGTTATTTTGACGGTTATTTAAAATTAAAAAAATTTATTAAAATATTTAGATTTCCACTCTTAAAAAAGGAATGAAAGATCGATACTCGAATGTATCGAAAGTATAGTTGATGCTTTTCCGCGACGCTGATTGGTTATCGCGATTATTCTGATAGTTTGATAGATTGAGAGCGAAGGTTATTTTGACGGTTATTTAAAATTTAAAAAATTTATTAAAATATTTAGATTTCCATTCTTAAAAAAGGAATAAAAGATCGATACTCGAATGTATCGAAAGTATTGTTGATGCTTTTCCGCGACGCTGATTGGTTATCGCGATTATTCTGATAGTTTGATAGATTGAGAGCGAAGGTTATTTTGACGGTTATTTAAAATTTTAAAAATTTATTAAAATATTTAGATTTCCACTCTTAAAAAAAGAATGAAAGATCGATACTCGAATGTATCGAAAGTATAGTTGATGCTTTTCCGCGACGCTGATTGGTTATCGCGATTATTCTGATAGTTTGATAGATTGAGAGCGAAGGTTATTTTGACAGTTATTTAATATAAAAAAAATTTATTAAAATATTTAGATTTCCACTCTTAAAAAAGGAATAAAAGATCGATACTCGAATGTATCGAAAGTATTGTTGATGCTTTTCCGCGACGCTGATTGGTTATTGCGATTATTCTGATAGTTTGATAGATTGAGAGCGAAGGTTATTTTGACGGTTATTTAAAATTAAAAAAATTTATTAAAATATTTAGATTCCATAATTATTAAATCACTATAATAAGTGCGCGCGCGTAGCGCGCGCCTGTATTGTTCTAGTCTTGTAAAAAAGGGAGGAAATTGAAATAATAGCGTATTCTAGTAGTCGCAGTGTGGCTGCGCCAATTCTCGTAAAAACAACTCCCTTGATTTATATTGTTAGGAAGTTTGGGTGATTCTATCGAAAGCTTAAGGATGGCAGAATGTTTTTTTCTTCTAAAATAATGAAAAAATTGACAAGAGTTGTTCTTGTCACGAACTCTTCATATAAAATGTGTATACGTGCAAGAGATTTTTCTCTCAACAGCTTCTTATGACGAAATTTATATTTTTAAACTTGATAAAAAAACTAATCACTCCGATCGTTCCGCATTGATACTATTAAGCTGGATACGATTGCAACGCGCTATCAATGCAACAGTCATTAAATGTCATTAAAAGTGCATGACGCGTTACCTAAGGCCCATAAAAACTTGAATACTTGGTAAAAAACGTATTTTCACCTATTTCACATACGCAACAGTTGTGCTCTGAGCTGCACGTTTTACGGCAAATCTATTTGAGTACCAAAAGAAATCGCAAAAAAGTATGCGATTCGCTATTGGCGATATTTTACGACGATATCTTTGATATTTAAACGCGTTAACGTATCCTTAAAAATAAATGTGATTAAACAAGTGCTTAGCGAAGAAAAAAAGACATTTTAACATCTTCGTGCAAGAACTTTTCGTAGCGTAAAAATGACGGAGATCAACGATTGAAATATAGTAATTTCACAAAAATTACTTGTCGTTCTAAAGACACCAGAAACAGAGAACACGCGGCGGTAAATGATTTTTTTACGAGCATCCTCGTCCATTTTTACCACTCCTTTGCATACGCCGCGATCTCTCATCACGCTCGGAGTAGACCACTTGCGTTTGGTTTAACTCTTTTTCCCCCTGAAACTACGTCGATTCCGCCGTATAATTTGCGGGTATAGAAAATGCGAGGCGAACGCATCTCTTAGATCGCGCAGGCTGGATTTAAGAGGTAGGGCAAGCTCGTAACGTATAAAGGGCGCAAGATAATCAATTACCCCGGCTACCGTCTTCCCGAGAGCAATAACATCGGCCGGCTGTTGCCCGTTTCAGGTCGTGTACCTGTTGCAACCGCGCGCGTATATTTAATAGCATCCCTAATCGGCTACGCCCGGTCTTGCGAGGCCCGCCTCTCCCCTTCGTACTTTTCCGAGCAACGATTCCGACCACTTCGATTTCAATTTTCTGCGTTTTAATCCTCCGCCGTCGTCCGCGTTTATTTTTACGTCTTTCTTTTATCGATATCTGTAGAAACCGTGTGCTACGTTCCGCGTACATTTCGAAGGGAATATAACACTTTGTACACGATTTTACGTCTCTTGATGATAAAATTTGCATCTGAATATATTTTGCAGATAATCATCATCCAATAAAGTTGCCACCGGCGTAAATTGTAATCTTGTTAAACGCACACTCGCGCGGCATCTCTGACAGCGTCACTTAACGGCTGCTTGAAAATACGAATGTCTACTAATAACCAGAAATCCTACCGGTCTGTTTGAAAGCGAGAAAACAATCAAGCGGATATGAAACACTTTAACTGCTGTTGTAAAGTGTCCGTCCGATTACAATCCTTGCAGATTACACCGTCGTCTAGTGCTAATTCGATCTCAACCCGATCGCGCCGCGGCGATTTGTCTCATGCCGAATCACGGGGACGACCTTTCGAGGCGCAACTCTCTCTCTCTCTCTCTCTCTCTCTCTGCGGTGCCCGCAAACGTATAATATGAAGAATGAGGAGGGCGTGGAGCAAAAGGGACGGAACGGGCACGGGAAGAGGCGAGCGCTCACGTCCCGATATATTAAGCTCGATATTCCGCGGCGGACGTTAAGAGGCTCGAAATGGCGAATAAACGCTCGGTCGTAAAACGGTCGGCGCGGCGCGGCGCGGCGCGGTGAGCCGTATCTTCTAGGGGTAATAGCGCGTGTGATACGCGCCGAACGCGTGTAAGTCCCGGCCGATCTTCTGTCCACTTTTCGTGCCTTTTTCTCGGTCTCACGTTTTTCTCGGCGTAACGTGAGTATAAGCACAGGCAGCCTGGATACATTTGCGAAATACGCCGCTATTATGAACGGCAATACAAACAAAGCGACAGTAGTCAAGTGCAAGTGTTTCTTTATCCGTCCACGGTCTCCTTCTCGGAACTTTTCGCAAGAAATTTCACCTAACAAGAAGCGATAATGATAGATTGCCGCTGATGGAATTACTTTCGTGATTTCTACAGTGTCTTGCAGCACGGTGACGCAAGCGGTGGCGATCGGCGAATCGAATCCCGCCTTCATAATTTCGCAAGTGTCAAAATAAAGTATTAATTAGGCGCTATTAATTTTCTAAGAGATCGACTCCAGTCGATCCCTTCACGCTTTCGTTTTACATCATTGTGTTTCCCAAGTTCGCTCCGCACGAAACTGAACGAACGCACACCATCGCTCCGGGATTCCACTCGGTGCGTCCGTCCAATCTCTTCCCTTCTGGACTTCCTATTCGAGTCGTTTAACTTCCGCGGCCGTAACGTTATTACATTTTACGTTTCGAATCGGAGAAACGCGAGGCAACGAATCAGCGAGGGGGAAGGTAGCAGAGCGCGCAAGAGCGAGAGAAATAAGAGAGAGAGAGAGAGAGAGAAAGAGTATGATAGAACGAAACGAAGACGAAGTAGAAACAAGCCATGGACTAAAGAGACGAGGGGGAAAAGGGGCGAGGGATACCCTCGGGCTCGGCAGCATGATTACGAGCCGCAATTATGTCTCCGCCGGCTGCCGGCCACGCAGAGGTCGTCGGGTACAGTAGACCACGAAAGTTCCTCCGACGTTTGCTCATTTTTTGTACAGGGAGAAAAGAAAGCAGGCACTTGAAAGAAATTCAAATACGCGTTGAGATAGGAAATTTTTGTCACCGACACTTTGTCCGCGCTTTAAATATATCGGAATATGCGCGAGAGATATTGAGCTTTTTTTTCTTCTCCAATTGCGTTCAAGTTTGCGCATTTTTTAAATATATCTTTCCCGAGTCGTCGTTTTACACCTCACGAGAGAACAATGTGGAGCAAGAAAAAGACTTATTAACCGATCAACTTGGATAATATTGTGAACAATCTGGATTTACTCGCGAATTTTCCAAATGAATCATTTCCAATTTCCTTTCGCGTGAGGGCTTCGAAGCGAGCAGGAGTGTGTTGGATTAAAAACCCGCGCATTGACTCACTTCCCCTTACTTCATCTCGCGCTATTAATTCCTGTCCGACCGACAGGAAGCAGTTGATCTTACGCTCAATCACCATACCGTCTCGGGGAGACGAAAGTTTTTCCTTCCCACAATACAGTTCGATTCGACTCGCCGCACGCTACACGTTGCGTGCGCGCCTGATTTCGCAGATTTCCGATAAACAAGCGCGATCGTTATATTGAGAAACGTTAACGTCGCATTGCGCGTTCGATCTGTTCCGTTTCCCTCACCCGCAGCTACTAATTCACGCGTGTGCGAGACGCGATATCGCGGGATAGCCCGTAAAAATATTGTCCAAGTCAGCGCGCGCGCTGATCAATGTGTTTTCCGTCCGAACAAGCATGTTCGCCGTTTTTCGCCAATAAAGTGACACAGCTTGTAGCAGCCACTGTACCGAACGTAGATCGCACTGGGAAAGGGTCGAAGAGAGAGAGGGGCGATCGGGCGAGTGGCCGCGAGCAGGTAAAACGAAGCGGTGTGCGGAACAGACCCGTAGAAGGGAGAGACAAGCAGATGGCGGAGAAGGGGAGAATGACTACAGAAGTGGTGCGAGAGAGACACGAGGCACCGATCGCGAAAAAGGGAAGAAAAAAAAAAGAGATACGTTGAACCTGAATAAAGAACAGGTGAGAGAGAGAGAGAGAAAAAGAGAGAGAGAGACACGGGGGTTTGGCACATGGCACAATGTTGATCGACGAGCGAGAGAAAGCTACGAGGAGGAACGGTGTTCGCGACGGCGCAAGAAACGGAAATAAATACACAAAAACAAGAAATAATCAGTGGACGAGGAATTATAAGGATAGAATTATGAAGATAGACGGGAGATAAACAACAAGCACGGTGGAATTATAGCGAAGGAATGGAGGACTAGTAGAGCGAGAGAGGAAGGGCGGGAGTGGGAGGGCGATGGAAGAGCGGAAGGAGCGAGAGGGAAGTTAAGTACGGAGAAATGAGTGCATGCGGTACAACAAGAAGGAGGAATGATTAGGGCAAAGAGAGTAAGAAAAGAGAGAGAGAGAGAGAGAGAGAGAAAGAGCGCGCGCGGAGGCCTAGGGTGAGGAATTGCGGGAGCAAGAGCGCGATCGGGAAGGCCGCGAGGCGGGTGGCGGGAGGGTAAGAGGTAGAGAAACAGGTGCTAGACGCGAGGAAGAGGGAGATACGCGCGCGGCGCGAGAAACGGAGAGAGACGGAGGGAGGCAGGACAAGAAAAGATAAACCGACCGGCTAACATGTGCCGGGAGAAGGACGCGGGGGGGCGGCGAGGGAGCGGAAGGGGAGAAAGACGGGGTAGAACGGACCCACCGTGAGGCACGTTCCCACGATCTCATGAATGAACTCGCGTGGCTACTCGGCCCCGTGGTGGGGCACTCCGCGCCGCGCTCACCTTGCCGCGCCGTCGTCTTTCATCCTTCGCTCGCTCGTTTTTCCGCACCGAGATGAGAGAGAGAGAGAGAGAGAGAGACTCCCGCCAGGGATAGAGAGCTCAAATTCGAGCATCGGCTAATACGTGTCGCGCGGGGTGAAGAACCCCTGCTCGATCGGCAGAAAATGGTAAAACGAATACGCTAGATGAGATTAATGCTTTCGATAAAGCGAGCGTCGAGCTATTTATATCGGATATAAATAAAACTGGTAAACGTCCTCGATAAAATCGAATTTATTGAAGACGAGCAGAATTAGCGATTATTCTCGATCAAATAAGTTGGATCTAATTCAACAATTTATATGCTGTTGTGCAACTAAACCTTTTTCGTAATTGGCAAATTGAGTAGTATGTTAAATATTTAAATTTATTTAACTGATTTCAATTATTTATTCATTTAAAAGTTGCCTTTATCGAGTTACTTAAAGGATTTTACATAATTCTTTCTTAATATAAGATTATAGATGAAAATATTTATATTCATCGGCATGAGCGTCGAAGCAGATGCTATTTGTAAAATATTTATATATAAATAGCATTGCATTTATTATATATTTATTCAAGAAAAGCATAGAGTGTTCAAATATATACGAAATGGATACAAAAATAGGAAAAAATATATTTGATGTTAACAAAATGAGCAAAGATTAGTTTAAAATTATAAGCTCGTTGATAAATCGATATCGTGGCTGTAGCTTTCGTTCTCGCAACATCAAATTGACACAAAAATACGCGCAGATAAATACTTTTTACGACGGATACAAATTTCCATCAGTTTTTGGGTTCTTCGAGTTTGTTTTAGCTGACGACCACTCAAAAGTCACATCCAACTGCTTGTAGTTCCGAGTTCAAACCCAAACGGAAAGCGAGTCAAAAATATATAACGAACCTTGAATCACGCGCATCTAACGACGTCCGGAATGACGCACTCAGCCGAGCGTTAATTCACCGGTATCAATTCGGAATCAGGAACCCATTGCCGTAACCTCGCTGCCGGGCTTTGGCTTGAACCGTTACGGGCCAATAATTGCCTGTGCCGGGCTGAGAGCCGCCGCAGCCGCGGCCGCGGCGATCGAGATAAACCGGCTTGTCGAATCACGTGAGAAAACAGGAAAGGCAAGGCATCACCGGTTATGAGTTCCTGGTCCACCCTCTTTCGCTCTTCTGGCTTCTCGTGAATGAAGCCGAGTCGCGTGGCGCCTCGTGACGTCACAACCTGTTGCTATCCATTGCCCTGGCTGCTATCGTGCTCTGTCCCTTTCTATCGTGCCTGCCCTCCCCCCGATAGACGCGCGCGCGGATGTGCCTCTTCCAAATCGTACACGGGTGTCGCATAGAAGCGGCACTTCCATTCACACAGCAAAATCTTTTTCTTTTCTCGAAGATAATCGAAACTAATATGCGAGTTCCGGTAGTTTAGACTTGAAAGTAAAACATCAGCTGTGGTGTTTTTAAAAGTTTTCGTATAAATTTCTGTTATGATAAGATAACAAAGAGACAAAGGCGTCATATTCTAAAAAAAAAAAAAAAAAGAGAGAAATTTTATATCCATGAGAAAAGAAGAAGACAATACCTGAAAAGTACCAAGAATACTATGCATAGCGCATCTCAGAAATGGCGGAAAACAGATGCATAAATTTGCACATTATTCTTTATGAAATATTTAAAATCCATGCATAATAAAAAAATTTTCAAGAAAGAAAGTAAATGATTTTTTACCATTCGTCGTTCAATTTAAAGCAAACTTTGCGATAAAGGAATTCCAATTTAATGTTTAATTACTAAAATATTGTTTAAAAAATTGCTGCACGCGATCACCCTCTCTTATTTTCCAGAACGCTTTCTGCTAAGATTTCAAACGGTACACCCTGTATATCGTCCCGAGTGATCTCAGGAATCTACTTTATCTTCGGCGAATAGATCGTACGAGCGTATCCGTAGTTTTACCAATGGGTAACTCATCGAAGCTGAGCATCCGGGAAGCAAGCCGGCAGAGGTAGACACTTCCTCGACAGCGTGCCCCGACCTTATTTACGCGGAACATATAAATAGTGAAACGATCTATCTTTCACGCGGCTATCTTTAATTTCGCTCGATATACCCAAAACAGTTTCAACTGTATAATTATAAATTATGGAATCCTTAATTACAAATTATGTCAGTCACATCGCTATCAATCGAAAGTCAAATTACAACCGAAACTTGTCGACGTCTTTTCAGTGCGCTTGAAAAAAAACCGAGTTTTTTTTTTACGAGAAGGATAAATTTATAACAGATTGATTTTTCTATTTTAACTCGATAATCCCGATAATGTATTAATTTCATCCGGCGATGAATAATTTTCTTGATCAAAGAGAGAAATAATGTTACGAGTGATTTTTCGATATAATCAATTTTGTATAAAAATAAGACAGAGATAACATGATTTTAGATAAGAAATATTTTCTAATCTTAAAAGCAAAGTACATCACGTTTGAAGCGTAGGTGAAAAGTTTATACACGATATATCTTTCCTCTCGTTTAAATGTCCAAAGTGCCATTCACGTTTGCAACACCGTTTTGTGAGAAGCTATCGGATTTTCTTCGCGAGAGGTGGCAACAGCAAGATCAATATACATCGTATCGGTTAGAGAACAGATAAAGCGGACCCACGCAAGCCATTTCAATCGTGGGGTCAACATCGATCCGTACAAACAACGATAATATCGAACGAGGTGCGAGAAGAGAAATAACAGCGATCTCGTTTAGATTGCGCCATTTTATTTTCGTCACTTGAAACACCATTTCATTGTTTCATTTCACGTAAAGATAGAACCATAAGTGATACAACACAATATAGTAAAGTTTAAATATACTTGAGCGAGTCTCTGAATCTTTGAGAAACAGATTGAATAAGCGAAAAGGTGATAAAAATATTGCATATTTTTCAGAATTGTGCAGCAGCTGCTCTTTTCAGACCAGCTTGACAAAAAACGTACTAAGCAGTTGTGTACATCACAACAACACTGATTAAATAATAAAAATATATATTTGTAAAGAGATTTGGAGAAATGCATCAAATAAGAAATGATAAATAATATAATATTTCGCAAGATAAAGTGAAATTAACAAATATTAAACAATCATGTCGACTTTGCGTTAAAGAATTCGGCCGAAAATTACGTTCGAAAAACGTGCGGTTTGCCTCTATTTCTCTCGAGAGGAGACGACTAACCGACCGCTCTCAAGATTGCGTCTCCGAAAGCGCAGCATCTGCTAAAGGAAGAAGAGACCAGGCGAGCAGGCAGTATACTCGACTGGTCCAGAGAGCCACGCGCATCGCGGGAAGGGTTTGTTTCAAACTGCAAATTGCCGTCGCCGACGAACGAGGACGTGAGAACCGTATCTGCGTCTGGTCTCGGGTAGGTAGGTAAGCAAAGCGAACACAGAGGGAAGACGGAGGCGCGGATGTAGCGGGAGGGGAAGGCAGACTCGACCGCACGCACAGCTGCGGTTACGCGTTTCGCGCGATGTACACTGGGCGTCATAAATGCCTCTCCGGCACACCGAACGCTTCACCGAGGGCAATAAATTTAGACATTTATAAATAAATTGATCGAAGAATAATGCGTAACGCGCCGCGCGAATTAACTGCATGGAGTTTTCCACATATATTATGTATTTTTGATATATTGCGAAATGTAAGGGTTGTCGAAATTCACCTAGCGTGAAAAAGTCGGTAAATAACAGAAATTTACTAAATAATTTCATAAATTTTATACTATTTGCTTAGTGCATTTCCGTTATTTATCATGAAATTTTTACATCTTAGTTGTGTAAATTTACAGTACATATAACGTGAATTACATCGATATTAATTAAAACGAATGTATTGGGTTTTTATTTCGTGAGCGGAATTTATCGCGTCTTTTCATTCATAAATGAGGGATTCGGAGGAGCAAAAAGTGAATCGGAAAATTAGTTCTAAAGTTAGAGTTGTTCCAACTGCGTGCAGCACTGTTTTCCACAGGTGCTACAGTTTCTTTTAATTTCAACTCAAACATTTTTGCACTCACTTTTAGATCATTCGGTGAAAGCTTCAGTTTTTTCTAATTTATACATATGGATTTAAAAAAGTGCACTTGACTTTTTCTCTGAGCCCCTCAAATATCTCAATTGTGGCCATTCTTTTCGAAAAAATATGCATATTACGGGTCGTTTGCAGCCCGGAGACATTTATGATGCACAGTGTACCGACTAGCCGGCCGGCCGGCGACTTTTCTTTCCTCTGCGGAGAACCCACACCCCCGTTCGCCGCGTTGCGTCGTCCCTGTGTATTCCCATGCAGGTGCAGGGCTTCGCTGGCAATTTCTCTCGTCTTTCTGTTTCTCGCTCGCCTCCCTTTTTCGACAACGCCCGAACGGTTCGCACGTCACGGCTTCACACTCGTCGATTCCACTCTCCTCCCCTCTCAAGATTTTACTGCGTGTTTATTGATTGAATTTGATGAGTTGGCTAGGATGATAGCAGTCGTGAAAGCTGACGCGCGAGTTATTACGGCGGTGTACAGAATTCAAAAGATTTACATGTGTCGCGTGATTTTGGCATATTTCCGCTCTTAACGCTTCCTTAATATTCGCGCGCGCGAATGTTTGAAAAATTTTCGACATGAAATCCGCACGGTCTTGTTTATTTATACATCATGCGTATGAGAATTTATGTAAATCTGTGAGAGATAGTGGTGTCGTTGATTTACGATTAACATATGGAGGCACGAGGCAAAAAGATAAGGACACACGCGGCTGCGAGGCGGGACCTTTTGGTAAGTCGGGGCACGTAATTTAACGAGCTTCGATCATCCGGTGTCGATTTGGTTGTGGAATAAATAGAAAACACACGTTGGCTCGTATCCACGAGACTGACAATGACAGTCCCTTCTGACGCGGCGAAAGATTTTCATTTTTCATCTCTTAGCCAAGAAATTCACGATTATATCACATCGGTCTAAACTCAAATCATGTAAGATTTTAATAGTCGAACAGACTAAAATTTTAAACATCTACATTTAAACTAAATCTTAATTTAACATCGAGGTCGCAAACATTTTTATTAATAAGATCTCACCAAAAATATTACGCTGTTATCCCTAAAGTAATTAATTCTAAATTAAAAATTAATAATCAAAATTTCACTAATTAATGTATTTAACCTTTTAAAGTTTAATTAATTGAAATGTCCTCCCAACAAAATATAAATATAAATTTTTAAATTTAAAACTTAAAATTATATTTATATTAAATTCTATAGTCTTATATTAAATTCTATAGTCTTATCGTCCCATAAATAAAAATAATTGAAAAGTTAACAAACTAAAAAACTGTGTCGATGATAAAATATTAAATTAAATCAGTTCTAAGATAAATTAAATTAAAAACAATTGTATCTAAGATAATAAATTTCCTCGTCACGATCAATATATTTGGGGTTTAATTAAAATATTGTTAAAAATAGGGTCGAACGGTGACTAAACTTTCGTCGAAGTTCCTTGGCCCGATGTTTTTTCCTCACGTAGCATTTGCGACGGAATTCGAATTCATATTTATGAGACGCGACATATCTTTACGAGCACACGAGAAGGAGAGAAAGAGAAAGAGAAAGAGAGAGCTTATCATAGCGTTGCATTCGCGACACGGATGCGTTACGTTCTACGGTGTGCAACGACACATAAGAAGTGCAAAACAAATCTCTCGCCATCGCGTCAATGTCAAGATAGACAATGGCTATTTGCATAAAACATTCTGGGGGTACCGTCTGTTAACGGTGGCAGCGTCTTGTAAACGGAGTCAGACGTTCGATCGACTGACAATAGTGCTGAGGATTGTTATGAACAAAGTCAGCGGGAAGCATAGATTATGGCCATGTAAATAATGGGAAATTCATAGAACAATCGTGACAATTGCTAACATATTTGATAACAGTAGACTATCGATCTTTCGATATTTTCTAATCGGGTCGATCGGAAAGTTCCTTCGAACTTTTCGATGAAAAAATAAAAGGCGACAGTGTCGAGAAACGTTCTAATCAAGTCAACAGACATGTGTAAAGTTGTTTTTTTGTTTTTCAAATAATGATTTATCTACATGTCATTGCTGCAAAAAAATAAAGTGCTAGACATCGGGTTATATAATAATCATGTATCGATTCAATATTCAAAAGATTGTTCGCGATGTAAGGTTTTCGTGCTGAATTTCGTGCTTAAAAATGAACAAATTAACACGCACGAGATACAGATCAAATAATAATTATACGCGAGTGGCGACGAATTCATTTTGAGCGGCTTCAGCTGTTCAATTATTTGCGCCGCGGATCTCTCGCCAATAAACAACATCGTGAATGATTCATATTTGCGCCGAAAGTTAAATGACACGCGATAAATCGAACGGTTAATTATGCGTGACTTATGCGCTCGCGACGCGTTATTACACGCTCGTTATTACGCCATAATCTGTGTATCCTCAATTAAAATTCCGTGTCTATATTTACAGTACAACTTAAGTCCTAACTGCTAATTGCGTCGGATACATTTTCGACTAATAGATAGGCATTTAAACACACTGTAATATTGTTAAACAGCATTGAATTCCATTTGAGAGGCGAACACAGTTAAAGAGTTCAAATAAAAAACTCTTTACGACACTTGACGTATAAATAATAATATTATAAAATTGAATTCAATATCTTTCAAAACTTTTGAATATATATTTTTATATATTTTATGTACGAGCTTGAATAAAATTAAATGTGAAAAATTTGACACGTTAACAAAATAATGATTCTACTTGAGCTCAACGGACTGAAAATCACTTTAATGAGCAATAATAGAAAAATTAACTAATTGGAAAAATTGAGATATTTTGTAACATTTTTAATATCGTTGTGCGAAAAAGGACATAAAAAAATGAGAAATAGATTTGAGTAAAGAATATTTTCAGCGTTTATATTTTTACGTTGCAATATTTACATACTTGCATCAAAGAAAAAATATAGAAAACGCTGAAATGGGAATACAGACATTTAAAAATGATTCAAACGTGTCCCCGTTTCTTTTTCTGTAAATATTTTTTTAACCTCTCCTCGATCTATCAATTTTTGAAATTAATAGATATTGATAAAATAAATATACAGATTGTTATCGAGCCTAGTTTCATGTTTCAAGATAGTTTCATTATCTATTTGCTTTTCTGACGATTCTGCAACAATCTAAGTAAACATTTGTAAGAACGTCCACAGCTTGCCGCAGACCGTCGTTAAAAAAAAAAGCATAGAATCACTGAAAAATGTGCTTATTACCCCCCTCGGAGTCTGATAAGAGCGAATAAATCGGTGGGGGCGACACGACGCGTACGTGTAGCCTCATACACGCGCCCGAAAGAGAATGGAAGGCGGGGGCGTTCAGTGGGGGGGCTTTAATGAGGATGCTGCTGATTATCCAATTCGTAAATTCTCGCTACATTTTGATCGCGCACGACGAGCCGCGAGTAACAAGGATGACTCGCACTGCCACTCGACGCTATACACATTCGTCCTAGAAAATCCCGATTTTCACCGTAACAAAATTCACTTTTCTGCCTCATTACAAGTTTAACTTCTCGCGCGTTATTCAGGAAATTGAAATAATGAAAAGAACAGGATGTGACACTGTAGCTTTTGCGAGAAATGTCGTTCATTACCGTTTATACAACACGATTTTATTTATGTAAACTTTCAACTTTCTGTTTGTAATATACGCATGTGCTTAGAATCATAACGTTAGTAATGCAAGAATTAAATCGGAATTGTCGAAGCATTTTGAAAGAAGAAAAACGCAGCCTTCAAAGTTAGGCATCGTATTTGTTGGCGTAAATCAATGCGTATCTTTGAAAGCAGTATTCGAGAAAGGTCGCAGTTGTTACCTATTTGATTTGACATCGTGCAAGAGGAACGGTACAACTCGCGCGATCTAATTGAACGAATTGTACACGTATGAACGTAGCTCGCGAGCAGCCTAGCGCTCGTATTATGCAAGCGTCATCGGATGTGTACCTTTAAGTGTCGGGATTCGACGTTAACACAACACTGTATCGGAACCGCACTTGATCGTATTTCAAGAGACGACGAAAAAGCTGATTTCACTATTCTTCGTTTAATATCACTTTGCCCCTTTTTATCACTCCAAAGAACTACGTTAGCCATCGTCGTGCAGAAATATAAATAAATAAACAGGAAAGCACTTTATAATATCTACCACTTCCGAATCAGAACTTAAGATAAAGGCGCTTTTTATCAAATAATACGATATGCATCGCGCCTTTTAGATGACAAATAGCTTTTAAACGTGGCAAAATCATTCTACGACCGTCGCGACCGTTTAATGGGAATATTAGACTGGATGATTATTACACTGTCTAGGCAAACGGTCTCGTAGCATTTTCTCACGCCATTGGCATGTACTTGTTGCCAGCAGCACGATAAAATATGCAACGGCTCAGAATTATACGAGTCAAATTATTATATTGCAAAAAAAACTGTCCCATTGAATCACGAAATATACATCTTTGAAAAATTTTTAAATATTTATATTTGCGGTGCGAGTTGTACAAATTTGTAAATTTGATTAAAACGACGATAAATTTGTATTATATTTAAATAATGAGTAATTTTTTTATCATTGCTCGTTAAAATAATTTCCAATCGTTATCAAATGTGATCAAATAATATCGCAATTTCATATATATTTGTCTCATTTATGCATATATGTTTAAATTTATTTTTAAGCGCACGTGTGCGAAGACGTAAGAAAATATAATACAAGTGGCCCGCCAAGCGAGTGTACTCGTCTAATCGGACAAATATTGAAAAGTACAGATTTAAAGTCACGCATATTTTTCCAGTCACTTTTTGCGAGTTTCGAGTCCGGCCAAGAAGGCAAGCATTGAGATTGAAAAAGACTCACCTAAGGAGCTTTCCGGATCAGAAAGGTCCGAGAGGGAGGGCACCTTCTGCATCGAGGTGATTCTGCCGGGGAGCGCCGGCACCAAGCCCTCTTCTTCGGCGTCGGAGGGCAGCTCTTGTTTCATCAACTTCGCCATCACCGTCAGCATACCGTTGCCATCGATAATGCTGTTGGCTGCCAGAAAGCTGCCCATGCTTCGCGTGTCACGCTGGCGAAGGAAAAAAAATATATATATATATATCGTTAACTCGAACTGACACACTACGCCCGCTTTTATCTATGTAAAAAAACTGCGGCGCGATAGATGTTGCATATCTTTTCACGGTGAAATCAAATATATTTCTGTCACGGACATGTTTGTCGGTCGTGTGCGAGCTTAGCGTCTATATTTAAAATTAATTCAGAGCGCGCTAAATAATCTGTCGATGCAAAAATAACAAAGTTTATCGGAACTTTGGAGGAAAGAGAGAGAGAGAGAGAGAGAGAGAAAAGAAATGTTATATGTCGAAACAAGCAAAGAGAAACAAGTTGGAGAAACAATGGTCGGCTGCACGAGGAGGAAGAAGCGGCGTGTGTTACTCGCCGGGGAAGACGAGGGTAAGGAAAGAGAGGGAAGGGAGGGGGAGGGGGGGGGGCCCAGTTTGGAGCGGAAAAGAATGGAGAGAGTGCCTGACTGGCGATAGTCACGACTCGTTTGACCTTCGTATGAAAGACCTCAAGTTGAATGAAACGTCGCGGCGGAATGACGCAACGGTGGCGTGTAGTGCGCGTGTAGTGATCTAGCACTGGCGAAGAAATCAATGAACGCGTGACTCGTACGGGCAGAAATTTAAATTGTTCAATATTTTTCAAACTTTCTTCCGGTCTTGAAAAAAAAAAAAAAAAAAACAGGGAAAATGTGAAAAGTCAGCCGCTCTCCAATTTTTTCCCCGAACTGCAACGGCTACGATAGTTTCGGAAAATCGACTAAAAAAATCGGTAACGATAATAACGAAGAAAGGAATAAACAAGTGAAAGCTCTCCCTTGCACTCTTTCATAAACACGGAGGCTTACGTAAAATGCTGACGCCCGGCGTAGCAGTGAAGACAAATATAGCATAATAAATATTTGCTCTTTGATTTCAGATCGCCGCGATCCGACAAAAATAATTTAATCCGTGAAAAAAAAAGGACAAGCTTAAATCAACAGTGAATCAGAATAAAATTCCAAGCGGGACAACGATGTCTCTGTATTACACGATAATTATTCATCGAGTTATCAGTGGTGCGAGCGCAACACGTGTATGCAGATAAATAGAAAGCTCTAGAGATCGCGCGCGAGTCCCGTCACGTTCTATTCCGCCGTCTCTCCTCGCACGATCGCCCACCCTCGCGCGCTGCATCTCTCTCTCTCTCTCTCTCCCTCCACGTTCGTCTATCTATATTCGCCTATCTCTTCCTCTTTCGTCATCGGTATTCGACGCTGAATGGAGATCTATTCATTCATCGCGTGCCAATAATACGTGATCGAGTAGACCCGTCGTCGTCGTCGTCTAAAACGACGGTGTCCGTCAGATGCGACTGAGAATCGTAAAGCTCGGGGCGGTTATCTGCGATAAGATGGCCGAATGCCGATGTGTACAATTTGCGAGCCGCACTGTTTGTTCGCCAGCATTGACCCTGACCTTCCCCGCGAATTTTTACGCAAATTTTTCATCCCAGAAAGTAAACATCAGATAGTATCGGTTATCGCGGGAATAAAAATTCCATAAACACGCGCAGCTAAATATATGAATTGCAGAATTGCAGAATTGCGATCAATGATGAAATTTTTTCACTCGCGTGAAAAAAATGTGCTATTTCCAGATCAGCCGCAAACATGCTTACGCATTTTTCGATCATCGTTTCCTGAACTCGAGATACACATTTGGGGAAATATTCCGCTCACAACGACCGAAAACCATCACCTTGCGAAGGACTGATGACCTTTCACCTGCGGTATCCTGTTTATGCGGAGTTCGCGCGATAACGGCCTGAAAAACTTAAGAATTCTAGCACTGCAGCTACGCTTAATTACGCTTCACAGATTCTGCCGAGTAGCACTTACGGTCGAAAGGTATTAATCTGTCTTTCGGCGCGACATATTACTCATATTCATCGCAACGAGAAGTACAAATCAAAGGAAACCGAGAGAGCATTCGCGAGGAATTCGCCGCTATCGCGGCATTTCAACAGCGACGATGTGCGATTTGTTATTTAATTTTTCGCCGCGGAAAAAGTAGACGACTTTCAGACGTGTTTTCTCGGTGTAATGGCCCTTTCAGACATGTAAATCTATTCGGACCACGCAGCGAGCGGCGAGAAGGAAGAACGAATCAGCGAGAGCGGTGGCGGCGGGCAGTTCCGAGAATATCGCGAGATAAGTTACGTTCGTCAAGTACGAGCGAGAAACTGGATGGATTCATTCAGAAATGGCATTATCGACACCGATTTGTGACGCTCTTCGCTTTTTTTTTTTCGCGAAGCGCGTGAACCTTGCGTAACTTTATATAACCGCTGCGCCCGCCAATTGAGAATTTTCAATTCATATCAGACATCTTACACATGACCTAGCGGATGTAGACTGTTTGCGGGTATACGATAAGCTTGATACGATTTATATATATTTTGCTTGTATCTTTCTTGAGTGAGTCAAGATACGGACGCTGATTAATGGAAAATAAAGTGTCTGAGATCGTGGGAATACACTGCGAAATATATTCTTTATGAGATTCAAAACTTCTAAAGATAAGCCATTTTATCCTTCGATAATCACAGATGTTACGAAAAAAAGACGAGAAACGGCGGACTGGAAAAGTATCGCTTTATGCGCGCTTGAAAACGAACAGTCCTCGTCGATACTTGCAACATTTAGTATTTTCCTTCTCAAAAACTGCCGATAAAGCGATAAATCGCATGAACGGGAGAATTATCGTGTTTGCGTTATGTGTACAAATATTCCTTCCATGAATGATGATGATTTCTCTGTAGCGGCGTTCCAGGTAAGGAGACCACACGTGCGCTAATACATTTTAGAAGTCAATTCTATCAATGAATGCAATATCAAACATCATTTGAGCGCGAACGTCATCCGGTGCAATCCGGGCTCGAGCTATCGCGCGATAAGATAAATTTTACTTGCCGACGCGAGGTGCCATACAAGTTGTTTGTCGCCTATCTCGCTTTTATTTAGATGCTCGGTGAAGTAAAAAAAAAAGAAGAAAGGAAAAGAAATCTAGGCAATAAACAGGTCAACGGACGTGATGTAGAAAAATATGAAGATTGCGGTTTCACCTTTTTAAGATATAAGCCATTTATTTAAGATATACATATATTGACTTATCTCGTAAAATATGTTAGCGTTTCTTCATTCATAAAACTCATACCTAAAAGATAATTCCGAACAAATACTGTTACCTATCCATCTATTCTAAGTATCTATCTAAAAATAACGGCATTGATTTTATTAAATTTATTACACAACCACATCAATAAGTCGCCGTCGTCGTCAATAACTCTGGCATATCGAACTTAATACCAATTTGACATCTTAATTGGAATATCAATGTACAATCTATGCCTACACACGTGTGAAATTATGTCTATATAACACATATAGTATGTTTGTCTGAAAAAAGCGCGAGAACGGCAATTCGGTGCTCAATTTGCTTTGCATATATCGCGGCACGAGTGTTCCTATCCAAACTCGTTCGTTACGTAACACTTACGAACGCAGGAATGACAATGTAGCGATAATCTGACGCGGCGTTTTATCTCGGATCGTGATGCATCGATAAAACATTGGCTAAAGAAGCGTTAACAAAGCGTTCGTTAACGAGCAGCGCGAATGAACAGGTGCGTTAATTGGCAAACAACCATATGGAAATTAAACCCAATGGCTAATGTTGAGAAATGTCCTCCGGGTGAGTCAGTGTGCAAAGTGTTGTGCGCAACAGCCGATCGAATAACCAACAGAAAAGAGATAAAGGAAACTTTGCGCGACGCGGACGACCTGGCGGGAGAAACTTTTATCGCGCGACACACGACGGTATTGATGTTTTTATTATTTCGGGACATTGCATATAAAAATAAGATACAGTTTATCGATGCGCGCGACATATTTATGAAAACGACGGCGCACGCTCGGCTGGCTGATTTCCCGATCAATCCGCTCGTACCTCGAGCGCTCGTAATTAACGTCACGATTTTCTTCATTACGGGCGCGACCATGCAAATTATTGAACTCTTTATTTGTCATATCGCAGACAAGCCGAGGCATTAAATACATATTTGATTGTGAGTGCTGCATGTGGCTCTTTGAAAATTTAAATAGTGTTAAACTTGTCATAGAATCCTAAATTTTCGTAAAAGTGATGAAAGTGGAAAATAAAGCTTGAGTAATTCTCCCTTTGTAGATTTCTTTCTAAAAGTAAAAAATTCGCTTAGATCCTAGTTAATTTTAACCAATGTTTGTGATTTTGTAGATTCCAATAGATCATATATTTTTTTAATTATATAACATCATTAATCCAAGATGCGGATATTGATTCGAGAGAACTAAAGACTGCATTTCGCGATGATATCGTATTAATTAGAAAAGCGAAACAAAAACAATAATACTTGCTTACCGCGGCGGTGCAAAATCCGCGTAAAGTCAACTTTATTCTTACATTGGAGATTTGCTGGCCTGGATATCTTATCGATTACGCTGATTAATTAATCGGTCAGACGTTACTACCATTATATCCACCTCGAATGCGAGCGAAGTTAAATCAGCGAACGGTTTATTCACGATTCACATTAATAGCTTATCGCAAAAATCGATGTTGAATCGTTTCTCCCGCTTTTACGGTTGATGCTGCTACATAATTAAAAAATTTGAAAATGTCATGAAAAAATGATAACCGCATTGTTTATAAAATCGTAAACGCATTGCTCACGAAATCCGATAAATATTTCCGTCGCAAAATTATGATGAAATTTCCAATGATAATCGAATTATATCTATTTTATATATTCAAACAGTGCGATAAGAACTATATATATATATATATACACACTCGTTGTATGAGAGTACAGCTGTTATACTTGAATTTAATATGATGAGTATTGTTAAATTTTAATGTGCTTGTCGATAATCTTCGTCGATAATCCGATAATTGATAATATCGTAGACCGTAACAGGAAATGAACTTTATGTAACCCTCGTAACAGGGGATTAGTTCAACGGTTCGATTATGTACTTCAAATAATTGATATGCAAGAAAATACTTTATCGAACACGCTTGCATAAAGTTATGCGGACTCGAGAGTGTGTAACAACATTGATGGAAATATATCATGCACGCAGCGAAAAAAGCGGATGGACCGCGCCCATAACGCTTAATTTGAGATCGATGGCTAAGTCCTTGGTCATTAAATCAACTAGACAACCCGCTATTAATGGCGAAGGAATGGGACGATCGCCAATAATCTGCTTTAAATGCCGTGCAAATTTCTACTTCAAGAGGGATTTCGGAAAAAGTCGAAAATTACAAGAATGCATTGAGATCTTAATTTCTCAAAGAATATAAAGCCCACTTTGATCATAAAAAAATGACCATAATTTTGTGCATTCCACGTGTGTGCGTATCTATCGGAGTATGCAGAGTTCGATAGCACTGTTGTGCCGCTTGTTCAGCCAGAAATGGAGCGAGAAATAGGATCAGGTGTACAAACGAATGGAAAATTACAGTGAGAGATCGCAACAAAAGTGATCGGAATTGTTGAAACGACGAGAAGCGGAAGGCGATGTTACAATTAAATACGCTCGATAGGCGGCAAGTGATATCGCAGCGTTTCGCAAAGAATGTTGTTAAATGAAACTAAAATTACACTGTCCTTTTATACGACTTTGCCGCCGCACACACAGAAAGCAAAGAGCGGATAGAAGGCCAAGAATGGAAGGCGTGGGACGCGAGTGCACTAGCTGCAAGGCGCATGTGCCACGTGGGTAGTCCGTAACAAAAATAATATAACGAACGATGAAAGGCAATGTAATAATAGCGCTCGATGTTTAATAGCGAGGGAAAAAAAAAAAAAAAAAAATGAAAATACGCGAGACGTGGTAAAATATGAAGAAAGCTGAATTTAGTTGTCCCCCCTCCCCCTCCTCCCCCCTTTCCCTTCCCACGTGCAGCGAAAGATAAAAACGCTCGAAAATATGGAATGCAAGAGATGCGGCGAGAAGAAACTCGAAAGTGCGACGCGATTGAAACTACATTATGGCTCTGCCGGCTCTTTTGCCGCCACATGGAAGGGAAAAGAAGATGAAAAAAAAAAAAAAAAACAGAACCGAAGAACGAGAATGGTGTGTGTAGGACGACGGAGTTGCTGCACCGTCGTCGCAACGGGCGAATGCATGACGTAGGCAAAGGCAGCCAACGGTGCATGCGACTAGAACGACCAGAGGCGCATGCAGAAGGTCTGGTCGCGCACGACGCGGGAAGGGATGCTATTTCTGGAGGCTTAGGTTTCCCTTTCTCCTCCCCCTATGCATTTCCTCCCGCGCACGTTGTGCCTTTCCATATCTCGTTTCTCTTATAACTAGCACACACACACACACACACACACGCGCGCGCGCGCGCACACGCGGATTGCCATCGTTTTTCACGATCGATTCACGCCACGTGAATCGCCACTCGAATTTCCAAGTGATATCGGAATTCGGAAAATTTCGCAAACCTCTCACTTTATTTCTACGGATTGTTTTTATAAATATTAAGTAAGATTGAAATGAGAGTTTCAATTGATCCGCTGCGGTTTCTAGAAGAAGCACCGAATAAACACTAGACTTACTTTAACTAATATTTGCAGTAACGCGATTCATATATAAACTAGTTTCCGTGTAGATTTTGGAAAATACTAATCAAATATTTGGATATCTGTTGGGATATTTAGAGAGGAGAGAGAATGAACAGAGAAAAGAGAAGTGAATGATGGCAAAGACCGAGCGCACAAGCGAGATCAAACAATTACAATTTCAGAAAATGAATGAACAGAGGATAATTTTCACGCAATTTTTTTATAAATTGAGTATTGATTTTTGCGTCATAAAAATTCGGTATTTCTCGAATGACGCTGGTGTCATCGCAAAAATTTTGTCTTTTAAAAATTGACACTAATTATTGCGCATAAAAATTTTCAAAATTAAACAAAGATAAACATCGGCGGCGCTGAAATTCTGCTAAAATTTTATTGCTTCCTTGTCTTAATCATTAACATTTAGACTGGCCACGTCACCCATATAATATATATAGATGGCGTAATTTTCCACAGGAGCTTCATCATATTAAGTTTTAATTTAAATAAGAATAATTTTATTCATTATTTATAGATATATTAAACGAAAACAATAAAATTATTTGTATACAATTGCGCGCTTTGAACTCCGTGGAGCTCACACTCGAAATTGGCTGGGCAGCTAAGTGTTAAAGATGAAAAAAAAAGAATAAAAAGAACTTATCTTAATATACAACACTCACCATTTGTGGTTCCAGTTGTAACACAAATTTTGGCCAAATCCGATATGTATACCTATCTACGCAATACCTATTTAGCATTAGGCAACACGGGTTGTTCATCATTCCGGATCCGTGTTGTTCAAACATTGTTTTATATTTTATGCACATTCTACACGACTGACGAAACGTGAATGACGAAAATACGATCTCGAGTTCGATATAAACATCGTGAGATTAAATCCGCGATCTTTCACTCTCGAATACGAACTTTTTATAGGTCAATATAGGATAAGCGTCGATACTTCGCAACGATTTTTTATCGCGTACCAATCGCCGTTTCTGTACAAATTTTTATTGCGATCCAGAAGCGACCATTCCGGAATACCTGACGTGTCTAACTGAAGAAAACCCGCGCAAACTAGCACTGCTAGTTTAGCAGCCTGAGCCAGCCAATTCATAAAAAAGAATACAATAGGGTAAGGTGCCTAGGTTCAGGTCAAACGATGACTGACGAAAATGATCGAAAGTATCCGAGGTTTCGTTGGAAAAACAGAAATTCCAATATAGTGAAACTTCACGGAAAACAACGAGCGAAACGAGTGAAAAGAACGAAAATCGGCAGGGAAAGATTATCTTACAAATTGTTTACAAATTTTGGCGAAAAAATCGGAAATAAAACTGCGAACGGTGAATGCTAGATATTAAAATTTGTTCAATGGATATATTTATCTTTTCTTAATTTCAAGTATTTTTATGCATAACGATTTTGTGATTCAAGCAAATGTTGTTACAAAATTTTTATATGTAATACCAACCAGTACATAAAACTGGCATATCATAAACTAAGAGTTCCTTATTTTAATAAAAACATTCAATTGTAATTCATATATATGTTTCCTTTTTACAAAATCACCAAGAAATGATCACAAGACCGACGTGGATTTGATAATTCAGTTTATCCTCAAGTAAATAATAAATATCCATTTATAAACTGTTTTTATTGTTTTTTGTTATCATGATTCCAAATAACGATTCCAAATATTAAATAATATAATGATAAGAGAGTATCTCATTTAGCATTCTTACGTTAAGAATATCTGATATTCTTTAGAAGATTTTTCTCTTAAACTAAGAGGATTTTCTTGGCGCTTATTTTAGAGGAAGATATTATAAATATAAGTGAAATACTCTTAAGACGGAGAATACATATTTTTTCGGTGTTACTATTATAAAGACAAAAATTCTCAATAATTTATGAGTTTCCACGACATAATATGCCAGTTTCACAGTCATTATGCGATATATAATTTTAATTAAAAACAAATTCAAACAATTAAATTAAATCACCGAACATACGGTTTTCGTGTATCGACAAAATGACTTTCAGCTCTTTTAAGTTTAGATTTTATATTCACAAAGTTATTAAAGTGATCAACATTACACAAAAAATATCTTGCGTAAAAGAAACCAAAAAATATACCCATTTCCAATTTCAATATTTAATTCTTTTTGAGGTTAATTAATATTATACGTTGCGTCATAAATTAATCCATCAGAATACAAATAAAAATTCATTGAAATAATCATAGCAAACTTTTACAGATATTACGTTTTTCAGTCTCAAAGAGTCAGTCAATGAAAGGAACCGAGGGTTTCAGTCAACTCAACCGTTGTTCAGTGTTTCACATCGTTCGGATCAGCGGCGAAACGCGTTCGGCTTCGTTCAGCGATGGACAGAGGGATGGAAGAGAAGAGAAAGAGAGAGAGAGAGAGAGAGAGAGAGAGAGAGAGAGAGAGAGAGAGGGGGGGGGAGAGAGAGAAATGATGGAGGCAGAGAGCAGAGGCGAGACGGACGACGGTCACTCAGTGACAGAGAGATGAAGGCTGAAGGCGCGTGGGGAATAGCAGGGGGGAAGGGACAGGCGGGGGAGGGGAGGAGAGGGGGGGAAGGGATCCGAGTGCCGGTTCTACGTTCATTCATAAAACGAAGGCGGAGAGCGACAAGGAACGAATTGTTAGTGGCACTCGCACAATCACCGGCTCCAACCAACGCGCTCGCTTGCCAACGCGCTCGCATCGTCGAGAGAGCGAGGAATATTCGTAACGCGTCTCTCACTGCTATCGCTATTGCACAGACAAATTACACACAACTCGACAGCTTTACTCGACACCGTCTTATTTTTCCGTCCAATTAACATACAAAAATCTCGTAATTCTCAACTTGTAAAAAAAAAAAAAGAAAAAAAAAAAGATATTGAAATATACGTTTAGATCGTCTGTTATAATTGTAACAGGAACATGGCGATAAGAAGTGAATGTAAAAGCGAGGTATTAATATTTATAAGCACTAATTGAATATAAGCAAAGTAGTAAATATTTTTTTCCGTGTCCTCTTCGAGATAGACATGAAAACTCGATGGAGTTATTGAAATGTATGAAAGGCGAATATTCTCGAAAGATAAAATCGTTACTGTGATAACGAGACAATTTAAAATGTTAATTACACTTACGCATTTTGTACAACATGTTGTACAATCACTGTAATTAATCTCATTTATTACAAGATAACGGGAATTATAGAGCGCTGCGGATTATTATTACAAATATCTATAAAAAATGTATCTCAATGAAGCATGCGCTTCCTCTCGTCGTGCATTTTCGAGCAATAATTGTCGAGAACATTTCCCACTTGCGCTGTTTCACGTCTGAGATCGAAATATCGACCTACCTTTATGGATCTATGATCAATGGGATAGCCGCCTTTTCTGGTTCCAGGGCTTTCTTCGTAAAAGTCCTGCTCCTCCTCCCCGTAGTCGTACAGGGATTCCATATCCATCTTGACTGCAAGAAAAAGTTGTTTATTTAAATAGATGTCGCAAAATAAGTATTGACACGCAATTGGGAAAATTATCGCGCGTGAAAAAATGTATAAGCAAAATGAAACACGGGTTAGATTTGGGGGCTTGCGTGGGGTTCTTCGCTCGGATCGCATGACACGACGTCCCAATTATAATTTTATACCGGATCCGCTGGCTTGGCACGATATTCTGGTTCGTGAGATACATTTATTTATCAACCGCTAAATAGCCCGCTTTTAGATGTGCGGTCGATATCGTTCGGTAAAGAACGCTTACTGATGTAAGCAAAGCGAGCGTTTTAACACACAATAGTTATAATCACACTCCGTCTTACGATTTGCATTCTGCATACAATAACATGTATATGTATTTGTACAATATACGTATACAGAATTTATTAGAAATCCAAATTTTAACTTTTTAGATCATTTTCAAATAAATTTGTATTAAAGAAAATTTCGGAGCTATCGCTATTTATCGCAATTCTTCAAAATTCAATATTATACGGCTTACTTATGTTTAACAATTTATCTATAATTTAATTAAAGCGAATGTAAATACAAAATTACAAAGTTAAACCGTTGAAAAATTCGATCGATGTCATTATTAATAAGTCGAATCAATTTATTGTTCTAATAGAGTTTTGTGGAGGTTTAATGTAAGTTTTAAATTTTTGTGCTAATTGGAAGGAAGGCTATTGTTTCGGACGGAGCACGGATGTGTGGAAGCGCAGGAGGTATTCGAATCTCCGTCGCGACGAAGATCAGGTTACTTCGGCTGAGACCCCAGTCGCCAGATGGTAGGTGGAAAACTGTACGGCTACCTCGACACTCTCACGACCCTTTACACGCGGTTAAAATGCGTCTTCAAGAAACTCCAAAACGTAGAGAAAAAAGTCTCTTCGAGGCAATCGCTTTTCGCGACGATGTTAACTCATTTACATCTAGCTTTTGTCGCAGTCTATTAGAAAAATCTGTCCAAATATTTATTTAAAAAATATCTAATCGATCGCTCGTATTAAAAAAAATAATACCGTTCGCGATTAGTTTAAAGATATCGTATAATTAGCCGCTTTATGTTTTACATAAAATTATTTACCGATATTTGAGATTATTTTGAAATCTTTTATATAGATATTGAAACAAATTGAATTGACTTGAATTTGATTAATTAGACTTACCGGCACGATGCGCAGCAGCGGGGTTGTTGCTCTGTTGGTCTGCAAAGTTGATCTGCAAAATACAAAAGAACGTCCAGATTACAGCAGCGATAAGATAATTAGTATCTAAGAAATATTTGCGCACATTGAATTTTTTATTTGTCTTTTAAGCAAATAGCTAATAAAAGAATCATCGAATATTTAATTGTATTAAACATAAATGTGCAAAATAGTAATAAATATGTGAAAAAATCTAATAATCATGAATATTAATTATTGTAAATGTTTTATTGAATATTTCAAATATTTTATGTGCGTTATACATAATTATTTACGCGCAACATTTTACAAAGAACGGATAACAAAATAATGATTAATTACCTCGAAGTTGCTCCACAGCCGTCCGATGCTTCTCCTGAGCCTCTTCCTTCTTTCAATCCTTCAAAGCACTCCGACGCGAACATGAAAATCCGACATTTGAAACGGCATTCCGACGTAATTTGTTATTTTAGGACAAAGATGTAACTCGAATATGCGCACGGAATACACGTTCGACACTGTTCGCAATAGATAACGACGGAAAAGAGGATCGAAAACGAGAAGTAGTATCAAAGACACGGGAAGGATCGTATCATAGAAGAAAATAACACGCCAAGAGTACGAAACAATCTGTCGCGTACAAGTGCCGCCGTGCGAATAATAAAAACACAATAAACACACCAAGAACAAAGTCACGGCGATTCCAACTCGACAAATGCGGGAAAGTAGAGAATAACAATGTGCGTGCAAATACATAACGCGTGCGAGAGAAAGAGAGAGAGAGAGAGAGAGAGAGAATATAAATATGCAAGCTGAGCGTAGCGATGTAAACAACTCCGCCACAAGCAGTAAATCGACCTAAAAACTTTTAACACTAAAGTATTTATTTAACATTTATCGAAATCGAGTTTAAACTCGATTTCGAGAAATATTTGATAAATGTTCTAATGTTAAGAGTTTCGAGGCTGACTTGGGTTGTCTTCCTCTTAGTTTACATGATCTATATTTCCCCTCTCACTCGCTCTTTCTTGTGCTATGTATCGGTACGCACATTGTCGCACTTTACTCCTTGCATTTCCCCAAATCTTGTTTTTGATATGTTTATTACACCTTTATTATTCGCACGGCAAATCGTTCCGACGCGTTATCCTCTCCAATAGTATTATCCTTATTATTTCCTGTCCTTACTTTTACGAACGCGGCAGAGCGTCGAACGTGTAATCCGTGCGAGTTTTACTTTTGTGACAAAGTACGCGTCGGGAATGCCGTTTATAAATCATCGTGCGATTTTTATATTCGCGTCGCAAACGCGTGTGAGTGCCTTAAAGAACAAGGACTGAGTGAAGGAAGAGGCTCGGGAAGGACATCGGGCGTCGGTGAGAACTTTAGGGTAAATAATCATTCATTTGTTATTTGTTATTCGCAAAATATTGCACGTAAAAATGTAACGCGCATAAAAACTTTGAAATATTCAGTAAAAGATTTGCAATTTTTTATATATCGATGGTTATTAAATATAAATATATAAATCTTTTATCAGATGTTTGCATGCAAAGATGAGTAATGTTTAATAATGCGCGTAATAATTATTTGTCAAATAATTATTTTAAACGCTGCTATAATTTAGATGTGCTTTGTTACAGATCGACTTGCGAACAACTTCGCTGCTCTCCATCGCGTCGATAAGTGAATCCAATTTGTTTTATTTTAATATCGTTAAGAGAATAGATTTCAAAATAATTTAAAATATCTGCGACACTCTGTATAATATAATCTACCGTTAAGCTTAATTTTACTGTGCAATAATAAATATTTGATTGTTTTTGTACATCGCAAACATGATTCTGCAAAGAAATATTAATATAAAAATATGTTGTTATTAAAACTTGTAAATATATAAATTATATATATAAATAGTGAACGTAACTTATGCGTAATACCTAATATCTCATGCGCTGTACAATCATATACGCTCAACTAAATATAACATAATTCCTCAACCTAACGATAAGTGTATCTCGTAAATTATCAGAACCCCCGTCGCGATATTTGGTCGCGATAAGCGATAAAAAGTTAATGAAAACAGATTAATTTCTTTTACACACAAAAAATATTTTAACAATTATCCGATCGACGAAGATTAATATTTTCACGGTGAAATGATAACAATTTTCAGTATAATCTTAATTCTGAAAAAAATGTGACAATTTCTGTTTTATTGCAGGAGGAATTGGCACCACGCTGATATCGCTGTAAAAGCTTTGATTATTATCGGAAAGTTAAGATTAGCACCGAAATTCTCCGATTGCAAATAATGACGCTTGCAATTTGTTTGGATATGTGTGTTCCATTATCATTCAAATATTTATCTGATGCGCGTAACGAAAAATATTGCGTGAGTTCCCCGAAATTGTTTATTACAAATACGAAATTAAAAGAGAACAGTACAATAGACGAATCATTAAAATGATAATTCCCATCATAAAATAGATGAGAAAATTATCGTCTACAAATAAAGTAACATAGATTGATAATTTAATTGATTGTTTCAAATATTTCATAAAGGTCAATATTTTACATTCATTTCAAACTGTCATATTCCGATTATTTGTTATTTATTCCGCATGATATCAATATTTTATTTTATTTGTCCGTTTCCTGTTCCACTTGTTAATATTATCAACTAATATTCTGTTATCAAGAAGATTATCAAGATTATAACTGGTTTAAAGCAGATTAAGAACCAGTATATATTATTATACATTTTGGTGCATAAAATTCGTGCATAATATATATTTTTTGTTGAATGTTTAAAAAGTAATGCGAGATTGCAGATGCGAGAGGATTAATAATCAAGTTTTTTTATTTTTAAATCTTCATAATTTTCTTAAATAAAATTAGAAATAGTTGAAAACTTTCACCTATTATTGTAATTAAACGAGTGCTTCATGTAACATGTTATCTGATTAATAAAAAAGATAAGTTAACGACAGTTTGAATTTGTAAATTTCATAATACGGAGAATTTATCAAAAAGATTGAATGCAAAGATAGAAAACTGACTAAAACTAGATTCAAAGCCGATGATTAAATTAGTGAAGTTTGGTGAATTTTCCAAGTATCGTTATCAGAATAGAAAAATTAATCTTTAGAAAAGTAATCTTTCGTCAGATTTCGTTATACTTCTTTGTTCATACTGTTGGATACATTCAAGGAGGAATGTCCAGGAATGTCTTACATTCCTAAATCTACCTGCAATTCGAGAAACTAGAGAGGAAAAAGGCAACAAAAAAACTCGAAAAGGGAAAAATAAAGAGTGAATCAGCCTAGTTTCACTCTCATTGAGATAAAAAATACAGTGCGTTTGCTGATCTGTAGTGTCCATTAATACCGAATTTTTACTTTCAATTTTATGAAGAAAATATACGTAATAGTTAAAGTTGATTAACAATATAATGTAAATCAGATTCAGTAGATTAAAAAAATCAAATTATGTAAGAATAAGTAGATTTTTAAGTAGATTTTTACAATGCTAGTTATGTTTGTGCAAACTTATTTACAATTGTTGACAAACGTACTGTTGCAGTATCTTTTTCATTAAATAGCACATATTAAAAATTAGACCTAAATTCATATAACCACTGACTCGAAAATGAAAAACCAAATCATTCAAACCGTACAATAGATTCAAGACAAAGCAACTGAAAAACCACAGTAAGGTCGATTAGACCGATTTGTTAATAATTAAAAATACAGATAATTTTGCACACACAATTGTGACATCGGCCTAAGAGCCGATTTATATAATTCTTATATAATTTGATTAAAATTTATCAAATGTGATACACATATACAATACAAGTAATAATACAAAATAAATACTTTGTAATAATATTTTATCAAAATAAGATGCAATAATTTCCTTTATTTCTTAAATACAAATTAATAACAAAATGCCATATATGTTTGCCATTTTTATTAGAATTCTTTAAATACTGAATTTATTAAAATTATTCATTAGTTATTAATTATTAATTATTAGTTATTTGATGCTAAAATGTCTTTAGAAAATTTCACGTTTCATAATTATAACTTTATGCAAATAATTTCATTACTTTTCTATATGTATTCTTATATTATTACAATCAGAATTAAACAAACAATTGCATCTCTGAAATTCTCATCGTAACGATTGGTCTCGATTCTATTTATTAACAAACTAGACTGTTGCTATACGCATTTAGCGTTAAGAGCAACATGTATATATTTAAACATATTCTATAAACGCGAGGTAATCGATATTAATCTTGTGCCTTAAGTAGCCCGCCCATCGCAAAAGCGGAGTATCTATTGTCTCAAGTTTGAAAGCAACATAATATCTCTTGAGAGGCCATTACTGGGTTTCCAGATGCGGGCAGGCGAACCTACGACGTCATATCTGGTGCGTACGCACCCGTATGCCAAACTCAACATCACTCTGATGGTCCAGTGAGAGAAAAAAAAAATCATGAATCATCGTTGACTTTGGATGAATCGCAAGTAGGCACTTTATCACTCATTCGCAAATGAACACTCCGCGATCTGAATTAATTTCAACAAATGGAACATTAAGCATTTCATTTTAGTTTTAACAACCCGAGATATTTTCCTTCCAACAATTTTCTGTTCTTGGAAATATAACAACAAAATTCTGAAATGTAGTTCGTTAATTATCTCCGGATGTTTGATGAGGAATTACGTAAGATTGCTATAAAGTTACATCAAGTTAATTTCCGCAAAAAAGATAAGGCAAGATATTTAGCATTTAAACGACATTTTAGCTTTCGAAAGATTAAGCGTTGAAGAAAATCGATTATCGCGCTTCTTGTTTTTTATTTTTTAACTTTGTCCGCATCTCTTTATGGACATAGCATCATGGTTTATCGTCGTTTCTTGCTTCTGATCCTTCAGACATCGCGTTGTCACGTTATCCCTTACAAAGCGTTCTCTTTCTTTGTCACCGTTTGTCATCTTTGGCAAACGAAAACGGTAAGAAAAAGAAGAGAAACGTGAAAAGAAGGAGAGAAGAAGAGAGAAAAAGAGAGAGGGGAAGAAAAGTGGTGGTGAGATGAAAGGAGATGCAGGTCGCGACGTTGCCGCACTGCGGGGTCTGAGACCCGAGAAATTGTGCAAAAACCTTCGGTCAACCGATGCAGGCCATCGCATTCCTCGTTTTCCTTCTCTCAAAGGCTTTTACATTATTTTAAGTTATTTTTATTGCCGATAATAAAAGATCATAAAAGACGCTCTCAAATGGCAATTACGAATTCATTGAAATGTGAAAAGTAATGATTACCATAATGACTACCATATAACGACTAATATAAACTCCTCAAGACAAGTTTAGAAAAGATCTTGTCAGCCAATTAACTCCTATTTAATTTAACATAATATTTATAGAATTAGCTTTTCAAAGTGAATTTTCAGAGTAAGTTTATTTTGTGGATTATATGAGAAAATCAGAAGAAAATAAAGCGAACTAAATTTTTACTATCAAATTTGCATGACAAATAAATTGCAGCACGGATTGAAAGATTTTAAATATCTCCGTTATATTTGTAAGATCTATGTTCTTATGACTTGTTTTTTATGTAAGTTTTCAAATATTGAAATAAAAATATTCCTTGTCCCAATTGATTTATTCTAAATTGACCCTGCAGCGATAACCCCGCTAACGACGGGTGACATCATATTGCCATTCCGTTATCAAAGTCAGTTTCATTGTTATTTTATGATAAGGCTATTTCAGTGTACACTTTTTTCCATTTTGTAGTCATAAGACTTGTAAGAGATAAACCTTTAGGTGGGATAATATAAACATAATACAGGCAGGCTAAACACTTTTTTCATAAACCGGCGAAATACACTCCGTTTTCCTATTTTCACTGTTGATCGAAGAAAATTAATTGTTGAAAATCAGAAATAATGCACGTCTTTAACGTTATTTATAACAATTATTGATTTCTCGATAATTTTATACTGCCTACATTCACAGAAAAATAATTTGCCAAAAATTAGAAATGCTTGTTGTTTTCATTACATTTTGAACATTACGTTTCGTCATAGTTCGAGCTTACGCCTACTTTATCTTCAATACAAAATGTACAAAAAAAAAGTATCGATAAGATTTTTTTAATCCCAATTCGAAATAACAGCTCACTGACAAACAATGGTCACATAAATCTTTAATTCTTTTATCTTCTAATTTTGAACCATTTTCTTGCGTATTATAACTACGGCGATTATTTGGAGAGAGAGAGAAAGAAAGGTGCTTTTATTTTTAGACTCCCGATCTGTACGCGAAGAATATGTGCGCGATATGATTTGAAGAAACCCACCGCCGAATTTGACGGCGTTCTGCTAAATCCTCATAAAGATCCACGCAGCACTTTTCTCGTCGCGTTATGCGTGAAGTAAATTATTGTTTTTGCGAAGTTGGTGTAATAACACGAAGCATCAGTACTATATACACAAGCTAAAACCAGCTCTAGCCGGAGAACTTGAGCTAAAACTCGCCGGCGGATCGTAAGAATTCCGCTCTTTATGATCCATTCATGAGCGAACCGAGCGCGAAAATAAACGTTCCACACACAGCATAATATGCTAAATGCTAGACAATGATATACATCTAACGTTCGCACAGCCACAGTTATCGGCGAGCCAGCCCGAGAGCTCCGTAGCGACTAATCGTGCGACGGGCAGTCGAAAAGTCAGCGACTTCAACGCTAAATTACCGCTTTTTCCACGTACCTGTCTCGCTGCTAGCTGTACCAGAAGTTTGTCAGTAAGAATTTCCAGCCGGTACGATTGCACACAATAGACACCATGCAAAAACGCAACACAAAGCGGGAATCACGTGTACAACTAGGAGGCGCACGCACATCGGCAGCAGCACTAACGCAACGACGCGCCGTATAACCTGTATACACAATACAGATTACAAAAGTATTATGGCCGCGTTCCCGACGTTCATGAATGAAACTATCCGCGCTACTAACCTCGCATCAATTTCGACCCGCGGCCAATGGCTTGTGAACGGTTGTAGGAACAAATCACGTGATTGTAACGTACGAAGCAAGTCCTCTCCGTCTCAACAGATGGCAACCGTGTAGTCGCATGATTGCCGCACTTCTGCATGCTGAAACAATTGGGAATTATTAGAAACTTGATAAATGCAAACAAAATTTATTGTAAAAGATTCTTTGACATACTCGATGTAAATAGAAACAATTTTTAAAAACTTTTTAAAAACTTATTTTCTATTCAAAATGCATCGCAATTGTATCACAATTTATAGCAATTTTTATATAGACAAGATATTATTAACAATACAAAAAAAACCAACTATATTATTTGAGAAAGAAGACGAAAAATAGGTCGATAAAAGTTCCACGAAAAATGTTAGAATAGTAGTGTTTTTCAAACTTTTTCTAGTATTATCATATGAGCTCAGTAATCTCCAAAGATAAATAAATAAAACATAACCAATCGTCGATAATGTTGTAATACATGGGCGGTATTCATAGTCCGTTCTTATATTCAAGATCGTCTTAAGAACGAACTTATATTCGCTCTCTTCGTCAGACACAATCTATGTGTGACGAAGAGAGCGAATATAAGTCCGTGCTTAAGACGATTTTAAATATAAGAACGGACTATGAATACCGCCCAATAAGCTCAAATAGCCAAGTTACAAAGGTCTATATAGTTGAGGTCTATATAGTTGCTCCCCCGCCCTAACGCAAATCGTAAAAACATTTATATATTCGGATTGTACATCGTTTGTACATGAATGTACTATATATTTTATCGTTTGTACATTTTTCGTTAATTTAAAAAAAAATGACAGTTTTCGTAATTGCGCCAATGATAGTTAGCCCCCCCCCCTTGTCATAATTACGTCACGTAAACTACAATTTATGAATTTATCGTGCTTAACGTTTGTACATTGTTTGTACATTATTAATAATCGGTTAAATTTATATTCCAACATTTTGTTTTTGTTTAAAACGAAAAATAAATAATTTTTATTTGAATATGGCGGAGCACGATGCGGGTGCGCATGCGTTTTAATTACTTCCAGCTAGAAAATAATGGATAAATCTTCAAAGTGCGTTATATTAGTATCTATTTTACTAATATCAAGATTGCAATATAGTAGTCAACTGCTGAAACAAAAAAAATCACTGAAGTTTTCATGTAAATGCTCAAGCTCAGGGAAAAATACAGGTCGAAGAAACGTCTATTAGATGTCTATTAGACGTTTCTTTGACCTGTATTTCTCCTTGGGAAGGTCATGGCGCTTAAAGAAACGTTAGCAGTAAAATTTAAGCGGTAAACAAATTAGCTAATCAATATTAAGCTTTTGAAAATACTATAATACTTTAGTATTACTAATGTAATTATTAATAATGCCTCCGAAAGCGTAATAACGTTTTCGACTGGTACAGGTTTACTCGCTCCGAGAGCGATTCAACCCATTTTCCGATTGAATATATGTCCAACCCGAAATGGTTTTAATCTGACCTAGGTTCTAGTTATAAAGTATACCATGTATAAATACATTTAGGGCCACTTTTTCCCAAGATCTATAGAGAGAAGGTTACCTCATGCGCAAAGAGGGACGAGCGGCAAGAGGGGCAAATGCAGAGAGGGGCGAGCCGCAAGAGGGGCAAATGCAGAGAGGGACGAGCGGCAAGAGGGGCAATGATGATCTCATCGGCGAACAGAAGCTATCTCACAAGCTATCTCTCTTGTCAGACAGCTACTGTTTGTCGATGAGATCATCAAGCTCTCCCCTTCCTTCTTCGCCCCTCGCCATCAAGCTGTTTTTAGCTTTCCCCTTCCTTCATTGCTCCTCGCCATCAAGCTGTTTCTAGCTCCCCCCTTACTTTATCGTCCCTCGCCATCAATCGGTTTTACTGAGGTAATCTTCTCTCTATAGATCTTGACTTTTTCCAACGTCGGTTAACTTTAACCGACTGGTAACTTTTTAAAATAGCCAACTTAAAACTCGAAACTTGTATATACATATACATATGTATATATATATATACCCACGACGAGGACGTGAGAAAGACTTTCCGCGGACACGTGTGGATAAAATTGCATGTAGGAAGGCATGTGGGGTGTGCGTGCTTGCGCAGTAATTAACGACTCCAAACCACCTCTGCTGTGTGTGTGTGTGTGTGTGTGTGTGTGTGTGTGTGTGTGTGTGTGTCTGTGTCTGTGTGTGTGCGCAAGACCGCGTGGGCCCTCCGCTACTGCGAAATCTCAATGTTTAAATGATCATAACTCTGCGAAAAAAAATCGTAGAGACTTCGGCGACATCGCGTTGTTCTCATCTCAAAAAGCTCTTTCAAACAAACCCTCACTCGACCCCACATTCCATTTAAAATTTTCTTGCCTTCCCTTACCCCCGCCACCCGGGGGTGTCAAAATGGGCGTTTTTGGTGTTATGTGATAGATTGTGTGATACCATTGTAACCTTGTAAATTTCAATCCGATATCTCAAACCGTTCAAAAGTTATTTAGGTGTCTCGGTACTTTTTCTAAGGCACTAGATATGTAGGTATTCTCATCCGCCATTTTGGTTCCTACTAGATGGAGAATTATAGCGTATATAGTATAGTATAGCGTACATGTGTAACACGTCAATTATTAAAAATGATTCAGGACTTTTTTCGACTCATTTTTTGGCAAGGAATAACGCTATGTACTTAGTGGGCAGTCTTTAAGTGTCACCCTGTATACGCTATAATTCTCCATCTAATAGGAACCAAAATGGCGGATGAGAATACCTACATATCTAGTGCCTTACTTTTTCCTCACCCTGTATACAAGTTTCGAGTTTTAAGTTGGCTATTCTGAAAAGTTACCAGTCGGTTAAAGTTAACCGACGTTGGAAAAAGTGGTCCTTATGCAAGTAGTTGAACAATATAATAAAAATAAAGTTAGTGATAAACGTATAACCTTACAAATCTCTATTTATGTTACAAAATATATTAATAAGTAATGTAATAAATTCAATACAAATATAATTTTATATTTCAATTATTCCTAGGCTGCGTTCCGTAAAACGCATATGCGTGCATGTATCTATAGTATACATAACATATACTATAGATACATGCGCGCATATGTGCTTTACAAAACACAGTCCTAGTAACCCAAAGTGGAATCTAGTAACCCCGGAATGGAACTTGTGACGTCATTATTCGCTCTCGGAGCGAGTAAACCTGTGCCAGTCGAAAATGCTATAAGATTGATTAGCTAATTTGTTTATCGCTTAAATTTTACTGCTAAGAACCACAGCACAAACTTTTCTATAGCACGTTACATTACGTTACGTATCGGCCGCAAACTTAGGCTCGCACATAAACTTAAAGTACAGTCAATGCACAAACAAAAGGTAACGTAACATAAGACATAAGCGAGTACAAGCATTTTAAGAAGAAAATTCTGTAACTATAATAGTAAGTAAATCATGTGTTATTATTCAATATTTTAAAATCGATATAAAATAAATTATTTAGTACAACTTTGTTATAGTAGTTTATTTTTGTACTTAGATATTGTTAAAATATGATATATAACTTCTTATTTTCAAGTAACCATCTCAACGTGGATTTTTCTATTTTCAATATTATGGATCATCAGTATAGTTCCTATAACATTCAGAATGAAGAATGGTTAGACATCAAAGACGAAGAAATTATTATCGAAACAGATAATGGAGATGCAACTGATACCAATATCTATGTCCCAGACAAAACAGGCGACGATTATCTAATAAAACTGTATAGAGAAAGAAAATTTTTGTATGATAAGAAACATCGAGATTTTAGAGACAACGAATTAAAAATTGATGCCTGGAAAGAAATTTCAACAATCATGATAAAGGATAAAAATTTTGGTGAGTAAAATTCTTTATTACAGCATGATCCCAGAGAACATTAAAACTTAATATTTTAAAGATGTACTAAAATTCTGAAAACAGCTTAAAAATTTTTCAGAAAGAAAAGTTTGTAAGACATTTTACATCTCGATTTGTAATGTCTTAAAGATGCCTTATTTAAGAGTATGTTTAGATATTAATATATGTAAAATTATAAGCTTTCTTACAACATTTACAAAAATGAATACTACAGGATATATTATTTACTATAGTAACATATCTGTGAATATTACATTGTTTTTTAACTCGTTTTCCTTGAAATTGTGATTTTACATACAATAATCTTGTTTCTCTTTATTATTTAATTTGAATAATCATCAGACACTTTTTTTAAAACATTGATCCTGTTATCAATTGTATTTCCATCAGTCTTATGAATAATTTTCTCACAAATCAAGTTTAATAATTTTTTATTTGAAATATACTAGATTTATTTAATTTTAATATGGATTGTATTGATTATTTTTATTTAAATAAATGCAGATAATATAAATGTGTATGTGCGTGTGTTTGAAAAGTGCCTTACAAAAGCTATTTTAAGACGTTTTAAGAAAATGTTTTTAGGACATTTTTCAGATATATTTGTTCTCTGCGATAGATCTTCAATATGTATGTAATAAATTAATTTCTTTTTTCATTATTTGTAAAACAATTATTTAATTAATATTTTCCAGGAAATTATTACACGGCTGAATATTGTAAAAAAAGAATGACAACATTAAGAGAACAATATTCGAAGTTAAGGAGAAAAAATGAATTGAACAGTGGAAGTGCAACTTATAGTAAACAGAAATCTTTACTTTTATCGCAATTGTCCTTTCTACATAAATACATTCAAAGAAGACGGTCAGTATTTTACATAGTTCTTACATACAAAGGACCCCGCACAAAACCATGGGAAATTGCATTTTGGTAAAATTTTTTGAAACTCTGGGGATCGATAGTTTATGATCCCCTAAGAAAAGTCTGTGAGTATGAAGCCCCACAAATCAAATGTTGGGCCTCCAGAATCATTGGAAGGGTCAAAAACTGCCAAAAATCGGTAATTTTAAGTAATGTTAGATATCCATCTACCCAAGTATTAGAAAGTGTCTTAGATATGAGTAACTTAAATGTTAATCACGTTTTAGAAACAATTGAACTTACCATTTAAATACTCACGCACGCACATACATACACTCCACACACACACACACACATTTTCACATATTTTAACTGTCATACATGTTCGAACACAATCGCAGATAAGCAGGTAAGAGCAGTACAGTTGATAACTCATTTACTTAAAATAAACGATTTTTGGCAGTTTTTGACCCTTCCAATGATTCTGGAGGCCCAACATTTGATTTGTGGGGCTTCATACTCACAGACTTTTCTCAGGGGATCATAAACTATCGATCCCCAGAGTTTCAAAAAATTTGACCAAAATGCAATTTCCCGTGCGGGGTCCTTTCTATATATTAATATTTATATGCACATTAAATTTTTATTTTACTTTTATTTAATTTTTTCCATAGAAATTTTACAAATACGGAAAAAGATAAGAATGCCCAAATATCTGCTACTTTTCTTAATAAGAATGCAGCTGCATTGCAAGAAACAAAAGTGGCAGAAAGTGACGATTTGAAAAGAGAATTTGAAACATCTTCGTCAAGCCAGGATAATACTGAATACGATTCGACTGATGATCCTATATTTTATGAAAAATCACGTAAAACAATGAAAAAAAAACCTGCAAAAAAAAGCGATAAAAATGACACTTTACATGACCTAACTAACGCAGTTGTTGATATTTGTACTCAGCTAAAATTGAATTCAACATCACATAGAGACGTTAGTTCCAAATCTGCAGAACAAGCTTTTTCACAATTCATTGCTTTTTCTTTACAAGCAATGGAAGAGCCGGAACGCAGTATAAGACGAAACAAAATATTTCAAGATCTTACTACACCAATCGATCAGTTGTAAGAAGATGTCTATTTCTTTTCAAATATTTTGAAATTTTCTTTTAATTTAATTACAAATTTTTTTCATTTTGTTTTATTTCTATTTTATTCGTATCTATTTCATTTTGTTTTTGTTTAAGTTTTTGATAAATAAGTATTTATTCACGAGTATAGAATCAATCTTTTTTAGTTTATTCTACGTCCAAATTTAACCAAAGGTGTATTTAAAGTTTGCGTTGAGAATGTAAATGCTGAAATGGCAAATTAGTATAAATGTAATAATTATAAATATAATAATTTTATAATAATTTGCCATTTAAGCATTTATTTTATTGAAATATTTTTATTTTATTAAAACTAGCGTATAAGCCAAAAATATTAAGATATGAGTTATTGCAATATTAATATAAAAAATATTAAGTGTTATTTTTGCTGGTACAATCTGTAATTTTGCTGTATAATGTGTATTTAATAAGGATTTGCTACAAAGTGTGTGTTTTAATATTTTTAATAAATATATATTAATATATATTTATAATAATATATATTTATAATAATATATAGTTATAATAATATATATTTAGTAAATATGGAATTCAAAATATAAAAAAATGAAAAGGAAAAAACGCATATGTCATCTGTAAATGAAAATCGTACAATAACACATTTTAAACCGTATTTAAAATCTTTACATTATTAAGGACCTCTCGCAGACGGTTGTAGTAATCCTCAATACAAAATAATTGGACGATCAGATATGTGGCTACAATGTGGAGTACAATCAGATAACTGTTGTGGTTTAATTAATGAGAATATTGTAAATATTCTTAATATAGCAACGTGTTTACAGCGAAATACTTTAGTTATAATAGGTCAAGAATTTTTTGAGAAACAGGATTTGTATACAGTTCCTTGCCCGTCACCATTGTCGGAATATTTTTAGTGTCTTTGAAGTCACGAATAAAAGTATGGCCATTAACAGATATTGTAGTAAAATACGTGAAACTAGCATATTCTAATAAGTAAGTTTGTCGTGCTCCCATTATTGCATAGAGAAAAATCATTGCATAATGCAAAGAAATTTGGCCATAATTGAAGTACGAAGAGTTTATCCAACATTAAAAGTAAATCAACACATACAAAACTTGATATTATCTTTCGTCACCGTCGCGAATAGGAATTAGTACAAAATATGATTGATTTGAATTGTATGTTTTACTAGCTTAAACTAATCAAATATAAAATGTTTATATTTAAATATGTATTTTGTTTCTTAATTATAAGTATTTTAAGCGCGTAGCGTGCGCTTGTGACCTAGTTGTATTAAAATACGTATATCGCAAATGTCGCAATATACAGGGTGTCAATTAAGTCCCGGGACGGCTGAATATTTTCTCATGTAAGGTATTTTTGAAAAAGGTCAAGGTTATTTTTGAAGTAATTTTCAACGAGGAATTCAACGGTGACCTTCAATTTGACCTTGAGCTTGACCTTCAAGGTCATTTCAAGGTTAGGTTAAGTTTTTTAAATAGAAACCCCTATTTTTGATTCCAAAATCTAATAGCTGGTGTCAAGAGCTTTTCAAAACACTATAATGAAGTTATTTTTTATTAACTTTTCGAGTTGTGAGGCTTGTAAATTACAGTATTTTGACATAAAATACAAAATATCTTGTAAAACATTCAATTTTTGGGAATCTTACCTTAATACTTTTATGCATAAAATAATGAGACGAATCAATTGGTATAAAGAAAACACATAGTTGCTTTCAAGAAAAAATATGTAGTTTGCAACATGCAACTGCATACTTTTTCTTGAAAGCAACTATGTGTTTTCTTTATACCAATTGATTCGTCTTATTATTTTATGCATAAAAGTATTAAGGTAAGATTCCCAAAAATTGAATGTTTTACAAGATATTTTGTATTTTATGTCAAAATACTGTAATTTACAAGCCTCACAACTCGAAAAGTACTTAATAAAAAATAACTTCATTATAGTGTTTTGAAAAGCTCTTGACACCAGCTATTAGATTTTGGAATCAAAAATAGAGGTTTCTATTTAAAAAACCTAACCTAACCTTGAAATGACCTTGAAGGTCAAGCTCAAGGTCAAATTGAAGGTCACCGTTGAATTCCTCGTTGAAAATTACTTCAGAAATGACCTTGACCTTTTTCAAAAATACCTTACATGAGAAAATATTCAGCCGTCCCGGGACTTAATTGACACCCTGTATATATACAGGGTGTCTGGCAATAATCGCCCCACCGGTCATAAACAGGTAGAGGAGGTCAAATCGAGTAGAAAAGTCCTTTACCATTTTTTGATTTTTGTAATAAGTACTAAGTAATTAACGAAAAAAGATTGGTGAATCCGTGCAAGTAAAGCACGGCGCAGCGAGAAGGACATCCCACTGCTATGCGATCACTAGGCGCGCGATGAAGCGTTGGGAGGAGCGCTCTACAAATGACAATGGCAACATACGAGCGGCGCGTAACGCTAGATCCTTGTGTCCTAGTGATCGCGTAGCAGTGGGACGTCCTTCTCACCGCGCGCGCTTTACTCGCGCGGATTCGCCGATCTTTTTTCGTTAATTACTCAGTACTTATTATGAAAATTAAAAAATGGTAAAGGACTTTTCTACTCGATTTGATCTCCTCTACCTGTATATGACCGGTGGGGCGATTATTGCCAGACACCCTGTATATATAGGACTATGGAGAAGTTCTATATAATCGTCGAATTTATGGATGGATTGCAAATAGTGCCAAATAATTGGCTAACGAATAGCATGTTGGAATCATATTAGTCGCCATACACTACAACCAAAAGATACAACAAGAGTACGTTTGATGGAATCGCCATCAGAACTATCTTGGATAAAACATTCCATAAAACGAATAATTACAACTACACGTTAGTAATTTCTTGTTTTGTGATAGTATTTAAAGTGACAGTTTTAAAGTGCTCTGATTACAAATAAATAATGCATATTTATTATTCTAGCTGATTACCAGAAAGCTCGAATAAAATTAAAAAAGACTGAAGTTTTGTTAGACATTAATTCAGACTCTGATTTTAATGAGAAACTGAAGCGAAGCAGAAAACATAGAGCATGTGTCGCGAAAGAAAGCGATGATGATTCTGTTGACGAAAATGCCGTTATCGTACCATCTTTTCCGAAAATTTCAAGTACGAATGAAATTCGAAAACGGAAATGGTCAACGACGGAAACTGTTCCACCGGATATGGCTCATGGTACTATCACCACTAGACATTGTTATTATATAGTCTTCTTTCTATCACTATTCTATTTTGTTTTAATACGGATATATATGTATTTTTATTTTTGCATTGTAGAAAAATTAATTATTTAATTACTACTTCACAGATGATAATGCAACGAGCAACTGTTCGCAGCAGTTACGAAAAGATTCCGAAGTGCACTACGCTCAGACCACATCAGCATGTACAGTTACATATTATTATGTAATAATCATTACTTAATTCAAATTTGTATCTTAAATTGGTTCATTTATATTTTAGGCAAGAATATGAAAACTGCTAATAAATCAAGCTTAACAAATCTGGTAAAGACTATTCATTTACCACTTGAAAATTATCCAAAAACATCGTTGGAGCACATGGATCTTGAAAAAGCAGATGAAAGTATAAACAATAAGAGTAAGTATACAATACCATTTCTTCAACGTAATGTTGAACCCGTGGAACTAACAAGTAGAATTAAATGCTGAAAAAAAATTAATATATTTTCAATTATTCTAATATTATTCTATGTATACAGGTATATTCAGTATTTATTACGTAAAATAATAGAAATTTCAAATAAGCAATTTAATAGCAAAGTAATAGCAATTTCAAATAAGGGAAGTTTTGAAATGCCAGAATGAAATAAATTCCAAATTAGATCGAATTCTGCTACTTGGAGCATTAAACAATATTTCCGAAAATGAAGAAAACAGAAACGAGATAACAACGATACGTAATGCTAAATTTTCCGCTAACTTCGTTAGAAGATTTAAACAAAATGGAAGAAAAATTATCAGAAGAATCCTTCTATCAGAACTTGGTAAAGTTTACAAACATTTTATAATTGATATAATTGAGTTTTATATTTAATGTTACAAATATTGATTTTGTTTCTAAATAGGCAAAGAATTTGATTTTAATTGAAGGCAGGGACGTAAAGATTTTATGTCTTAACTTAATTAAAAGAATATTTTCGAATGAAGTCTCTGAGCAATTTAGTTGGATTGGCGGCAAGAAAAAATTAATATTTAGCGACCTGAAACTATGCAAGCTATTATAATGTAAGTTCTAATACACGTTTATCACTTCACTATACAAATTTTGTATACTTATATATAATATAAATATAACTATATAATATAAATAAAACTAATTAATAATACATGCAAAATACATAAATACATGGCAATATTAATAAAAGTATAACACTGTGTGACACAAATTTTAGACCATAAACCAGACAAGATGATTTTTATAGATTTTTTGTCGCTGAAAACAAATCCACTAATGAAATTGCTCTATCACGTCACATTTTAGAGAAAATTGGACCTAAAGGTGTCGAAAATGCTACCTTTAGCTTTCATTTTTTGATACTTTTTAACATAAGTATCTTAAAAATGTGACGTGATAAGACAATTTTATTAGCGGATTCATTTTCAGTGATAAAAAATCTATAAGAATAATCTTGTCTGGTTTGTGATCTAAAAAAAAAGTTTAAATTTGAATACGTGTACCATTGAATAAATATTAATTTAGACTGTAATTACATATGTGGTGAGGTGCAAATACAAGAGTTGTATTAACAATGAGGATGAATTCTCAGGGCCTATTAAAAGATAGTTGGCACATGCCAAGGAGAGAAAAAAAAATTCGAAATAAAATATATATTTAGTTCTTTAAATTTTATTCCAATTATTTAAAAAATATCTAAACTAATCTAAAAAAATAACTAAAAATACAAAATAATTTGGAGTTGTATCCCTTTTGAAATGGCGGTGCAAAATATCAACGTTTTAATTCTAATACCCCGTAACTGAAAAATCCAAAACAGGAGACATTTTATTTTGTTTTCTATCAATTAATACATTTTCTAAATTTGATACTTATCAATTGATAAAAAACAAAATAAAACGTCTCTTGTAAAATTTGGATGTTTCAGTTATGGGGTATTGGAATTAGATTGTCGATATACCGGGTATATACTGAGGATATACTGAAAATATTCTGAACATATACTGAGGATATACTGAAGATATATTGAGGATATACTGAATATTAAAAAAGTGGACATTTGGATATATTAAAAATATGCTCAGAATATCTTAGATATCCTACGAATATTCAGTATATTGCAATATACGACTATTGATATTCTGAAAATATCTTCAAAATATCATTGTGCTATCTGGGATCCTCTTTTATTAACTTTGCAAATCAATATATCGATCGGTTTCAATATAAAATGAAATAGATATGAATGAAATAAAAATTAACAAAATAAAAAAAATTGTAATTAAATTAAAAGAAAATTTCAAAATATTTGAAAAGAAATAGACATCTTCTTACAACTGATCAATTGGTGTAGTGAGATCTTGAAATATCTTGTTTCGTCTTATACTGCGTTCTGGCTCTTCCATTGCTTGTAAAGAAAAAGCAATGAATTGTGAAAAAGCTTGTTCTGCAGATTTGGAACTAACGTCTCTATGTGATGTTGAATTCAATTTTAGCTGAGTACAAATATCAACAGCTGCGTTAGTTAGGTCAGGTAAAGTGTCATTTTTATCGTTTTTTGTTGCACGTTTTTTTTTCATTGTTTTATGTGATTTTTCATAAAATATAGAATCATCAGTTGAATCGTATTCAGTATTACCCTGGCTTGACGAAGATGTTTCAAATTTTCTTTTCAAATCGTCACTTTCTGCCACTTTTGTTTCTTGCAATGCAGCTGCATTCTTATTAAAAAAAATAGCAGATATTTGGGCATTCTTATCTTTTTCCGTATTTGTAAAATTTCTATGGAAAAAATTAAGTAAAAGTAAAATAAAAATTTAATGTGCATATAAATATTGATATATGTATAAAAATTTGTATGTAAGAATTATGTAAAATACTGACCGTCTTCTTTGAATGTGTTTACGTAGAAAGGACAATTGCGATAAAAGAGAAGATTTCTTTTTACTATAACCTGCACTTTCACTGATTAATTCATTTTTTCTCATTAACTTCGAATATTGTTCTCTTAATGTTGTTATTCTTTTTTTACAATATTCAGCCGTGTAATAATTTCCTGGAAAATATTAATTGAATAATTATTTTACGAATAATGAAAAAAGAAATTAATTTATTACATACATATTGAAGATCTATCGCAGAGAACAAATATATCTGAAAAATGTCCTAAAAACATTTTCTTAAAGCGTCTTAAAGTAACTTTTGTAAGGCACTTTTCAAACAGACACATATACACATTTATATTATCTGCATTTATTTAAATAAAAATAATCAATACAATCCATATTAAAATTAAATAAATCTAGTATATTTCAAATAAAAAATTATTAAACTTAATTTGTGAGAAAGTTATTCATAAGATTGATGGAAATACAATTGATAACAGGATCAATGTTTTAAAAAAAGTGTCTGAATAATGATGATTATTCTAATTAAATAATAAAGAGAAACAAGATTATTGTATGTAAAATCAAAATTTCAAAGAAAACGAGTTAAAAAACAATGTAATATTCACAGATATGTTACTATGGTAAATAATATACCCTGTAGTATTCATTTTTGTAAAAATTTAAGTAAGAAAGCTTATAATTTCACATATATTAATATCTAAACATACTCATAAGGCATCTTTAAGATATTACAAATTGAGATATAAAATGTCTTACAAAACATTCGAAATGACACTTATTATGTTTCACATAGCGTAATTGTGATATCCAACGCATTACTTATGTTAGTTATTTTCTAATATTACCAATAAAACATCTGTTTCACAGAATATAAGTGTGATATGAAATAAAATACTTGTGTTATAATGTGAAATATTTTAGTTAATATGTAACTAAGTTAATATAAATGTACAAACTTTTCTTTCTGAAAAATTTTTAAGCTGTTTTCAGAAATTTAGGACATCTTTAAAATATTAAGTTTTAATGTTCTCTGGGATCATGCTGTAATAAAGAATTTTACTCACCAAAATTTTTATACTTTACCATGATTGTTGAAATTTCTTTCCAGGCATTATTTTTTAATTTGTTGTCTCTAAAATCTCGATTTTTCTTATCATACAAAAATTTTCTTTCTCTATACAGTTTAATTAGATAATCGTCGCCTGTTTTGTCTGGGACATAGATATTGGTATCAGTTGCATTTCCGTAATCTGTTTCCATAATAATTTCTTCCTTCTTGATATCTAACCATTCTTCATTCCGAATGTTATAGGAACTATACTGATGATCCATAATATTGATAATACAAAAATCCACGTTGAGATGGTTACTTGAAAGAAGAGGTTATATATATTATATATCATATTTAAAAAATATCTAAGTAACAAAAATGAACTACTATAACAAAGTTGTACTAAATAATTTATTTTATATCGATTTTGAAATATTGAATAATAACACATGATGTATTATTATTTCACTTACAAAATTTTCTTCTTAAAATGATTGTACTCGCTTACGTCTTATGTTACATTTTTGTTTGTACGTTGACTGAAGTTTAAAGTTATGTATGATTCATACAGTATGAGCCTAAGTTCACGGCCGGTACTTAACGTAACGTAACGCGCTACGAAAAAGCTTGTACGGTGGTCCTTAAGGCCATGACACACAGAAAAACGTAAACGGTAATGGCCATCACACACAAAATGACATAACTGCATATGCAATAGCATAAGACCGTCTCGACCAATGAGCATGCTATGTAAATCAATATGGCGCTTTTATGCTAGATGTTCATTGGTCGAGACGGTCTTATGGTATGCATATGCAGTTATGTCATTTTGTGTGTGATGGCCTTAAAGATTTGTTCTTTTCAGCTGCACTAGGCCTACACTAGTATGTATGTACATACAAGCCAGTACAGGCCAAAACTGCACGAGTTCTCATAAGTGCATCAATACGAGAAGGGATAAAAAGAACACGTTAGTGCAGTAACGAATATGGCCCATGACATGTGTAACGGTGCAGCTCGCAAGCTGCATCGTTACGGCTACGGACCGTCCATCGTCCGTAGTCCACCAAGGGCGCATCAAGCGCCGATAAAACTAAGGCACTATAAACGTGAGTATTCTACCGTCTGCTCTGGTCTCCGCCATTTCTGTTCCGTTCCCCCACTCTTTGCCCTCTCGCCTCTATCGCTGAGCTGATAAGTTTATGATGATTAGGTTATGGTTTCTAAGCTGCTCGAACTCTGTATTTGCGTGTATCCGACTGTAAACAAAAAAAAAGATAAATGTCTTGCTGCGTTGCGGTCAATTGTACCAATAGAACAGAAAACGGTGTTCGAGTATTTGCATTTCCTGTGGATGATATTCGTCGACAGCAATGGATACGTAATCTCCGCAGAGAATCTTGGACACCAACCAAATATTCGCGCCTCTGTGAAGTAAGTTTATTCTCTTAAATTTCCAATTTACGTAGCTTTTTCTGTTTGTTTAGGATCATGGATCGTTTTTTTAAGTGTAGTTTAGATTTGTCACCGTTTGAAATTACATAAATATGAATCACTGTAATCAATAAAGACATTTATCTTATAAGCAATTTTTGTATTTCAGAAACATTTTGAAGAATCACAGTTTGAGATTGATCGAGCAGATAATTGGCGAAAATTAAAACCAAACGCCATACCAACACTTTTTGATATACCTGATCCACCTGCAATGAATAAAAATGAAACAGATGAACCAAATACAAATGCCACTGCTGAGAAAGACATAAGTTTCTATGATACATTACAGTAAGATAAAAGAAATGACATGTATTAATTTGTTTGTTTATTTATTCATTTATTTATTATTATTATATTTATGGGCATGACTAATACTCTTGTACACATCGTACGAGTGATTAAATATAAACATAAGATTAATGAATAAATTTACGTCTTTCTCAGCAATGGCATTTGTATTTGGTTCATCTGTTTCATTTTTATTAATTGCAGGTGGATCAGGTATATCGAAAAGTGTTGGTATGGCGTTTGGTTTTAATTTTCGCCAATTATCTGCTCGACCAGTCTCAAACTGTAATTCTTCAAAATGTTTCTGAAATAAAAAAACTGCTTATAAGATAAATGTTCTTATTGATTACAGTTATTCATATTTATGTCATTTCAAACGGTGACAAATCTAAACTACACTTAAAAAAACAATCCATGATTCTAAACAAACAGAAAAAGTTACGTAAATTAGAAATTTAAGAGAATAAACTTACTTCACAGAGGCACGATGATTTGGTTGGTGTCCAAGACTCTCTTTTTATTCACATTCGGATAATCAAAATACACGTAAACACAGAGTTCGAGCAGCTTAGAAACCATAACCTAATTATCATAAACTTGTCAGCTCAGTGACAGAGGCGTGAGGGCAAGGAGTAGGGAAACGGAACAGAAACGGAACAGATGGCGGAGACCAGAGCAGACGGTAGAATACCTACATCTTTAGTGCTCTAATAAAACTTTTGTCGAAAAACAACGGCGGTCAATCACCGAACGGACCCCTACATCCGACCGTTCCGAAATTCCGTTAGTGGAGGCCCGCAGCCAAAACCGCCGATGCTTGCCGATCCGAGCAGTGTTGCGATATGGGACTGGTTGTATGCGCATGTGCGGCAATACGGCGTCAGTACAGTGTCTCATACAAGTTAAACAAGGCACCCTGCTACATTAAAAATATTTCTAAATTTTTTGAAATTGATTGAAATTTTCTACTTCTTGGTTTTTTAGCTGCTGGCTTCGTAGATTCTATGCTTGTAAATAAATAAATCTTACCTTATTTGTAGTCACCTAACCTTCTCATGTCAAAACGTCCCGCCATACGGTCAACACACAACGGGTGCGTTCGGGGAGACGCTATTAGCGCTATTTAGCGCTATCGACTGTTCACGGAGCTAGCTGATAGTGCTACCAAACGCAATTATGACGTCATTAATGGTAGTGTGATACGTCATAACTGCGCGCTATCAACGCTATTCCTTCCGAGGTAGTGTGTTGGTAGCGTTAAGCCGAGAGCACAAGCTTTTACATAAAGCATAACGCATAAGCATAAGGAAATTGATTGGTCTATATATAAGCATAAGCAAATGCATAAGGAAATGGACCAATCAATTTCCTTATGCTTATGCGTTATGCTTTATGCAAAAGTCTGTGCTCCGGCCATTAGCGTTTGCGAGCTCCGTGAACAGCAATAGCATAGCGTGGTAGCGCGCTTCTGCTAATAAAAACGGAACAAGATCGTAAAAAAGCAATATTAACAGCAGTAGCACTTATAATGCAAGAATTAATAGATTCATCGTCTGAGAGTGATGATGGTAAAGAATAAAAAATTATAGAATAGAGTATAAACCCAGTTAACAAAATGTTAGCAACCTGCTGGCAGTTTGCGAGCAGATTTGCTCAGAACTTGGCAGCAAACACGGTGCCATCTGTGTCCGCATTAAGCTCGTGTTCTGTCGACAGAAACTGTCGACATAGGTTGACAGCAGATTGGCGGCAGAAAACGAGCAGGATCTGCGCAGTGTAATTTGATGTCAGATTGTCGGCAGAAATCGAGCAGAATCTGCCGTCACAATTTAAATGGAATAGCGGCATTTAAATGCTTCATTACAATTTTACATTTCTCGTTTCGCTTATTAAAAGTAGTAAATGAGGTATGTAAAGTATATAATATATAGGCTTGTTCGTTTTAGCTGCACTGGGGCAGCTCTGGGTCTGCTCTAAACAAAATAATACAGGACAAACTATTTATCTGTCCTGTATTATCCTGTGTAGAGCAGACCCAGAGCAGCCCCAGTGTAGCTAAAACGAACAAACCCTATATTTGCTTTATTGGGACAAAAAAAAATACTTTTGTTTTAATAAATTTATTAGGCAAAATCTCGAAATCACTGGAATATTGGGTCAACTCGCAGCGCATTTTCAATTTCAAAAATCAGTTTAATATTCTGAATCTCTTATGGGGATTGTATCAGATTATTGTATTAAACTGTTAAGCTTCATTAAGCCACTGGCCACACTTTATATGCACCGTAGATGAATTTTGAGTACGAGTTTATATATGAAGAAACACGCCGCATAGCGGCAAACAACATCAAATTGCATTGCGCAAATTTTGCTCGATTTCTGCCGCCAATCTGACATCAAACTGCATTATATAGATCCTGCTCGATTTCTGCCGATATCAATCTGATATCAAACTGCGTTGCGCAGGTCGTGCTCGGTTTCTGCCGCCAATCTGCTGTAATAATTCCGAGCAAATCCTATTCGGTTTCTGCTACTGATCTGCTGTCAAATTATGTCAGCAGGTTTTGTAACATTTCTGCTGACATTCTGCTATTATCATCTGATGTAACAGATTTTGTATACAATCTGCAGTCTTTCTGCTGACAAAAATTTGTAGCAGACGTTTGGCAATATCTGTTTGAACAGACTTTGCTGACTGGGAATGTAAGAAAACATGTACCATGTCTCAGCATTAAAAATTAAAATATCGGCATTTCTCACATTTTCCGTTGAATTATCAGATGAATGTTTGTAACAAAATTAGGTGTTATTATTTCCAACTAGTTTAATATTGGACAAAAGATTTATAATTGGACTGGATCTTTTGTCCAACATTTAACGTGTTGAAAATAATAACACCTTATTTTATTACAAACATTCATCTAATAATTCAACGGAAAATGTGAGAAATGCCGATATTTTAATTTTTAATGTTGATACATGGTACATGTTTTCTTACATTTATACTCTATTCTATTATTTTTAAATCTTTACCATCATCACTGTTAGACAATGAATCTATTAATTCTTGTATTATAAGTGCTACTGCTGTTAATATTGCTTTTTTACGATCTTGTTTCATTTTTATTAGCAGACGCACGCTATCACGCTATGCTATTGCTGTTCACGGAGCTCGCATTCATAAAGCCTTGTGTCCACGATACTAGAACTCGGTCCGAGATCTCGGACTGAGAGAAAGTTACTAGAACTCGGATCATGTACACACTGAATTTGGATGCAAAACTCGAATAAGAAGCTCAAACGAAAAAATGCATTGTGTCCCATTTTTCGGTACAAGTTATTGCGAGAGTTATTAAATTTTACTAGTTTCTTTTACTATCTGTCAAGACAAAATATAAGATACTTATAGTGATACGAGATACTGTGAACAATATAAATAATATTTTAGTAAGTAATTATAGAATTGAAAAAATAAGAGAAATATAATTCTTAAATAAAATAAATTAATAAGATTAATAATTAATAAGATTTACATAAGTAGTTATTATTAGTTTCAATGCAGATTAAATTAGACATTAAAAATATATTATAACCTATATATACATATTATTTTTCAAGAAAAGTATAATAATATATAAAATTGATTTTCAGAAAAAACTTCTTTTATAATAAAAAATGGATAATAAGGAAAATGTTAAAATTTTATTAATGTTATATCAACAACATTCTTGTTTATATGTTACAAAAAGTGTTGATTATTATAATTGTATGAAACGAGATCAAGCTTTACAGATAATTTGTAATCAGTACAAAGAATTAACAGGACAACCACTAACAACTGAAATTGCAAAAAAAAATTAATAATTTAAGATCACAATATTTGGACCATCTAAATAAAATAAAACATTCGAAATCAAGCGGTGCATCACTTGATGATATCTATAAACCAACTTGGCAATATAACATAGATCAGAAAATCATCGTAAAGAATCGTAACTCGATTACAACGCTAACTATATTCAGCCAAGTATAAATATTATTGTTCGAGGACTCGGACCGAGATCTCGGATTGAGTTCTAGCATCGTGGACACAAGGCTTTAGCGCTATCTTGGCTCCGTGAACGGAGCTAGTAGCGTTAGCGTTGATAGCGCGGTAGCGAGCTGCCCGAACGCACCCAAAGAGGGACGGAGGGGTGGAGAAGCCTCTCGACGGGGGGAAGGGGAAAATGGCGCGAAGCATTGCGTGGGGGGGGGGGGGGCTAGATGGGGAGGGTGAAACCAGCGCCAAGTGTTTTTGTATTTTTTAATAAATAATTTGTTATTTTAATTAAATGTTTAAATTTTGTATGTGCACTAAGAATAACATATCACTTACTTTTTAGAATCAAATTTTAATTAGTTTTATTTATACATTTTATGTATATTTTATGTATGTTTATTTTGAATTTGCACCTTGAATAATATATCAGTTACTTTTCATATTGGTAATATATTAAAAATTCAGATAATTATTAAAATATAAACATATTGGAGTGTCTTTTTTGGAACTTGGCCAGACCTTATCATTTATGAATCTTTGTGCTATATTAATTTACTAGATCGCTTGTGAATTGCTGCAACAAGTTGCATGCAGGCTCGTCTGATGCAAGCTTTTCATATAAGTGTGGCATAAGGAAAAAACAGAGAAAAACAATGGGATTGTTTTGTCTCTTTTCCTTATAGGCTGTTAGAAAACCTCTATTTTTTATATATTACAACTTTGCTTCCGCCGTTTTTTTTTCGACATTTGAGGCTTTATTGTAAAAAACTGGTTATACATTTACGATTCAAAATATTGTCCATCGCTGGTCACTACTTTCTCCCATCTTTCGGGCAGCGTACGAATCCCGCGTCGAAAAAACTGCTCATCTTTTGAGGCGATCCACGTATCGATCCAATTTTTGACTTCTTCATAAAAACGTAAGTGCTGGTCAGCCAGGCCGTGTGCCATTGATCGAAACAAGTGATAGTCAGAGGGAGCAATGTCTGGAGAATACGGCGGGTGGGGTAGGACTTCCCATTTCAATGTTTCCAAATATGTTTTGACCAACTTTGCGACATGGGGTCGAGCATTGTCATGCTGCAAAATCACTTTATCGTGTCTCTCGTTGTATTGCGGCCGTTTGTCTTTCAATGCTCGGCTTAAACGCATTAATTGCTTTCGATACAGATCGCCTGTGATTGTTTCAGACGTTTTTAGCAGCTCATAATACACTACGCCGAGCTGGTCCCACCAAATACAGAGCATGACCGGAAAGTCCCCATGATTTTCTGCGCTTGGGGTTATCGTAATAAACACATTTTTCGTTCCCAGTCACAATGCGATGCAGAAATCCCTTCCGTCTTTGCCTTTCAAGCAGCTGTTCACAAGCAAACAAATGCCGTTCAACATCTCTCGGCTTCAAGTCGTACGGCACTCAATTTCTTGTTTCTGAATCATTCCCATGGCTTTCAGGCGTTTTGAAATGGTTTGTTGAGTCACTCCCAATGATCCTGCCAATTCTTCTTGCGTTTGACACGAGTCTTCATGAAGTAATGCCTCCAATTCTGCATCTTTGAAAACCTTCTCTCTTCCACCGCCATGCCGGTCTTCGATGTCAAAATTACCGTTCTTGAAGCGTTGAAACCACTCACGACAAGTTCTTTCACTAATAGCGGTTTCGCCATAAGTATTTGAGAGCATTCGATGAGCCTCAGCCGCAGATTTCTTCATATTGAAGCAGAAAATTAAAACCTCCCGCAAATGACGAGAATTTGGCTCGTAAACTGACATTTTCAATCGAGAATAACTTTACGATGCGGACACAAATCGACTAATGTTTCGATGGGGTTATGTTGACAAATGCCCAAGCTTATTGTATGTGACGTCTACATCTGTATATTTCCACCACCACATACCGCTAAAGCCATTCTATTGGAAAACGGCGGAAGCAAAGTTGTACACCTAATACATATGTGTAGAGTATACATATATACATGTATAAAATATACATGTAATATATACATGTAAATATATACATGTAAAAAATTCAGTGAAGAGAGTGTACAACAAAAAGAGATAAAACAAATCGAATGATCTCTTTGACTGATCGCATCTTGAGCAGCACGGCGGTTCTCGATTTGTATAGATTTCATTAAAATTATGTAAACATATAAAATATAATAAAAAAATTTTAAACCGATTTTGCTTTATTTAATAAAAATTGCCAAATAACTTTTTTATTTCTTTGCAATCAAAGTGGTGTCTTCCCGTAAAGTCCAATTCATAAAGATCATCGCTTTTAACAACATATATATGAGTGTTATCAAATTCTAGAGCACATATACCTTTATCGTCGTCATGTTCTATAGTATACGTCTAAAAATTTTTAAGACAATAATAATTCACTAATAAAGTACAAAATACGAATAATTTGAAAATAAAATACAAACTTGAATGGCATCACTCTGTCTCTGATCCCATAGAACAATCTTAGTAAATCCCGTTACAAAAGTGTACCGATCATCTGATGAGCAACACATTGATAAGCCATATTTTGAAGAATCCCATGTACGTACAACTTCGGATGTTCTGAAATCACAGTAGCAAATATAAAGAAATTAAATAGCTAATTAATATCAACAATAAGATTTATTACCTCATGTCCATTTTTTTAATAGAATACTCAAAACACATGAGAATAGTTTGAGGATCTTCCCATAGTAGTTGGTGACAATCCTCTCCAAATTTTTCATCCATTACATGATAACTAAAATTGCTTTACATTAACATAATGTATATTTTATTCCAATAATACATAAAATCCTATGTTCTGTCCAGCAAAAGAAAAGTCCACGGTTAAAACAAAAACTCGTCTATTTCGTTCAGGTTTTTCCTCACGGGACGCTTAGAAAGCCCGCCATTCCACACAACTGTACTGATTGTGCAGCTTTTCAATGCCAGCGAGTGGCGCAACGCTCTTTCCATTTTGACTGCTATGCTTCTATGCGCAGACCGGGTTTTTATCTCGCTGGACAGAGTATAGCTTTATATACGGGCAAAATGTTCGTATCAGACTACACATTAAATATTGAAAATAAAGATTTTAGATTGAAATTTGACCAATCAAAATAAAGAATTTTTGGCTTTTTTGTATTGATTGGTTAAACTTCAATTTTTAATTTTTAATCTTCAATGCGTAATCTGATGCAGGCTTAACGACGGATCCTTCCACTATGTGAAAGAGAGAAAAATATATTTTTACTTTCTCTCATGCCCACGTTCTTAACTTATTATTGGATAGAAAATCAGTAGTTTATACTTTATAGATATACAGACAGGCCAAAATGTTTTTACGCTTGATTCGTAGGTATTGTACCGATTGAACACTTGGTCACAAAAATGCCTTAACATATGAACTTGAACGAGTGTGAATTTCACAAGCAAATTCAAATGTGTCTTGACACTCGTTGACAAATACATGTGTAAAGGCCATCGCACACAAAATGACATAACTGCATATGCATAGCATAAGACTGTCTCGACCAATGAGCATGCTATGTAAATCAATATGGCGCCTTTATGCTAGATGTTCATTGGTCAAAACGGTCTTATGCTATGCATATGCAGTTATGTCATTTTGTGTGTGATGGCCTTAAGGGTCTATCCAGACAAACTTGCATGATTGGTCCATAAACAAATGCATAAAGAAATGAACTAATTAATTTTTTTTAAGCACATGTTTATGCGACTATGCAAGTTTGTCTGAATAGGCCCTAAGACATTCCTGTGTCTGGTGTGTACCTACTACGCCAAACACAGTCAAAAGTTTCGAACTTAACTGTATGTGAAAGGACAGCAACACATGACATGTAGTTCTCTTCCGCAAGAAGTGATTCAGTGCCCATTCCCGTATATATAATTCAGTACTCACTAACAAGAAAGTTTTGATAAGCCAAAAATTCTAAAAAATTTGAAATTTTGCAGAAAAATAATACATATAAATCTAATCAAAGAGCTATTTTTTGTTTTAAATAAAAAATAATTCTAGGGATGGAAACACTTTTTAAAGAAATTCCGATTTTTCGAAAGATATTTCCCCCTCTAGAAATATTTTTTGCCAAAACAAGAAATAGCTTTTTGATTAGGTTCATATATTATATTTCTGCAGTTTCAAATTTTTTAGAATTTTTGAGTTATTAAACCGTCCTTGTAAGTTATAATTAGAAATGTTATTAAATCGAATCATATAATAGTGTCTGTAAACATAGTCAATGTTTAAATCAACATTTGTAGAAATTGATCAATTAATTGAAATATCACTTACTTTTTTTCAATATCGTAAATTAGAAACGACGTTGATGATTTATTATAATCATAGAAACTAGCAGCAAATTTTGTTCCTATAGGGTCAAATGAGATTGATTTTATATGAATTTCGTCGTCTTCAGGTTGTTCCACGTCGACTCCACAAAATATTTGCTTTTCTTCCGTACAACCATTTTTATCGTCTGTATATTTCAGTATCTACGCAAAAACAAACTTTTTACATACTACATTAAGATAGCATTATTGCAATTTTTCTTGAATCTTACCTTTATTAAATCATCAGAACCAATTATAATGTGTTGTGATGTTGCGTCTATGACATCAATTTCTTTATGTACATTATGTATTACTGAATATTTAAGATCATTTCTTTTATTCTTTTTTGATTCAATTCTCCAGTGTTTAATAATACCATATCTGCAAGAATTTTTGTCAAAAATAAAAATAAAAAATAAACATAAAATACAGTTTATAAATAAATACTCACACGTCGCCACTTATAATATAATCGTCGCAAACAGCAATAGATTTAATAAAGGTGTTATTATTTCCCACAATCTTTTCATCCTTTTTAATGGTACCGTTCTTTGCGCGATTATAAGCAAGAAAATAATGTCCACAAAACCAAATCGTATTTTTAGTCATTTGCAGGCATTTATTACTCGTATCATAATCTGTATAAATTTCCTTTTCTTCTTTATATATATTACTTTCTTTATAACCCGCAGATATCCAGTTGTAATATGTACTAAATATAGAATTATATGAAGATAATAGTGGTTTACATCTGTAAAAGAAAATAAGACGTGTTTTTCAATATGACCTTATGTAAAATCGTGTATATTCTATATTCTGAAAATATGTAAATATTAAAATGTATTTTAAAGATATAATTAAAAAATTGAATAAAGTTTTGCATAATTAACAACAAGAAAAAAAGTTGTTACTTAACGCTAATATGTGAAAAAGTTTTATCGATAAATATTGTATTAGATTTGAAAAAAAGTATGTTCATTAGAATCACTTTTCTATTAATTCTTTTAATTGGACAAATTTAGATTAATTTAAAAGTGGTTAATGATGTCATTGCATTGTCTCTGTCAATAAAAATGGAATATATACCTAGTTTACATCGTCAAAACATTGGTACGCGTATTAAGTTTGGTGCCCACCCTGATAGAAATATTTTTCTAAGAATATAACGAAATTTTGCTGAAATGTATTTGAAAATTTCTCTCAATTGACCCCATTAATTAATTTCATAAATATTTCAGCAATTTTTCATTAAAAAGTAACAGTTTTCAGTTCAATTCAGTAAATTTCATAATGATAATTATTTAAAAACTTTTTTATTACTTTTTAACAGTATATTTTAACTTTTTTTATATTTCATAGTATTACATTAAATTTTTATACGGAAAATTATGATTCATTTTGAAATATATTCAGTAATTTTCCAAAAACTTTCGTTTCACTTTTCATTGATTTTATAGCACTGTCAGCAAAATATTTCCATTAAGGTAGCCAATCAAAAACGTTGCAAGAAAGACAGACGTCACCCGGCAATATAGCTCTCCCTTCTTCCTAGTGGAATCAGCCCTACTTCTTCAAGGCGCTCTTCAATGGCTTTGTTTACTAACGCTTGGTGCTGGTCCTAGGTTGTTTTTCAGCAAAGGACACAAGTTGACACAAATCGACACAAGTATTACTCTGTCTTTGTTCGATATTCAATGAGCAACAGAGTATGTTTTCCAGCAAAGGACACAAGTTGACACAAATCGACACAAGTATCACTCTGTCTTTGTTCGATATTCAATGAGCAACAGAGAGAATAATACTTTTGTGTCGCTTGTGTTTTTTGGTGAAAAACTACTTTAGTAGAGCTCTAAGGCCTGTTCTACAATACGTCGTATATCGGATAACTTATGGATAAACAACACTACAATTTACTCGCAAATAATAAATTTCAATTTTTTCTTTAAATGACATACATTTAACACCTTACCTATCAAGAGACACGGTAGTGTCTCGCGCCAAGTTCACGCGCAGCGCAAAACCGACCGTGTATCTTTACGCGAGCACATGAGCTGATAGGAGTCGAGATTTTCATATCTCAATAATGCGTGGACCGATCGAATTTATAATAGGCTCAATCGATAGAGCACATGCGATTTACATAATAAAAGTATCTTTACTTTTTTTGTACATGCTTTCTAAAAAAATATATTAATTGCCAAAGTTTGCCAAAGTCGAAATATGCCGAAATCTATGTAAGTCTTGGTCGTCGTCGTCGTCGTCGTCGTCGTCTGTTCGTCATCCTTCTCTAATATATAAGTTTTTCCTTTGTCAACTAGAAGCATCAAAATGCGACATGGTTGTCCTTTTCTACATCCCGTGAAATGTCGATTCCCGCATAAGAGCGTCTTTTTTCTTTCCTTTCTTTTTCTAAAAGATGTCTGTCCTTTTCCAACATGGCGGCGCTCAGACCTGTCAGCTCGCAGCTTTGATGATACTAATCACATTGATATAATTAATATCGGTCGTAAAATGTATATGTAACGTGTTGTAGAGACGAATAGAGATAGTGTATATCAAAATAATAGTATTCTTTACAAAAAAAATTTTTCTCGTCTTGAAGTGCAGAAGTGTAGCAACACACATGCTGACAACACTCATAAAGGGAACGTTCACAAGTGTCCCCTCCCGATTTGATTCTCCTTGAAATATGTTGTAAAACATACAATTTGAGAAGACACGTATTTTTTTATAGCGGCCCTAACTCAAATTTAAAGGGTGAAACACCCTTTTGAAAAAAACGAGTTTTTTTTTTGTGTGTAACTATCGCCAAAACCGTAGGAGAGATAAAAAAATGTTTCAAGTAGAAGTTGTATGGCTTGTAATGGGCTTTACAACTGTGTAGTTGAATTTTCAAAAAATGTAATTTTTTTTAATTTACTCTTACCCCTTGGTATTATTTTTTCGAATTTCAAAATTTTTGTAATGACAAAAGTTGTAGCATTTTTTACGCTGAATTCAACCATATATGATTTTATTATGTTCCGAAATCGCATCTTTCAAAAATAAGTCATCAGTATCATATTATATGCGTCGCGCTGCATGACGCATTGTTTATACCGCACTTGTGTTGCGCAATAGTCGTTAAATAAATATAAAAATGACATGTTATCACATATTTAAGGAAGAAAAATTAACTAAAATTGTTGCTAAAGCATCCCTTCCACATTACACTCTTATAGATAATCGCTGCATTTCGTATGCAGCGCGTTGTCATATACAAGTTAGCTATCAGCGCATATTACACTTTGAAGTTTTGCTTGCAGTGACCACGAGAAAATAATTTATGAAACGAAAACAGTGAATGAATCAATCTATTCAACATATATCCACCCTGACTCTACTCTCTTGGCCCGACTTGACTGACAATGAATAAAATTCTGTACATACTCTTTTTCAATAATTTTAATATACTGCGATATATTCTACATACTATTACATTCTATTAAATTATTACGATTTTTTTAAACTATGGTATATAAAATCTTGAAATATAAAATGTATATTATAAGTATAATTATAATATATTGATACAATAAATAAGCTTTTATATATATATATATAAGCTTATTTATATATATATTATAATTATACTTATAATATACATTTTATATACCATAGTTTAAAAAAATCGTAGTAATTTAGTGGAATGTAATAGCATGTAGAATCACAGTATATTAAAATTATTGAAAAAGAGTAAACTGTACAGAATTTTATATTTTATTTCATTCTCAGTCAAGTCGGGCCAAGAAGGTAGAGTCAGGGTAGATATATGTTGAATAGATTGATTCATTCACTGTTTTCGTTTCATAAATTATTTTTCCGTGGTCACTGCAAGCAAAACTTCAAAGTGTAATATGCGCTGATAGCTAACTTGCTTATAACAACACGCTGCGCACGAAATGCAGCGATTATCTATAAAAATGTAATGTGGAAGGGATGCTTTAGCAACAATTTTAGTTAACTTTTCTTTCTCAAATATATAATAACATGTCATTTTTATATTTATTTTGCGACTATGCACAACACAAGTGCGGTATAAACGGTCATGCAGCGCGACGCATATAATGTGATACTGATGACTCATTTTTGAAAGATGTGATTTCGAAACATAATAAAATCATATATGGTTGAATTCAGCGTAAAAAATGCTACAACTTTTGTCATTACAAAAATTTTGAAATTCGAAAAAATAATAACAAGGGGTGGGGGTAAATTAAAAAAAATTTCATTTTTTGAAAATTTAACTACACAGTTATAAAGTTTATTACAAGCCATACAACTTCTATTTAAAATATTTTTTTATTTCCTACGGTTTTGGCGATAGTTACATACAAAGAAAAAAACCGTTTTTTTTCAAAGGAGTGTTTGATCCCTTAAATTTGAGTTAGGGCCGCTATAAAAAAATACGTGTCTCCTCAAATTGTATGTTTTACAACATATTTCAAGGAGAATCAAATCGGGGGAGGGGACACTTGTGAACGTTCCCTTGTTAGTATTCTGTAGTTAGTGGACAGAAAGTGTACTTTGTGCACATTGGTGGAATCGGCAGGTATGTAATGTTTATAGAGAAGAAATGTCTAACACTTGGATTGAAGTTGACGATACGCTAATTAAAAAAAGACAATGGCCTAGAGGTGCTAAAGATGTTTTTGTCATTCTTACAGAAATTTGATCAAAAGTAATCTGTTTTTATATATGAAAACACGCAATAACTTAGAAATACAGATGGTTTTTTATACTCTTTTTATGATCACTAATAATTTTCTTATAAAACATGTTGTAACTTATAAAAAAAAATTATTAGGTTTGTATAAATTAAGATTTCTATAATCAAAAAGAGGATCGTCGTATTGAAAATATGACGGGAGTGATGGTGGGATATTATTACCATTATTTTTACTAAAAAAAAAGAATCATATTTATTAAAATTATTTTTACTTAAAAAAAGAAATGATATCTCACAAAAAAACCTTTTTTTTAAAAAAAGGTAAAAAAAGGGCGCCAAGTACACGCCTTGTTATATTAAAAAAAAGTTTTCCTCATAAAAAAACCTTTCCAAAAAATTGTTTTTTTAAAAAAAGTTTTCCTCATAAAAAATGAACTGTATTGTACTGTACTTTTCAAAGAACTGTACTTTCAAAAATATATTAAAAAAAAGTTTTTCTCACAAAAAATCTTTCCAAAAAAAGTTGTATATATAAAAAACTTTCCAAAAAGATTGTATTTCCAAAAATATATTATAAAAGAATCTTTTTAAAAAAATTATATATATTTATTATAAAAAACCTTTCCAAAAAAATTGTACTTTTAAAAAAAGTTGTATATATTAAATAAAAATTTGCTACATATTCTGTCTATAAAAGAGGTGATATCAGAAAATGACGCCAAGTTTAAATAAAGAACCTTTCACAAAAAGTTGCATGTATATCTAATTATTTATTTAAAAATGATATTTATGTTTATATCTAGTTAATTCTTTTTAAGTATACTTTTTAAAATAATTGCATCTGTATCTAGTTATTTTTTTTATATCTGTATCTAGTTAAATAAAAAAATTTTTCAAATTTAATCAAAATAAAAAAATATTACAAAATTTTGCAAAAAACTTAGCGTTGCTATAAAATAGCCTTCATTGCTCTATAATATTTTAAGATGTATAATAATATTTTAAGGCTATTCAACCTTCTCTCTATAGATCTTGGATTCATACTGCGTACAATGTCTAGAAATTCTAGTTAAAGATATTTTATCGTCTAGAACAGGCCTGGCCAAAAGCTTGCTCGCGAGCAGCCTTCAAAGTCCGCTGGATGGGGACTCGGCCTCCACTATCTCGCCGTCCTCACTTTTGTTTGTTCGCTATCTTTTGTTCTAAAGCTTAGAATCCCCATCCAGCGGACTTTGAAGGCTGCTCGCGAGCAAGCTTTTGGCCAGGCCTGGTCTAGAAAACAAGTTTCAATATTGGACATTGGACACAGTATGAATCTTTCATAAGTAAAAGGAAAGAGGTGTCAACCACAAAAATCTGCTAAAATACTCAACTAATTCCGAGTACTGTTCTAGAATAAGTTGCAATATAATTATAGATTAAGCTTTATTTAACTTACCGTTCATAAAATTTTTTCCGTTTCTGATTTGTGATGCTGACAAATAAATGTTGACTTTTTTTATTTAATGTAGCGCATGCCACACTATTAAATTGTCTGCATACTATACTAAGCTGATATAAAGTATATACATCACAGAAATTGAAAATTATTTCTAATATCTCGTTTGGAAAAATATACTTAACAGACATATTTGTCTTTTTAATTGAACGTTACCACGTGAGAATATAGATATTATAACCGGTATGTTCACTTCACTGGACGTTATACTTTTTTATTTTTAAAGTGGAATATCTTCAGCTTAAAATCTGCTATTCGACACAAATCCTCTAGATCCTATTGACTACCACGTTAAAATTCCTTAGAACTCTATTCAACTTTTTAACAAATCGGTAAATTTCAGCAACAATCCTCACTCTTCCCACCGGGAAAACACACAGAACAACTCATCACCAAAATCCACTAAAATATAAGTACACTGGAAACAATGCTGCCAGACGGGCCAGATTCAGAAGCTGCTAAATTTGTACAACACTGCGGCCCAATGAAGGTACAATTTCATGTAGTAAAGTTTGCTGGCGAAGTTCCCCCACTCCGCCGAAAACGGATCTAAGATCTATAGAGAGAAGGTTATCTCAGGTAGTTTTCCACCAATAAGACACAAATAGACACAGTGTCAGGCACAAAACAGTTGTGTAAAGCCGCTTGTTGAAACATTGGCCGCGTTCAGCAGACTCAACAGTTGTAGATTTTCCGCTGAATCTCGACTGTTAATTAGTTGGTTCTGAAAGTAAGAACCAATCACGTTCGATTGCTACTAAGCGGTTTGTTCTGCTGAACGCGCCCATTGGCTGCGTTCCGTAAAGCGCATATGCGCGCATCTATCTATAGTATACATAACGTATACTATAGATAGATGCGCGCATATGCGCTTTACGGAACGCAGCCATTATATTTCTTAGTACAGCCATAGTTGGCGTTCTATAGTGTTCTTATAGTGAATTTTTTCTTGAAATGTTACTCATATGTATATGTACATACATCTGCTTTAATTGCATAATAAGTATAATTTACAAAAATAAATTTTAAACTTCACAATTTTCATAAAATAATATAGTACATAAAATATAATGGTACATAAAATAATATTTCCCTAAGTTTGTCAAATAATTGGCAGCCATGAATTGAACACAAATCACCTCGACTCACCTCTTTAGCTGTGTATATTTGTGTCGAGCTGTGTCGTTGTAGGAAAACATTGGTTGTTTTCCAGCAAAGAACACAAGTTGACACAAATCGACACAAGTATCACTCTGTCTTTGTTCGATATTCAATGAGCAACAGAGTATGTTTCCAGCAAAGGACACAAGTTGACACAAATCGACACAAGTATCACTCTGTTTTTGTTCGATATTCAATGAGCAACAGAGAGAATAATACTTTTGTGTCGCTTGTGTCTCTTGGTGGAAAACTACCAGAGAGAATAATACTTTTGTGTCGCTTGTGTATCTTGATGGAAAACTACCAGAGAGAATAATACTTTTGTGTCGCTTGTGTCTTTTGGTGGAAAACTACCATTATGTCGAACACTGTGCGATTTTAGGTTTGTTTTTTATTCCTGAACTGGCTGCACTAGTTCAAAAAGTGTACACTGAAGCGTTCTTTATTGCAGAACTGGTATTACTGACGCTGTTCGTTATGACAGTGTAGCGGAACTTAGTGTAATAGTTCACTGAACTGATTGCACTAGGTCTAGAGCCAGTGCAAGCAGTGCAAGAACAGCAGCCTAAGAAATAGGCGCCATAAATAGATAATTAAATTGTAAGTATGAAATTGTAAGTAAGAATTTTTGTAAATAAAAAACTTAACAACAAGACTTAACTTTTATTGTATAATGTAATAATTGTAAAATGTATAATTGTATAAATGTATAATTGTAAAAATAAATATATTTTAATGTATAATGTTTAAAATATAATGTTTAAAATTTAAATATATAAATCTGTATCGTTAAATTTTGAGGTTAAAAAATTTTATACTGTAACGTATAATAATATTATTAATATATAATATTATATATTTATATATAAATAAAACGATTTAAATTAACATCTAAATGTAGGTATATACAATATATTACTGACAGTATTAATTTTTATAATTTTGTTTGAAACAGGTTATTACACATTTATTGTAGATTTTTTGATACTTTTTGTATGTAAAAGGATAAATAAATTATTGATGAGTTGGTTGATAGGTTATGTTTCGCATTACAATATTAAAAGTCTGCATATAAAAAACAATCTTTACCATTGTCTTCAAATAAAAGCATTTTCAATGGTGAAATTGTAATTGGAATATGATCATCTTCGTCAGAAGATTCTATTAATTCTAATACTACTATTTTATTTATTATATTGTCACACATTATTTTTGCACTGCAGTGTTTTTTATTCTTGCACTTTTTCAGTCTGCACTCTCAATCCTTGCTTAAACTCCCTAGTTTTAGTTTAGTTCTAGTTCAGTTCAGTGTAAAAATAAAAAACAAACCTTTTGTGTCGCTTGTGTTTCTTGGTGGAAAACTATCTCAATAAAACCGGTTGTTGGCGAGAGACGATGAAGGAAGGGGAGAGCATGGTGATCTCATCTGCGAACAGTAGCTGTCTGACTACACTAGTTCAGAGTTTATTTTTTTCCCTCTATATTGGAAGGAGAAAAATAAACTCTGAACTAGTGCAGCCAGTTCAGCTATAAAGAACAGATCTATAGCTTCTATCCGCCTATGAGATCATCATTGCCCTTCTTGCCACTCGTTCCTTTTTGCGAATGAGGTAACCTTCTTTCTATGGCTTAGTTTACACCGATTGTTTAGTACGCGTACCAAGTACTAAATCAGCTTCTTTGATTGGTGTAGATTTTACACTATACGATTTATACCTATCGCAGAAGCAGATTTAGTATTTGGTACGCGTACTAAACAATCGATGTAAACTAAGCCTATAGATCTTGAAACGGATCAGCATTTAAATGCTTTTCACTCAAGCTAGGAATGAGATATCGAATTGGATGTATCGATATTTCGTATCGATACATATTGTTATTTATTATATCGACACAAAAAATATTGAATTTGTTATATCGATATTGAGAATATCGAAATATCGACGTTATCAATAAATGTCGATACATATTAGAATTAAAATTGATTTTTAATTTCAAGATATATTTTTTACGTATCCAATTAATAGGATTTGATTTTTTTATTTTTTATATTTATATTAATTTATATTTATTTATATTTATATTAATTTACATTTAATTTTTAAATATAAAACATTACTTTTTATTTCTCACTTAGGGCCGGTTGTTCCAACTTCTTGGTAGGTTTATTCGTCAGTTATTTATTAATAAATATTAGTAATCTTTACTCAATGGTTGGAATGCCAAGTAAAATTACCTCTATCGTTATTACCAAGATGTAATTTTACTTGGTATTCCAACTATTGAGAATATTTGATAAGATTACTGATATTTATTAATAAATAACTGACGGATAAACCGATCAAGAAGTTTGAACAACCAGCCCTTAATTTATGCATATTTAACTATTACGTGCACCCAGATAGCACATGATATTCTCAGTATATTCTATAAATGTACAAATGTACGGAGAATATACGAGAATATTTTCAGAATATCCTCAGAATATCTGAAATATAATATCCATTTTCAGATATACTGAGAACATGCTCAGAATATCTAAAATACAATATCCATTGTTAGATATACTGAGAATATGCTCAGAATATCTAAAATATGATATCCGTTTACAGATATATTGAGAATCTCCTCAGCATATCTGAAATATAATATTCATTTTATGTAATATTCCTATAGATGGTGGTATATCGAATGCTGTATGGGCGGTATTCATAGGCCGGTATTCATAGGGCGGTATTCATAGTCCGTTCTTATATTCAAGATCGTCTTAAGCACGAACTTATATTCGCTCTCTTCGTCAGACACAATCTATGTGTGACGAAGAGAGCGAATATAAGTCCGTGCTTAAGACGATTTTAAATATAAGAACGGACTATGAATACCGCCCATAGTCCGTTTTTATATTCAAGATCGTCTTAAGCACGAACTTATATTCGCTCTCTTCGTCATACATAGGTTGTGTCTGACGAAGAGAGCGAATATAAGTCCGTGCTTAAGACGATTTTGAATATAAGAACGGACTATGAATACTGCCCCTAGTCATTTCTTATATTTAAGATCGTCTTAAGTCGTCGTCATCGTCGTCTTAAGATACTAATATGGCTTTTTGATTGGTTCATAGCATTTTAAGATAATATTTAAGACAATCTTAAATATAAGAACGGACTATGAATACCGGCCTATAATTTAGCGTTCAATAAATTGATAAAGATTACAATCCATTCTAACCAAGTGTATCCAAGTGTTTCTAACCAAATGTAACGTGTGAAAATTAAAATATTAATATAATTATATTTATAATAATTGTATTTATAATTAATGGTAAGTAATATCAGGAAAACCTTTTAGTTATGTATATTATTTTAATTTCACAACATTGAAATATATACCATACTGAAAGGCGCACAGGCTACCCCCTCCATTCGACAAAACGGTCAGACAAGGCAATGACTCGGTACCGGATTTCTCTTTCTATCTCGTCTACTCTCGACTAATAGTAGCTGTGAACACGTGACCGAGACTGTTGGTTAGATAGAGAGATCCGGGTCCGAACAGCTATCTCCATCTGACCAGTCGAGAACAAAGGCGTGCTCGTTCCAGTATGGTATATATTTCAATGTTTCACAATCAAAACATAACTTAACTTAAAAATTGCAATTATAATTCTAATCTTTATTTATAATCAGAATACACATATTTAAATTGCTATGTGAATAAAATAAATAAATATAACTCTGTAAAATTTTTTAAGAAAGATATAATTATGTTTTAGTATTTAGACCATAAACCAGACAAGATAATTTTTATAGATTTTTGTCGCTGAAAACAAATCCACTAATAAAATTGCTCTATCACGTCACATTTTAGAGAAAATTGGATCTAAAGGTGCCGAAAATGGTACCTTTAGCTTTCATTTTTGGATACTTTTTAACTCAAGTATTTTAAAAATGTGACGTGATAAGGCAATTTTATTAGCGGATTCATTTTCAGTGATAAGAAATCTATAAGAATAATCTTGTCTAGTTTGTAATCTAAAAAAAAAGTTTAAATTTGAATAACCCAGATAGCAATGCCTGATGATGTGATTTCATTACGTCATAATCTTCAGATATTTACCCCAAAATTATGTATTTCTTGTAATCATATTATGATGATACATATCATGAGCACAAGTTAACGTGCACATGAGGAAAAATGTGAGCTCACATATTGATGTTAAATTGTCAACTCATGATAATCACAAACTGATTGCAATAATTAATTATTATGTGTTATAAATTTTGTACATTCAATATTTTCGTCATTATTATAGAATTCAAGCGCATGATCTCCATGACCCATTTTGCATGATAAAATGTGTTTTATGTGTTTACATTTTTAAATATGAAATAATATTTTAATAAATATTACAAAATTTTCAATGATTAATATATATTAATAATAATTAATAATATAAAAATACAAATAATATTAGGATATTGCTTTTCCTTATTAAAATAATGATCGTGTTGACATCAAGCTAATAGAGCAGGAGCCGGATCGAGTTGCTCAAAAGTTTATTTTATTAAAAATTGTTACATACGTTTCGGCCAAGGAATGTAGCCATTTTCAGTGTAAAATAGATAACAAAAATAATTTAGTACATAAAAAGAGAAGCGTTGATAAGAACAATTAATATACAAACGCTCTCCGAACGTGGTTATGATTTAAGAAACGCATCCTCTGATACTACGGTTCGTACATTTTTTGTAGTTAGTCTTATTATATATGTGTGAAGCCATGGACCATCTTGAACGGCCCATCAAAATTGTGTAAAGAGAAATTAAAAGTGTGACATGTGTCCTCGGCAGTGAGTGGGACTCGACAGTTTTATAAATATTTTTGTTTTATAAACGTGTTTATGTCGCTCTAATGCGCTTATATTGAGTGTACAATTAAAATAAATAGAATATATTTAATATTTAATAACGAAAAGAAAACATCTAATTTTATTATAACCTAACCTAATCTAACCTAAACATCAAAAAAACATAATCGTAAAATGAATTCATAAATCACAATAAATGTGAACATACATTGTCGTCATGTTCTGAACTACATATGACATACAAAATGCAATATTAGCTTGAACCTCATGCATGTACTCATATGTCATTCTTTTGTGCACTTTTATGAATATCATGACATGTCTGCGTTCTGAGCAGCATATGAGCCCGCATCTGTGTCTATTCTTGTCCTCATGTTTGTGAGATATATGAGTACAATATGATCTCAAAATGCATACATTTTCCTATCTAGGAAGTGTACCATTGAATAAATATTAATTTAGACTGTAATTACAGACGTGGTGAGGTGCAAATACAAGAATTGTACTGAGGATGAATTCTCGGGGCCTATTAAAAGATGGTTAGCACATGCCAAGGAGAGAATCCAAAAAAATTCAAAATAAAATATATATTTGCTTCTTTAAATTTTATTCTAATTATTTTAAAAAATATCTAACCTAACCTAAAAAAATAACTAAAAATACAAAATAATTTGGAGTTGTATCCCTTTTGAAATGGCGGTGCGAAATATCAACCTTCTAATTCTAATACCACGTAACTGAAAAATCCAAAACAGGAGACATTTTATTTTGTTTTCTATCAATTGATACGTTTTCTAAATTTGATACTTATCAATTGATAAAAAATAAAACGTTTCTTGTAAAATTTGGATGTTTCAGTTACGAGGTATTGAAATTAGATTGTCGATATACTGGGTATATACTGAGGATATTCTGAAGATATACTGAGGATATACTGAAGATATGTCGAGGATATACTGAGAATATTAAAAAAGCGGACATTTGGATATACTGAGAATATGCTCAGAATATCTTAGATATCCTACGAATATTCTCAGTATATTGCAATATACGACTATTGATATTCTGAGAATATCCTCAGAATATCATTGTGCTATCTGGGCAGATTTTTTTTTAATTTAGCAATTTGCAATTTAAAATATTTATTTTTCAATGCTGATACATATCAGGATCTCAACGTTCGGGTAAAAAAGATTCATCACTAACATGCTATTCTTAAAAATATATTTATTAAGAGGATGCTGAAGTGACGGGCGAACTCCGACGCGAAAGCGCCATCATTTCGATGGTACTAAAAATGAAATGACATTATCGGCGCAGCCTACGGACCTATGCCGCGTAGGTCCGTGTGTACGCATTTGTTTGTAGTGGTGACTCACTACACTGACGTGTGGTCTGTGTACGTGTGTCATCGGAAGTTTGTAAACAAACGATGCTTGCGCTTATTTCCTCGACTGAAATTTCGTTGCAAGGCTGCAATATAATGTCCGAGAAAACATAAGCGTATACAAGGTGTCAAATAAATACAAACTAAATATGACAAAATAATAAATGAAAAATATACATATAATACTATATATATCACTGAAGAAAAATGTCATATACTTTTCTTATTTTTATCCTTATGTAGTAAATACTAAATAACTAATTAATCAATTAATTAATATATACATATACACATATATTCAATAAATAGTTATCTTTATTTTGTATTTTATATGATAATGACTGAAATAATGGAAGTATATATCATTTCAGTTATATAAAATACAAAATAAAGATAACTATATTCAATATGTATATGTATGTATTCAATAATTAATTAACTTATTTATTTATTTTGTATTAATTACATAAGAATAAATTTAGGAAAAGCATATAACATATTTTTCCAATTAGATATATAGTATTATACATACATTTTTCAAATAAAATATTTTATCATATCTAACTTATATCTATTAAACACCTTGTATAAGTCTATTTTGTCTCGTATGTACATCATTCAGCCATACGCTAGAATTTTAATTGCGAGAAAAAAGGTTAAATGACCTTATAAATTATCTGATAAAATATAAACAGACCACACGTGCAGTAAATTGCTAACTAAAATAAATACGTATTTCTTCAAATCTGTCAGCTGACGTTAGATCGCCTATGACAATATTTCTTAAAATCTGCCAGTTCACGAATAAATCGTCTTTGGCTCTCTTTTTTCTAAACGGTCAGCTGACGTTAGATCGCCTCTGACAATATTTATTAAAAATTGTTAGCTGACGTTAGATCATTTCTGACAATATTTCTTACAATTTGCCAGTCCACGAATAAATCGCCTTTAGCTCTCTTTTTTCTAAACTGTCAGCTGACGTTAGATCGCCTCTGGCTATATTTATTAAAAATTGTCAGCTCACGATAGATCGCCTCTGACAATATTTCTTACAATTTGCCAGTTCACGAATAAATCACCTTTAGATTTTTTTCTTCTAAACTGTCAGCTGACGTTAGATCGCCTCTGACTATATTTATTTAAAATTGTCAGCTCACAATAGATCGCCTCTGACTATATTTCTTACAATTTGCCAGTTCACGAATAAATCGCCTTTAGCTGTCTTTTTTCTAAACGGTCAGCTGACGTTAGATCGCCTCTGACTATATTTATTAAAAATTGTTAGCTGACGTTAGATCGCCTCTGGCTTGTCTTATTCTATATTGCCAGTCTACAAGAAAGCCGCCTCTGGCTTGAAGACAAGAATAAGAATTTTCTAATGCCAGTCCACGAGAAAACCGCCTCTGGCTTGAAGACAAGAATAAGAATTTTCTAATGCCAGTCCACGAGAAAACCGCTTCTGGCTTGTCTTATTCTTTATTGTAAGATACTTTTATTACGTCATATGCTCTATGTACATATATAATGTATATTATATGCTCCATATTATCTATATTCATATCAAAATATCTTTCTAAGAAATTGACATCATTTTGTATACTTTTTTTACAATAAATGTATGATATATGCCATATTTTTTATTTCTAAAGCATGAAATATAAAGATATTTTTATTTTTTTGTGTCTATTATTTGTAAAATAATCTTGATAAAAGAAACAACATTAATTTTGCGACTTGCAATAATCTGTTTTATTATATGCTTCTTTTAAATACTTACAATTAGCCTTATTTTATGTGATTAACTTGGTATTTAAAATACGTATCAAAATCGAAAATGTATTTGTATTACAGTAGAAACGAAACATTCTTGTCTTACAACAGAGAGAAGTGGCAAAATATAATATTGTCTAAAGTACAGTCTAATAAAAACTGTTAAAATTGAACATTTTATAAAACCACTGTGATTCATGAAAAATCAGAACTATTATTTAAAAAATATAAACATATTTCGACTGTGTGTTTTAAACTGCACCACACATTCAAAATTCACAGAATAAAATTATTTCTGCAAAGTTGTGTATAATGTCAGTGGAAAAGTGATTTATTTGTTATTACATATACATGATATTTTATCATTCCTCTCTGGTGTAAGACTACAATGTTTTTTTTTCTACTGAACTAGAAATTAATTTTACATTTTGATGTGTATTTTAGATACCAAGGTAAACGCACATAAAATAAGGCTAATTGTAAGTATTTAAAAGAAGTATATATTGAAACAGATTATTGCAAGTCACAAAATTAATGTTTTTTTTATCCAAATTTTTTTACAAGTTATACATACAAGAAACTAAAAATACCTTTATATTTCATGCTTTATAAATAAGTTATATGACATATACATTTATTATAAAAATATATACAATATACAAAATAATATTAACTTTTTACATAGATACTTTGATGTGAATATACATAATATGGAGCACATAATATATATAATATAAACACATGAAGCACATGAATAAAAGTATTTTACAGAAATTAGAATATGAACGTATGTAACTAAATAATATAAATATTTGCAAAAATGTTGCAAAATTTATGTATAATACATACACTTTTTTATCCTTCAGAGTGCCTTCAACCCATTTTTTTCAGCCGGGTTTTGTAGCACATAACACAAACACACACACACACGCACAACTAACACACATAACTAACCTAAAAGATTCTGTATATGACAGATCAGTGTTGCGATATGGGACCGGTTGTATGCGCATGTGCGGCTCTGCGCATGTGCGGTGATGGAGATCCAGTGCCGTTATATGTTATGTGTTGACCGTATGGCGGGACGTTTTGACATGAGAAGGTCTGGTGACTACAAATAAGGTAAGATTTATTTATTTACAAGCATGGAATCTACGGAGCCAGCAGCTAAAAAACCAAGAAGTAAAAAATTTCAATCAATTTCAAAAAATGTAGAAATATTTTTAATGTAACGGGGTAACGGTGCCTTGTTTAATTTGTATGAGACACTGTACTGACGCCGTATTGCCGCACATGCGCATACAACCGGTCCCATATCGCAACACTGTGACAGATAGCACTGAGAACTGTATAGCGCCTCTATCCCAAAATCGCGGAACTAATCTATAGCTCTTTTCTACCATTTTCTTCTATATTGCACGCATGCTTTGCATAAATCTGGAAAAGTATGGCATTTTGAAAATAAGTCTCTAAGCTCTATTTTTTTGGTTTTCCATTAAAGTTTCATACGCTCTTCTTCGGCACACACTCTTGTTTTGCAGATTGAAGCAGTATAATTTTGATATAAAAGATATAATTCTTTGAGGTGACATTGTCGATAAATTTTCAAAAATTTTTTTTATTTTTTGGTTTAAATTTCACTATCCACCGAAAGATTAGCATGTGCACTTTACTTACACCAAAGGATTTGTAATTCTATCAAAGCAATAAAAAATGCCATACTTTCCAGAAAATTAGAAGTTCGGTCGGTAACAATATGACTTCAGCATCCTCTTAATAATATAATATTATTCCAAATGCCAGTAGTTGATGTCAAGAGTGCTTAAAAATAATATCTGACTCAAGTGTTTTCCCGAGAGCTTATTACGATCTTCAGACATAATTCTACCAGCCTTTGAAAATGGCCTCTCAGCTGGGACGACGTTCCTATGAGAGTCAAACTCTTGGTGGCTAAATCTTGGCTAAAAGGTTGTTCTGTTTTTCGAAGTTCCGACTGTCATGGGACAGCACCCTAAAGATGTAAGTTATGTGCAGAACGCTCTGCGCAGCACATGACGCGTGTAAACCTAACCTAACCAAATCATACAAAAAAGGCGGGTTTCGACTGCAGAGGAGCAATAATGACAGCCTATGACAACCTGTACAAACACGCTATTTACTTATCTATAACTGTTGAGATTTTGTTCACGTTACTTAATTATTAGTGTTTATTCAGAATTAGTAGTTATTTATAATATATTACACAAATACCGTTGCAATTCGCTGTTTATTTTCGATATGGAAACTTTGCAAAACACGGGAGCTTTTCGTCCCAAAGCGAATAACAAAAGAAATCCAAATCAAGAGGCCAATGCTCCTGGGTATAGTATTTTTCAAATTATATGTTATATTTACTTTATCGTTACACTTGTTAGACTTAATCACATGTTCCTCTAATTTTTTGTTTAATTTTTCAGAGAAAATGCATTGGGAAGATTATTGGAAATCAAAGAGGACATTAGGATTGATGGTGTGTATGGATTTCGAAGAGTTACTGATTCAAGAGAGAGAATAGGATTTTTGCTAAACATGCATGCGGTAAAGAAATGGGAATATAATGTTTTGCACAAGCAGTATATATGATATTCATTTTGATGCTTCTTTGTAGACTGACATTGTGGAAGATGATAAGCGTATGTTAAGTGGTGTGGATTATTATTTCATAGAAGAAGATGCAACGAGATTTAAAGTATCCTTGCCATATTCACCATATTTTTACATTTTATGTCGTAAAAATACCTTTGAAGAAGTGTCAACGTTTTTATCTAAGAAGTATACAGGAATTTTGGTGAAAATTGAAACTATTTACAAAGAAGATCTTGACTTGGTAAGATATATTTATATATTGTTTTTTTTTTTTAATTTTCCTTAATATTTTTTGAAGTATTTTAATATTTTTCTTCTTTTAAGAAAATACAATTCTTTTTATTTGTTCTTTTTTTAATTATTCCAGCCTAATCATTTGATTGGTTTGAAACAAAAATATCTGAAACTTTCGTTTGCAAATACAATTGATTTAATAAAAGTTAAGCGCGACATTATGTGTGTTGTTAAAGTCAATAAGGAACGAGAGAAGAGTAATACTTATTATACAGACATGCTAGCAACTACGTTGCAACCAACTGAACAAGATAACAGGCAAATTTTAGATCACATGGATAACATTCTTGATATTAGGTAATTATGCATTATTTTTTGTTTCTCTTTTTTTATTGATATTTCTATGAACATTTATTTAATTTGCATCTTTTATTTTTACACATACATTTAATGATGATTATTTAGGGAATATGATGTACCTCATCACATTCGAGTGTCTATAGATGCTAACATATTTTGTGGAACTTGGTACTCTGTAAAGACCAGAGGTAATGAACCACCTGTTATTGTGCGAAAAGAAGACATGATTGAACCACCTGAGCCTATTGTGTTAGCATATGATATTGAAACTACAAAACTGCCATTGAAGTTTCCAGATTCTAGTTTTGATCAAATTATGATGATATCATACATGATAGATGGACAGGTATGCCCCTATTTTAAAGTAAAATAAATAACTCTTACATTTATCTTAGTTTTTAAGTGAAATGGTTATTCTTTTACTGTCATTGAAAGGAATTTATATTTATTACAGGGCTACTTGATAACAAATAGAGAATTGGTCTCTGCAGATATACAAGATTTCGAATATACACCAAAACCAGAATTTGAAGGTCCCTTCACAGTGTTTAATGAGCCTAATGAGAAAGCAGCAATAACAAAGTTTTTTGATCATATCAATGAAATAAGGCCGCATATATTTGTAACGTACAACGGTGATTTCTTCGACTGGCCATTTGTTGAAGCTCGAGCAGCTGTACATAATATGGACATGAAAGAGAGGATTGGTTTTTCTAAAAACCGTGATGATGTTTACGTCAGTAGAGCTGCTATGCATATGGATTGTTTGTGGTAAATATTCTGAGATATAATAAAATACATTACTGTATGCAATTATTTTTATCACGCAACGTTTTTTGCACAAAGTTGGGTAAGACGTGATTCTTACCTCCCGGTGGGCTCCCAAAACTTGAAAGCTGTTGCTAAAGCAAAATTGAGATATGATCCTGTGGAGCTCGATCCTGAGGACATGTGCAGATTAGCATCAGAAGAACCGGAAGTACTTGCAAACTATTCCGTCTCTGATGCTGTAGCGACATTTTATCTCTACCAGAAGTACATTCATCCTTTCATATTTGCGTTATGTACCATTATTCCTATGGAACCCGACGAAGTAAGAAAAAAATATACATCGCTTATGTACATACGTGTGTTTATTAACTTGTTTTTGTTAAAAAGGTCGTTTTGATTCTTTTCTAGGTACTCAGAAAGGGATCCGGCACACTGTGCGAATCGCTTCTCATGGTACAGGCTTTTGAAGCTAATATTATATTTCCTAACAAACAAGAAACCGAGCTGAATAAATTGACAAAAGATGGCCATTTGCTGGATCAAGAAACTTACGTAGGCGGACATGTGGAAGCTTTAGAATCAGGCGTTTTCAGAGCTGATATTCCTTGCCGCTTTAAAATTATACCAAGCGCTGTAAATGAATTAATCAGCGGTGTGGAAAACGCCTTAAAACACACGATACAAGAAGAGGAGAAAGTGCCACTTGAGATGGTTACGAATTTTGATGAAATAGTGAACGAAGTCAAAGGAAAATTGGGGGAACTCAGAGATCAGCCACTGAGATTGGAAAACCCTGTAATTTATCACTTGGACGTAGGCGCTATGTATCCGAACATTATTTTGACTAATAGATTACAACCTTCCGCGATAGTGAACGAAATGGATTGCGCAGTATGTGATTACAACAAACCCGATGCTCTTTGCCAAAGAAAGATGAAGTGGATGTGGAGAGGCGAATATCGTAAGTTTTAATACGAAATAACACTGCAAGTCATTTTTTTGTCGTCATTTTCTATAAGTTATTATTTTTTTCGATTTGAAATGTAAATACATCACGACATATTTCAGTGGCTGCAAGTTTGGGTGAATATCAAAGAATAAAGCAACAATTGGAGACCGAAAAATTTCCACCGCAATTCCCTGGCGGTCCTAAGAGAGCTTTTCACAAATTAACAACAAAGGAGCAAGCTGCATTTCAGAAAAACAGGCTTACAGAGTACTGCAAAAAAGCTTACAAGAAAGTCAAAATTACCAGAATGGAAGAGAGAATGCAAACAGTCTGTCAGAAGGAGAATTCGTTTTATGTAGACACCGTGAGGGCATTTAGAGATAGAAGATACGAATATAAAGCGTTAACTAAAGTCGCCAAGCGACAAGTAGCATCGGCAGTCGCGAAAGGCGACGCGGGTGACATAAAATCTGCCAAGAATAGAGAAATTTTGTACGATTCTCTACAACTCGCTCACAAATGTATCCTCAATTCTTTCTATGGCTACGTAATGAGAAAAGGGTAAGTTGAAATATATAACATTAAATATTATAAAGAATCTTATTGATTTTATTACATCCTTGTTGAACACTTTTTCTCTTCTTTAAACATTTGTATAAAAATTTTCTTTATACGCATTAAAATTACAGAGCACGATGGCACAGCATGGAAATGGGAGGGATTGTATGTTACACGGGAGCTCACATTATCATGAAAGCTAGAGAAATTATAGAACAGATCGGCCGCCCACTCGAGCTGGATACCGACGGTATATGGTGCATATTGCCTGCATCTTTTCCAGACTCAATTGTAGTTCACACAACTCATGAAAAGAAACCGAAATTTACGATTTCTTACCCGAACGCGGTTCTTAATTTCATGGTGAAGGTGTGTATAATTAAATAGAGAAATTTTTTTTTTTTTCTTTCAATCAATGTGTTGATTTTTTCATGCAGGATCAATTTACCAATGAAGTGTATCACGAGCTTGTGAGTAAAGATGATTTAACGTACGAGATTAAAAATGAGAATTCCATATTTTTCGAAGTCGACGGTCCGTATCTGGCGATGGTATTGCCGGCTGCCAAAGAAGAGGGAAAGAAATTGAAGAAGAGATACGCGGTTTTTAATTTCGACGGTTCGCTCGCCGAACTGAAAGGATTCGAAGTGAAAAGGAGGGGTGAGCTGCAGTTGATAAAAATCTTTCAGGCTTCCGTTTTTGAATCTTTCTTGAAGGGCAACACGCTGGAAGAGTGCTACGCTTCGGTTGCAAAGGATGCGGATTATTGGTTGGATTTGCTTTACAGCAAGTGCGCGAACATGCCCGACTCTGAATTATTCGAACTCATATCCGAGAACAAATCTATGTCGCGCAAGCTGGAAGACTACGGCGCTCAGAAATCAACGTCTATTTCCACGGCTAAAAGATTAGCCGAATTCTTAGGCGACGAGATGGTCAAAGACGCGGGTCTCGCTTGTAGATACATTATAGCGAATAAACCGCAAAGCGCGCCAGTTACCGAACGCGCGATACCGTTGGCGATCTTCCAGTCGGAACCAGCCGTTCGAAGGCATTATCTGAAAAAATGGTTGAAAGATCCCACTTTGTACAGCGACGACATAAGAGACATCTTGGACTGGAACTACTACATCGAGCGACTTGGGAGCGCTATTCAAAAGATAATCACTATACCGGCAGCGATGCAGGGCCTGCCGAATCCAGTTCCCCGGGTGCAGCATCCGCCTTGGTTACTTAAAAAAGTGTCAGAGAAGAATATGTCTCATCGTCAGAAGAAGATCACGGACATATTCGCCGTAACAGCTAGAGAGACGACTGCTCAGAACGCCGGAGGGCCCCGCGATATCGAAGATCTCGCGGTACCGTCAACCAGCAGCAAGAATCCGTCACTTCCGATCGTCAGTAGAAGAAAAAGGCAGCGTCCGGAGGACGACGAAGTGATCAGAGCCAAAAGTTGGAAGGAAGCTCTGGGTTCACCACCTCCCAGGGGATCGACGAGAGAGGAGAGGATGAAATGGTTGGAGTTTCACAAGAAGAAATGGGCCTTTCAGGCCAGACAGAGGGATCAGCATCGGCGGAAGAGAAGCCGAACGGGTGAGAGCGACGGGATCCCCTGGGGAGTTATACGAAACACAAACACGTCGACTATGACCGGCTTTCTGAGACGCGCTCAGAGGAAATTGCTCGAGACTCCTTGGCAGATTGTTCAGCTGTCGGAGAGCGGCGAGCCGGGCATGTTTCGACTGTGGATACTGGTCGACGCGCAACTGCACCAGGTGCGTCTCGTGGTACCGCGTGTGTTTTACGTGAACGCGCGCAAAGCGAGGCCCGATCCGGGGCCCAATGCGCTCTGGAAGAAGAGCTTCAAGTCTTTACCGCGTTCGCGTCCGGTGTACAACTTGTATCAGTACTCGTTGCCGGAGTCTCTGTTCCAAGAGCACAGTCGGGAGCTCCTCGCGGATCTGAGTAAACCAGAAATCGAAGGGATCTACGAGACGCAGGTGTCGTTGGAATTCCGAGCGATAATGCAACTGGGATGCGTGTGCGCGGTCGATCCGCGTGCCGCGCGTAGAATGGCGGACGGCGCCGACACCTTCACCTTGGATCAGCTGGAATTCAAGAGCATCGCCGTCCAGCATTACTTCAAAAGAGCCGAGTCGATCAACTACATCTTTCTTTATCACCACTGGAGCTCGAATCGTCAAAGGGCGTTGTGGGGCTTGTTTTTGAACGCCAGCAGGAAAAGTCACATATTCGTCTTGGATTCGGTGGCTTCCAATCAACTGCCAAACATGAATGTGTTGTACTCGCAGGAGCGCAAGGCGACGTTGGAGAAAAACGGCGAGGAGAAGATAAGCAGATTGCCGAAAACTATGCAGTTCACGATACAGACGGAAACAAGCTTTCAGCAGGTGTGCCGCACGCTGCAAACGGCTTTGACGACGTACAAGAATGAGAGCCACGGCGCCACGATTATCATTAATCAAACCGCTCTCGACAGGACGGCGCTGACGACCGAGATGCCGCTGCTGAATGAATTCCCTCTCGTCAGCACGCACGTGCGAGACGTGGAAAATCTGTACGGCACGTTGGAGTGGCAGAAGGTGGGGGCGAAGATGATGGTCAGGCACTACCTGAAGAGCCAGCAGATCGTCGAACTGATGATAGAACAATGCCGCTTCTTCCACGCGCCTATCGGCAACGTACCCATAGATCCCACCCTCTTCGGCGCGGATCTGTTCTACGCCAGGCACTTGCAGAGGAACAATTTCGTCCTCTGGTGCTCGCCGACGGAGAAACCCGACTTGGGCGGCAGCGAGAACGACGATAACAGGCTGCTGACGGACTTTGAGGAAAGTTCGAGTTGCGCCGCGAACAACTCGGGCACGTATTCCAGCGTATGCGTGCAGCTGGACGTGGAAAGCTTGGCGATCAACGCGCTGTTGCAATACTACCATATTCACGATGTAGATGGAACCAATACGTTTGTGACGTTCCACAATCAACAGCGTCCGTCTGTTCAGGTAAGTCCAGCCACCTAAACAAAACTTGTTTTGAGAAAATATTTTTTTTAAATTAACGATGCATCTTTTATGTGCGCATATTTCTTTTTATTGACAATTTTGCATTTGAATTCGACAGGATATAGCGACGGGGGATACCGCGACAATTATTCCCAGCTACGACGAAATCACTCTGTGCAACCCAGCGTTTAAAACATTGCGAAGCATGGTGAATGCGTGGTTGCTCGAAGTGTCGCTTTACAAAAACGTATTCGCAGATTATCAGTTGATCCACTTCTATCGGTATGTCATGTTATTCGATATATCACTCGTTGTGTTATATAAACACATATTTGTATGATTCCAGATGGCTGAGATCTTCGAATGCTTTGCTTTACGATCCTGCTCTGCGTCGCACTCTACACACTTACATGAAAAAGTTATTCATACAATTGATAGCAGAGTTCAAGACATTAGGTTGCATCATAGTGTTCGCAAATTTTAACAAAGTCATTGTGTGCACAAAGAAGAGATCCGTGAGCGATGCTTTAGGCTACATAGAATTTGTTGTTCAAACTATAAGGAACAAGGAATTGTTCCACAGTATCGAAATTACGTACGATCAATGTTGGGAATATCTAATATGGCTTGACTTGGTATGTCGATCTTATTTACGTAAAATAACACTAATTTCTTTAATGTATATTCCGTTTTTTTCCATCTACTAATTACTGTAATAAATTCAATACGAAACTTGTTGAATAGCACAATTACGCTGGTATTAAGGGGCAATTATCAAAGCATAGAAACGATGATACCAGAGAAAATGAGAATACTGCAGACGATACTGATGACACGGTAAATAAAATAAATAGTTTTATAATTATTTTTAGAAATCCCATCAATTATTGCGATTTAATATACTTTTTCCATCACCGAATACTTATTCATGATTACTTTATTTTTGTTTAGCCTCAAATAGTAATGAATTGGAGCTTGATGGAGTGCCTGCCACAAGAAGCGGGATGCCAAGCGAGTTTCAATGCTGTGACAGCAGGATATATAAACGCAGTGTATCAGTGTATGATGGAGACTGAAACGAATAATACTGTAAGGCCGAGAAGACAGAGCCAAAGTCAGTCGGTTGTAGGACCGCTTGGTTTAGGCGCATTGGAAAATACGGCGGAGTTTGCGAAGAAATTAATATCAGGAGAAATGTCCCAAAAATTATTCAAGTATATTCATGAATTTTGCAATTTGTCACAAAATTAGGTCAATAATTTTAACGATTTCTAAATTTTTGTATTTTCAGAATAGCGCAAAAGATACATCGGAATTTGCCAGAAAAAACATTAACGCTCAAAGAATATCCCAATTTGGATATGGGTGGAAAAGAAAGTATAAAGATTAACCCCGCTCTTGAATTAATCAAAGCAATATGCAAGGTAAGGACATGATTGTCGTTCACTTATTAAATACTTCAGGTAAAATCGCCGTCCAAGATATCGAAGATTTGGAAAATTTCAGGTTTTATCTCTGGACAAAGTTGTAGAACATGAAGTTTTTGACTTGAAAGCAAATCTATTACGGCTGATTGGAGTTGGCAGCTACGGCGATAATGTCGAGTGGAAGGAACCATGCATCTCTCTCATTCTACCGGAAATTATATGCAAAGCGTGTAATCACACGAGAGATATTGATCTTTGTAAAGATCAACATTACACAATTGAAAATAACAGGTACGTTAGATGCGTAGTTAACACAATTGGAATAAAAAGGCATCTGTTGCATTATCACATTGTTACAGGCACATGTGGAAATGTCCTTTCTGTGATACTTCTTACGATAATACGGAAATAGAATTTTTATTAATTGATAAATTAAACCGCAAAAGCATGGGTTATATATTGCAAGATCAACAATGTCGAAAGTGCAAGGAAATTAAGCGAGAAAATATGAACCTGCTGTGCTCTTGCTCGGGCGAGTACGATAATTTAATCCCGTATGACGAGATCACAACGTTTACAAATATATGTAAATCAATAGCCAACAAATGTAAAATGAATCTTTTGGCGGAGATAGTGGACAATACAAAACTCTTCGCAAGTTAGTAATAAAATAGAATAATAATTCAAGAATAATTCTTATGATGTTACATCAACTAAATTCATTAATTTCTTTCATTTGATTTGAATTATATCAGGTTAATGAAAGAGACTGAAATAATACATAACTGTAGTATAATATATTTTTGGATGACTTTTACGATTACTTAATATTTAATAATTCAACCGTCAGTACATGAAGATTCTATGATACACATCGACATTAACTTTTTACTCAATTTTACTTATCAAGACCCGTGTCCACAGGTGGATCTAAAACACAAAGGTAATAACTATAGCATCATTTTAATTCTATATACGTATGCTCATATATTTGAGTAAAAGTAAAACCTTTATAATAAAGTTTGAATTTACAAGTGCGTAGTTGTACCTAAAAGATAGAAATAAAAATTACGTACCATCAAATTTAAATTGAGGAAATTGTGTCATGTCCACTCCTTTACCACCGCCATATTGTGTGTTAAGTTTTTCTATTTCGGACTCCCGTTCCTTTATAATTTCTGGACTGGCATCAACTAATTTTCCAGATCTTAAATTGAAAAGAATATTTTTATAGCATTAAGTTATTTATTTTAATCTATTACTTTGTAACGATTAAGATAAAGATAATTGCAAAAGCATTAATTATATTTTAATAAATTTAAGTTATATCCATGCTCTGATTTTATATCAATTATTTACTTTTCTTTTTTTATCTTAAATTTTAATTGAAAGTATAATATATTTGCATATAACATATCAAGTGCAATTAATTATTACTCTAATACTGCTTTTGCAAGATTATAACTAAAAATATAGTTTGCATTCTTACAAAATAAAACGACTTCTAATCAGATTTTGAAAATATAATAACATTAGCTTGTAGAGTAGAAACAAAATATAATAAAAAATTACAATATATAATTGTCTAAAAAAAATGCACTTACACGCTCTTGGATTTGTAGTCGCGGATTTTATCAAGGAAGAGCTGCTGTATGGGGTCACTGGCTTTCTGTGAAGCTGGAATATTGGTGTTGATGCTACGTTTGATAGTTTTTGGCAAACTAACGATGAAACGTGACCTCAGCATGATGGCCTAAAAAAAGAAATTATATATAATTTTTAAAGATTATTTTATATAACTGTCAATAAGGATAATTTCTCCTGTATATATTGCACGCTACAAATTTCTATTTAAGTAACTTTTTTATTGAAAAATGTAGGTGATTATTATTAAATTGAGAATTATTTGTGTTAAATATCAAATTTTGTTAAAACAAAAATAAAATTTTATTATTCGTTAAATTTCTCTTACGTAATAAACGCAATGATATTTGTTGGTTAGCTCAGTTTAAAATGAGTGACATACACAGATTAAAACACTTGTTTTAGTTATAAATAAACCAATTGCAATAATGTTGATGATATTATATTATGTATATATCAATAAATATTTAATATAACAAATTTACTTCTTATGTCAGCGTTGAGTCGCGTATAACCTAATATTTTGATCACAGAATAATCAGAAGAACCAAGAACGAACAGACGTCGCAAATGCTCTAGACATGAACTAAATATTATTAAAGATGTGGAATTGCGAATAAATTTCATAAGGATGCCGTCACATACCAAGATCTATAGAGAGAAGGTTACCTCACGCGCAAAGAGGGACGAGCGGCAAGAGACGCAAATGCTGAGCGGGGCGAACGGCAAGAGGGGCAATGATGATCTCATCGACAAACAGTAGCTGTCTCTCTCGCACGCTTTAGTGTTTTCTCTCTCGCTCCTTTAATATAGAAATGCTTTGAGTTTTTATCGAAAAAATACTTTTATTTTGTAAAATATTGATAGCACTGGAAATTGCGTAATAATAATTGAAAAGTAAATTAGAAAGGCGCTATAAATTACATATATTGCAAATTATAGCGCTAGATATTTAACGTTTATAATGTTAAATATCGCTGCAACAGATGCATTTGTAATACAAATTGCTTTGTACTCGTATTTAGACTGTAATATCAATGAAAATAAAATATAATTTGAGGATATACACAAAAAACATCATTTGTAAAGTAATAAAATAAAAGAAAAAATAGTACATATTTAAAAATTATTTTTAAAATAATATTTATATGCATTATTTACAAAAGAAATACTATAAAAAAATTTATTTTTTATATTTAATTGTGAAAACCTCAAAAATTGTCAAGAAATTGTAACTGAAATTCATAAATGTAAGTACAATTCTAGGGTAATATAAAAAGCATCATACACAAATTTATTATGATACAAACTTAAATAATAAAATTGTAATATATGTTTCAACATTGCAAATGTGAATATTTATATGATAAAATTTACAAAGTGTTAACAATTTTCAAATATTTGCTAATAAAATATTATTGAAATGTTTCTGTTGAAATCTTGAAATAATACTTTAAAAAAAATATGATGGGGTATATATTAGGGATCATTAAATATGCGGCAACATTGTGATTATAAAATTTTATAAGTATCTATAATAATAAAAATACATATGTAAACTTTAATTACTAAGAAACGATAGTCACTGCACGTAGCAAAACTAATATGTGTCAGGATGGGATCAACGGAGCGGTAGGCGGAATAAAATAAATGTCCAGAGGCCCTTGTGTGTTGTTGACGCACTTTATTGCGCACCATGTGCCTCGTCTGAGTTCCGGTCTAGAACTGCCTTACTAACTTTTCTCGCATACAGTTCTGTTCGATTCTTTACTTTCGAGATTAGGGGTCGATATATATATATCGACCTAACTAAGTATCGAGATATAAGTCGCCATTTATAAAATACGTTCTGGACAACCTTAATCTAGTTTCTTATTCGTGATTGGCTTACAGCTCGGCCAATCCTGCGAGTACATTCGTCCCGGATGTTTTAATACATGAAACAAACAAAATATAATACGATGACAATGTTTTCGCACCGATAAAATAAAAATAAAATATGTCGCAAACAAAAGCAAAAATTATAAAAAATGTTCATAAATCAGTCTCTTCGGGCTTTTCTGCCAATCACAGTTCTGTTACTGAGTATCACTTCACTGCTTAAATGCTACTTAACTTAAATACAATGTGTAATCTTAAATATTAGACCTTAAAATATTAAGCCTTAATCTTAATTCAATTCAGATAACGGTTTAAACCATAGTTTCAATCGGTCAGGTGAAAGAATTGAATTATAGGGTTTCTGAGTTATCGGAAACCCAGGAATATCTTCAATAACATAACGATTTTTGTTAAGGACTTTGGAAACCAAATAAGGACCTTTATATATAGGTTTTAGTTTACGATCTTCACCGGGCTTGGAAGCCGAGTCACGTATTACAACATAATCTCCTGGTTGATACAGAGGTGGTTTTTTATGTCTTTGATCGTAATATTCCTTGTTATATTGCTTGATTTTATTGGTAGCTTCTACGGCTATTTCTCGACTTACGGTTCTATCTTCGTTCAAATTCAATTCTGTTTTGGCTAAGGTACAGAGAAATGAAGTTAAATCTGAATCTGGTCGATTACGTAACTCATAGCCCAATAATAATTTTGATGGGGAGGCTTTAATGGATTTATGATACGTATTGTTCATTACGTATTGGATGTCATTTAGACAATCAGACCAAGTAGCTTGATTTTCCACTACCTTTCTAAGAGAGGATTTTAAAAATCTATTAATTCTTTCCACCAATCCGTTCGCCCATGGTGCAGCTACGGCTACCAGATGATGCTTAATCATTCTATTTTCAAGAAATTCGGCAAATTCACCAGAAGTAAACGCAGTTCCTCGATCCGAAATTAAAACTTTCGGGTTACCGAAGGTAGAAAAGATAGGATTTAAATGTTTGATTACTTCCTTTGAACTAGTCGTTTTGCAAGGACAAAGCCAAGTGAATCTAGTGAAAGCATCAACCAATACTAATATATGTTTATATCCATTTAGAGTTATAGTCAAAGGACCAAAATGATCTAAGTGTACTACGTCAAATGGGACATCTGGTGTTTCTGTAGTTTGCAGATTTCCTCGTTCACAATTTGAAGAAGCGTTGGCGAATACACACACCATACAATTATTTATATGTTCTCTCAGTTTACTACGCATAGACGGAAACCAGTAATTAACTCTCAGACTCTCAAATGATTTATCAAATCCGCAATGCGCTAAATTATCATGATATAAGTATAACAAATGTTTAACCATAGTGTCAGGTACGAAAAATCGTGGCTTATCAAGACACTTACGATATACTAGTCCTTCTATAAGAGTAAACTTTTCGTGCTCAGCTTTCTCTAGTTGCTGGGCCAGTAATTGGATTTGAGGATCAGCAAGCTGTTTAACTTGCAACTCTTTTTCTATAGATACCGATTCAATTGTAGAAACAATACGGCTAAGAGCATCTACGTGAACCATTCTCCGGCCTTCGCGATGCAAAACTTTAAATCTATAATCCTGAAGTCGAAGCGTCCATCTCGCGATTCTTGGATTCAAATGAGCCTTGTTCAGAGCATAAACTAGCGAATAACAATCAGTAATCACTGTAAAGTTAAGGCCATAAAGGTAAATATGAAATCTCTCTATTGCTTTTACTACCGCTAAAGTTTCCAATTCAAAAGAATGATATCTGCTCTCTGCAGAATTGGTAGTTTGACTGTAGTAGGCTATGGGAGCCCATTGACCCGATTTTTGCTTTTGCAATAAGATAGCAGCTACTGCGATAGAGCTAGCATCCGTATGCAGTTCTGTTTCTAACAGTGGGTTATATAGTCTTAATACAGGGTATGCTATTAGACAATCTTTTAAATGAGCAAAAGCTTGTTGACAATTATCATCAAAACAAAATTGAGTAGATTTCTTCAAAAGATTATGTAGAGGTTTAGCGGTTGAGGCAAAATTAGGTATGAATTTCCTGAAATAACTTGCCAAACCTAAAAATCTCTGTAACTGTTGTACATTAGATGGGACGGGAAAATTCTGAACTGCTTTTACATGTCTATCACTCAGGGTAATACCCGTTGTCGAAATAACGTAACCTAAATATTCTATTTTTGTTTTCAGGAAGCAACATTTGTTATAATTTAAATCGAATTCATAGCTTTTCAACAACAATAATGTTTGCTTTAAAACATCTAAGTTTTCCGCAATTGTGGAAGAGGGTATCAAAATGTCGTCTATATACACGATAACTAGATCCTTTCTAATAAGAGGCTGTAAAATTTGAACAATTCTTTTTTGAAATTCGGCAGGAGCTTCACAAAACCCGAATGGTAATCTGGTATATTCAAATTGCCCATCTGGAGTAGCAAACGAAAAATATTTCATGAAATCTGGATGAATCTTTATTAAATGGAATCCATCCTTTAAATCCAGTAAGGTGAAAATAGTTTTATTCCCTAACCTGGATAAACAATCTTCTATCAAGGGAAAGGGGTATTTTTGTTTAACTACACGTGCGTTTAGAGGTCTTAAATCAACACAAAGTCTTAACTGTCCATTTTTCTTTCGAACAGGTACCACTCTCGCACAATACGGCGATTGGCTATATTGTATGATTCCCCTATTTAGTAAATCGTCAGTTATCTGTCTAATTTGTAGACGTTCATTATACGCAAAACGTCTGGGCGCGAAAGCGTATACAGAATCGTCTTTAAGTGTTACTTTTACACTATAGTCGTCTTCAACGATAGGAACTTTAGTTTCATTAACTGTTCTTAACAAATCAGTCAGTTTTTTATCAATTTTTTCATCAAAATCAGTTTTAATATTCGATAATTTAATATCCCAATCATTTGAGGGATTTTCTAAAACGTCTGTTGACGCAACCTCATTGAACAATTTAACTTTTTCAGCTAAATCTATATCAGCTGATTTACGTATTATTATTGTTAAATCGTTATCGTTGTAGAAATCACGACCTAAAACTATGTCATTAGACCAAAAATAGTTATCTAAAATATGAAGTTTAACCTTAGTTTCGTGCGTCGGTAGAGCCGACAATTTCAATGTAACAGTCTTAGAACCAATAACTGAAATCTTTGTATCGTTTAAAGCTTTAAATTGGTTTACTACTGGTTTGTCAAAGTGAGCATTATTATCAATAAATTTTTTGTACGTTGACAACCGAACAAAAGAGGCCGGACTACCGGTATCGAGTAAAGCTAACAAATTGCACGTAATATTATTTAAAGAACAAATTTCAACAGTTGAGTTACTTATCTCAAACCTTCGAGTCGAATTCTTATCGAGGCAGGCTACCGTTGGCAGATCCTCCTTAGATTCTTCGGCTGCTGCTACCGGGGCTGCTGATGACGTGAGTGAAGACTGCTCTTTTCGCTTTAGTTTGTAGCAATCCGACTTGATGTGTCCTTTCACTTTGCAGTAATTGCAAACAAGATCCTTTGAACTCTTCGCAAGAAGAGAAGTAGTTTTCTTCGTTAAGTCAGTAGAATCCTTAGTTTTTTCCTTCCTTATTGGAGGAGGCGAGTTCCTTTTGGATGGAGCACCGCAAGAACTAACAAGATGATCCATATCTTCCAGAAATTCTTCTATTGATTCAGATTTCCGCATTGCAGCAATTCCTCTGAGAGACATATTACCAATACCGTTTATTAATAATTGAATACGGTCACGAACTGGCAACTGAAGATGATGCATCATTTTTAACTTTTGATTAGCGTATTCTTGAAAGCTTTCCTTAGGGTAGATCCATTTACGAGCGTCCACTTTCTGCATCGCAACGTGGAAAGGAACCCTTCTTTTGAATCTTCTTACGATGGCTTCTTTAAACGTATTCCATGTTATTCCAGCAAGGTTAGTTTCCAAATCGAACCAATCTCTAGCGTACTTCTGCAACTTGCTAGTACATGCTAACAAAGTGATATTATCCGAAATTCCATGCACACTGGCTGCTAATTCAACCCTACGTACCCAAAGTTCGACATCTTCGTCTTCCGTTCCACTATAGACGGGAATCTGGCTCGCCAACAACGATACCGCTTGAGCAGGAGGTACGTTTGACAGCGATTGATTAGTTGAACTATTCGTTGTACTAAACGGACTTAATGGTATCACAGCAGGTTCAGGATTAATAAAAGAGGTAGATTGACTTCTATTAACATTACCTTGATTGTTATCCATCAATTGAGCAATCATAGCCCCTTGAGCTTTTATTTCCTCATGATATGTCTTCATTTGCTCTTGCTGACATCTTATTTGTTCCAATAAACTAGAAAATGCTGATTGCCAAGCATTATCTGCGGATTGAGCGGAAGTATTTGCGGATTGAGCGGAAGTACTATTTGTTCCACTTTCACTAGATGCGGCTGCATCCCTTAAATCAATCGATTCTCGATTCTCACCACGTGTTTCCTTTGCGGCAAGATCCACTAAGGCGTCGATGCATTTATGATGAGCCTTAAGAGGGGTAAGACCGTATCTCTCCATTAATTTCATGAGGTCCACTAACGAGAGCTTCTCTAATCTCGCACGATCCAACTCCTTTTTGTGATCCATTTCTAATGTGTATCACCTTCACTAATTAGTCGAACGGTCTAAATGTTTAACTCAATAACCGTTACATCGTGTCCAGTTGCACAAGACAAGAGCCAATCAGCACGTGTCGTTCTGGTGACAAACCAATAGAGCGTAGCGTCTAACAAAATGGTTGCCACGATGCAAGCCAATCATCGACGGCGACTCTTATGAGGCCCGAAAATGGCGGTACTAACGCGAACCGACGCGATGACCACGCGGACGCGATAAAGATGGCGGTGGATAAAGGACATTAATTGATCCTTGCTGCACTGTGCACTAATGTGCTCAACACCCTTACAGTTAATGTGCACTAATGTATCAAATACAACCGTAAACGGTCCAAATCGATCACAGTTGATCACAAATCCGGTCAAACCGATGGTTCGAATCCCACTTCTGATGCTGTAAACTTTAATTACTAAGAAACGATAGTCACTGCACGTAGCAAAACTAATATGTGTCAGGATGGGATCAACGGAGCGGTAGGCGGAATAAAATAAATGTCCAGAGGCCCTTGTGTGTTGTTGACGCACTTTATTGCGCACCATGTGCCTCGTCTGAGTTCCGGTCTAGAACTGCCTTACTAACTTTTCTCGCATACAGTTCTGTTCGATTCTTTACTTTCGAGATTAGGGGTCGATATATATATATCGACCTAACTAAGTATCGAGATATAAGTCGCCATTTATAAAATACGTTCTGGACAACCTTAATCTAGTTTCTTATTCGTGATTGGCTTACACATATATGTTGTATTAATCTGTTAATTGCGTTAAATTAATTAATAATTTTTTTATATTTATTGGCGACTCTTCTTTGATTATCTTCAGCTTTCTTCTTATTACCTACGTGCTTGCGATTTTTTTTGGCAGTATTATAAAATTTAATGAGTACATAAGTTTTTTGGAGAATAAATGCAAGCAAGTGACAGTTAGAAACAGTTAGAAAAGGAAGAACTTTGAAAGAGAGAGACAGCTACTGTTTGTCGATGAAATCATCATACTCTACCCTTCCTTCATCGCCCCTCGCCGTCAAGCTGTTTCTAGCTCCCCCCTTACTTCATCGTCTCTCGCCGACAACTGGTTTTCCTGAGGTAACCTTCTCTCTATAGATCTTGGTCACATACAGCCCGTAATCCGTAATCTGCACCGGAAGTCCGCAAAAGTTACTAGGTATTTCGTCCATAACGTTACGTGTGTTTTTATCTTTTTGTGTCCCATGGAGCCGTAATTCCATGAAATTTCCGTAAAAGCTACTACAAGTTACTAGTTATTACTAGTAATGCTTTCTCTAATTTTATTTATTTAACTAAATTTGACGATTTAATTAAAACTTTTGTTAAAATCATAATATATTTTGTAGTTTTCTTATGAATAAAATACAAATAAACAATTATAATCTGTTAAATAAAAAATAGTACTACCGTTACGTCTGTATTTACGGCTTCATGGGACACAAGGAGATAAAAACACACGTAATGTTACAGACGAAATACCTAGTAACTTTTGTGGACTTCCGGTGCAGATTACGGATTACGAGCTATATGTAACGGCACTCTAAAGAGGGACGGAGGGGCGGTGGAGCGTCTCAACAGGAGGAAAAGAAAAATAGCGCAAAAGGGTTGCGCGGGGGGGATAAAAGAGGATGGGTAAAGCCTCTTGGCAGCGCCAAGTGTTTTTATATTTTTTAATAAATATTTTATTTTAATTAAATTTTTTAAATTTTGTATGTGCACTAAGAATAACATATTACTTACTTTTTAGAATCAAATTTTGATCAGTTTTATTTATATATATTATGTATATTTTATGTATGTTTATTTTGAATTTGCACCTTGAATAATATATCAGTTACTTTTGATGTTGGTAATATATTAAAAATTTAGATAATTATTAAAATATAAACATATTGGAGTGTCTTTTTTGGAACTTGGCCAGACCTTATCATTTATCAATTTTTGTGCTATAGTAATTTACTAGATCGCTTGTGAATTGCTGCAACAAGTTGCATGCAGGCTCGTCTGATACAAGTTTTTTCATATAAGTGTGGCATAAGAAAAAAACAGAGAAAAACAATGGGATTGTTTTGTCTCTTTATTTATAGGCCGGCGTCACATAGAACCCGTAATCCGTAATCCGCACCGGAAGTCCGCAAAAGTTACTAGGGATTGCGTCCGTAACGTTACGTGTGTTTTTTCTCCTTGTGTCCCATGGAGCCGTAAATACACACGTAACGGTATTACTATTTTTTATTTAACAGATTATAATTGTTTATTTGTATTTTATTCATAAGAAAACTACAGAATATATTATAATTTTAACAAAAATTTTAATTAAATCGTCAAATTTAGTTAAATAAATAAAATTAAAAAAAGCATTACTAGTAATAACTAGTAACTTTTAGTAACTTTTACGGAAATTTCATGGAATTACGGCTCCATGGGACACAAGGAGATAAAACACACGTAACGTTACGGACGCAATCCCTAGTAACTTTTGCGGACTTTCGGTGCGGATTACGGATTACGGGTTCTATGTGACGCCGGCCATAGGCTGTTGGAAAGCCTCCATTTTTTATATACATATGTGTAGAGTATACATGAATATATACATGTATAAAATTCAGTGAAGAGAGTGTACAACAAAAAGAGATAAAACAAATCGAATGATCTTTTTGACTGATCGCATCTTGAGCAGCACGGCGGTTCTCAATTTGTATAGATTTCATTAAAATGATGTAAACATATAAAATATAATAAAAAAATTTTAAACCGATTTTGCTTTATTTAATAAAAATTACCAAATAACTTTTTTATTTCTTTGTGATCAAAGTGGTGTCTTTCCGTAAAATCTAATTCATAAAGATTAGAGCCTTTAAGAACATAAATATGAGTGTTATCAAATTCTAAAGCACATATACCTCCTCTATATTTGTCCATAGTATACGTCTAAAAATTTTTAAGACAATAATAATTTACTAATAAAGTACATGATACAAATAATTTAAAAATAAAATACAAACTTGAATGGCATCACTTTGTCTCTGATCCCATAGAACAATCTTAATATATCCCGTTACAAAAGTGTACCGATTATCTGATGAGCAACACAATGATAAGCCATATTTTGAAGAATCCCATGTACGTACAACTTTGGATGTTCTGAAATGATAGTAGCAAATATAAAGAAATTAAATAGTTAATTAATATTGTTACGTCCTGATCAGACTTTACGATTCTTTTCTTTTTATTAAATACCAGACCTAGTAAACACGGGACCAACAAAAACTCTTAAAAAATATTATAACGCCAGAGCTGTTTTTCTCACGAGACACCATGAGCTCGAACTTTCTCACAGAGAAAAATAGCAAGGGGAATAGATATTTGAAAATACTTTGGTCGGTCAGCGTGCTTATCGTCGTCAGAAAAATCATAAAAGTCAAAACTCGCGGTAACCGGAGTCCTTAGTCGACTCCAGATGTTTAAAGTAAGAAATAAAAACTGGCACCAGCTAGCCATATATTTGGATTCCGCCTACGGAAACCCTAGTAGATAAGGTTTTACCGAGTGACGATCGGGCAATGACCACAGTCGCACGCCTAGAAGGCATGACACCTGATACGGTGCACGTGTTCAGTAGGTCTGGGAAACCGAGATGCATTAATCGCACTCTCCACGCGACTCCAGGGCCACGCGACAGTCGTAAACTGTCAAATTTATTAGATCAGTGACCCAAGGTCTCGCGAACTCATATACCGATTCTCAACCCTCCAATCCGAAAGCCGGGAATCGGGGCAAGCACCTCTATAGACCACCCTTTGTTCCGTCGTACGGTCTAAAGACTACGCCCACCTAGATCTTAAGACACTGAGATGCACCCCACCTATACTAATTAACACCAACCGGGTTACGCCATCTCAAAAACCTACCCCCATCGCTTATGGACCCGAAACGACGCTATTCCTTATTCGTTAAGGCCCCTTTCTTCCTACCCCCATTCCAAGTAACTTAATTACCTAAACCTAATCCTATTAGCTAAAAATGACGCCACCCTCCCCCACATTAAAAATCTTCTCACAAGACTAATTCCTATTCGATCCCCGCTTCAAAAACCTAAAATTTTCCAAATGGATCCACCCCAAGAAAAGGGTATAAAAACCCGTATTTTGGTGGCTCCAAACGTCAATTATACACAATTAGTCACTCAGTTCATCAAGCAAGTTTTGCCAAGTCCTTCAGACAGTTTTTCGAGTAGTTCGGGCCGCGAATTAAACAAGTCGATACTTTGTCGCGACCAGTGGTGCATCTCAAGTAGAGGGTCCATCACCCTGACGACACCATCCCGCAGCAGGGTACCCATACGTTTACAAAAGGGTCCGACGCCTACACACCATCCCTCAACGGGGCGCCTGTTCAGAACCACCGAACATATTCAACCCGATCCGAAACTATCCTGCAACGAGTAAGTCAGTTCATTCCTCTTTATTTTATTATTTCTTCTGTCCTCCCTCCGGAAAAATAAAACACTCACACACACACACACACTATTGTAAAGAATACACAAATAAAATTATTAACACATGCGATCAAGAATTAAGTTTTTGTATCCTAATTATAAATTCAATCAAATTAAAATGTTGTCTTTAATAAATTAAACTTTTGTCCTTTTTCATTTAACCACACCCTCCTCGTTCGTCATCCCCTCACACCTTCCCTCTCAAATTGCGCACAAAGGTTCCGCCCCGGGTAATAGGGATTCAATTCCTTGACCCAAAAAGGGAACCACGAGCGGTTGACTTGTTGACGGAGTAAAAACGACTCTTCCAGTCGCTGATCCGTCGCAAGTCCTAAACGTGCCGCTCGGCTCGTGCGGTCAGGCCCGTTTACGTCGATCGCCGAGCCCAACGAAAAAAAATTCTACATCTATCAGGACGTAACAATATCAACAATAAGATTTATTACCTCATGTCCATTTTTTTAATAGAATGCTCAAAACACATGAGAATAGTTTGAGGATCCTCCCATAGTAGTTGCCGACAAGTACCTCCAAATTTTTTATCCATTACATGATAACTAAAATTGCTATACATTAATATGTATATTTTATTCCAATAATACATAAAATCCTATGTTTTGTCCAGCGAAAGAATGGTCCACGGTTAAATCAAAAATTCGTCTGTTTCGTTCAAGTCTTTCCTCACGGAACGCTTAGAAAGCCCGCCATTCCACACAATTGTACTGATTGTGCAGCTTTTTAATGCCAGCGAGTGGCGCAACGCTCTTTCCACTTTGACTGCTATGCTTCTATGCGCAGACCGGGTTTTTCTCTCGCTGGACAGAGTATAGCTTTATATACGGGCAAAATGTTTGTATCAGACTACACATTAAATATTGAAAATAAAAATTATAGATTGAAATTTGACCAATCAAGATAAAGAATTTTTGGCTTTTTTTGTATTGATTGGTTAAACTTCAATTTTTAATTTTCAATCTTCAATGCGTAATCTGATGCAGGCTTAACGACGGATCCTTCCACTATTTGAAAGAGAGAAAGATATATTTTTATTTTCTCTTATGCCCACGTTCTTCACTTATTATTGGATAGAAAATCAACAGTTTATACTTTATAGATATACAGACAGGCCAAAAAGTTTTTACGCTTAATTCGTAGGTATTGTACCGATTGTACACTTGGTCACAGAAATGCCTTAATATATGAACTTGAACGAGTGTGAATTTCACAAGCAAATTTAAATGTGCCTTGACACTCGTTGACAAATACATGTGTAAGGGTCTATCCAGACAAACTTGCATGATTGGTCCATAAGCAAATGCATAAAGAACTGGACCAATTAATTTTTTTTAAGCACATGTTTATGCGACTATGCAAGTTTGTCTGAATAGGCCCTAAGACATTCCTGTGTCTGGTGTGTACCTACTACGCCAAACACAGTCAAAAATTTCGAACTTAACTGTATGTGAAAAGACCATAGACATAGGAATAAGGAGACAGAGCATAAAATCTTACTTTAGGCGAGAGGAGTGAAGCCAGTTCCGCGGTGCGGGAAATAGCAGTCACGTGATATTTTGGTGCCACATTGGGATTAGTTGTAGCATAAATGCGGCACCAAAGTACCATGTGACCGTAGTCCCCGCTCCTCGAAAGCGGCTTCACCCCTTGCGGCTTACACTCCGTCTCCTTATTCCTATGTCTATGGAAAGGACAGCAACACATGACATGTAGTTCTCTCCCGCAAGAAGCGATTCAGTGCCCATTCCCGTATATATAATTCAGTACTCACTAACAAGAAAGTTTTGATAACCCAAAAATTCTAAAAAATTTGAAATTTTGCAGAAAAATAATACATATAAATCTAATCAAAGAGCTATTTTTTGTTTTAAATAAAAAATAATTCTAGGGGTGGAAACACTCTTCAAAGAAATTCCGATTTTTCGAAAGATATTTCCCCCTCTAGAATTATTTTTTGCCAAAACAAGAAATAGCTTTTTGGTTAGGTTCATATATTATATTTCTGCAGTTTCAAATTTTTTAGAATTTTTGAGTTATTAAACCGTCCTTGTAAGTTATAATTAGAAATGTTATTAAATCGAATCATATAATAGTGTCTGTAAACATAGTCAATGTTTAAATCAACATTTGTAGAAATTGATCAATTAATTGAAATATCACTTACTTTTTTTCAATATCGTAAATTAGAATCGACGTTGATGATAGATTAGAACCACAGAAACTAGCAGCAAATTTTGTTCCTATAGGGTCAAATGAGATTGAGGTTATATTATTTAGGTTGCCAAAACAATAGTCATCAGGTTGTTCCACGTCGACTCCATAAAATATTTGCTTTTCTTCCGTACAACCATTTTTATCGTCTGTATATTTCAGTATCTACGCAAAAACAAACTTTTTACATACTACATTAAGATAGCATTATTGCAATTTTTCTTGAATCTTACCTTTATTAAATTGGAAGAACCAATTATAATGTGTTGTGATGTTGCGTCTATGAAATCAATTTTTTCATCTACATCATGTATTACTGAATATTTAAGATTATTTCTTTTATCCTTTTTTGATTCAATTCTCCAGTGTTTAATAATACCATCTCTGCAAGAATTTTGTCAAAATTAAAAATGAAAAAAAAACATAAAATACAGTATTTATAAATAAATACTTACACGTCGCCACTTATAATATAATCATCGCAATGAGCAATAGATTTAATAAAAGCGTAATTATCTCCCACAATTTTTTTATGTTTTTTAATAGTACCGTCCTTTGCGCGATTATAAGCAAGAAAATAATCTCCACAAAACCAAATCGTATTTTTAGTCATTTGTAGGCATTTATTACTACTATAATGTACTCTACACATATTCCTTTTTTCTTCATATATATTACTTTCTTTATAACTTGCAGATATCCAGTTGCAATATGTAATAAATATAGAATCATATGAAGATAATAATGGTTTGCACCTGTAAAAAAAAATAAGACGTGTTTTTCAATATAATCTTATGTAAAATCGTGTGTATTCTATATTCTGAAAATATGTAAATATTAAAATGTATTTTAAAAATATAATTAAAAAATTGAATAAAGTTTTGCATAATTAACAACAAGAAAAAAAGTTGTAACTTAACGCTAATATGTGAAAAAGTTTTATCGACAAATATTGTATTAGATTTGAAAAAAAGTATGTTTATTAGAAACACTTTTCTATTAATTCTTTTAATTGGACAAATTTAGATTAATTTAAAAGTGGTTAATGATGTCATTGCATTGTCTCCGTCAATAAAAATGGAATATATACCTAGTTTTCATCGTCAAAACGTTGGTACGCGTATAAAGTTTGGTGCCCACTTTGATAGAAATATTTTTCTAAAAATATAACGAAATTTTGCTGAAATGTATTTGAAAATTTCTCTCAATTGACCCCAATTATTAATTTCATAAATATTTCAGCAATTTTTCATTAAAAAGTAACAGTTTTCAGTTCAATTCAGTAAATTTCATAATGATAATTATTTAAAAACTTTTTTATTACTTTTCAACAGTATATTTTAACTTTCCTTATATTTCATAATATTACATTAAATTTTTATACGGAAAATTATGATTCATTTTGAAATATATTCAGTAATTTTTCAAAAACTTTTGTTTCACTTTTCATTGATTTCATAGCACTGTCAGCAAAATATTTTTATTAGAGTAGCCAATCAAAAACGTTGCAAGAAAGACAGACGTCACCCGGCAATGTAGCTCTCTCTTCTTCCTAGTGGAATCAGCCCTACTTCTTCAAGGCGCTTTTCAATGGCTTTGTTTACTAACGCTTGGTGCTGGTCCTAGGTTGTTTTTCAGCAAAGGACACAAGTTGACAGAAATCGACACAAGTATCACTCTGTCTTTGTTCGATATTCAATGAGCAACAGAGAGAATAATACTTTTGTGTCGCTTGTGTTTTTTGGTGAAAAACTACTTTAGTAGAGCACTAAGGCCTGTTCTACAATACGTCGTATATCGGATAACTTATGGATAAACAACACTACAATTTACTCGCAAAAGATAAATTTCAATTTTTTCTTTAAATGACATACATTCAACACCTTACCTAGGAATAACCTGAACAACAAACATTCCTCGCAGATCTTGCAGCAATATTATAATAGTATTCAGGTGATTTTAGAATGTGAACGGTGAACGGAGCTACAAAGTTCGAGCAGCTTAGAAGACATAACCTAATCATCATAAACTTTTCAGCTCAGCGACAAAGGGGCGAGAGGGCAAGGAGCAAGATCTATAGAGAGAAGGTTACTTCAGTAAAACCGGTTGTGAGCGAGGATAAAGGAAGGGAGGGAGCTAGAAACAGCTTGACGGCGAGGGGCGATGAAGGAAGGGGAGAGCATGATGATCTCATCAGCCAACAGTAACAGTCTGAGATAGCTTCTGCTCACAGATGACATCATCATTGCCCCTCTTGCCGCTCGTCCCTCTTTGCGTATAAGGTAACCTTCTCTCTATAGATCTTGGACAAGGAGTGGAGGAATAGAATAAAAATGGCGCAGACAAGAATACTCACGTTTATATGTTTAGTCCTAGCAGTTGCGGCGCAGGCGATAATGGCTTAATTTACACCGATTGTTTAGTACGCGTACTAAATACTAAATCTGCTTCTTCGATAGGTATAAATTGTTTAGTGTAAAATCTACACCAATCAAAGAAGCAGATTTAATACTTGGTACGCGTACTAAACAATCGGTGTAAACTAAGCCATTAGAGGATTCATACCAAGATCTATAGAGAGAAAGTTACCTCAATAAAACCGGTTGTTGGCGGGGAACAATGAAGGAAGGGGGGAGCATGATGATCTCACCGGCAAACAGTAGCTAAGGTCTGTTCTTTATAGCTGAACTGGTTACACTAGTTCAGAGTTTATCTTTGTCCTTCCAATATGAAGGGGAAAAGATAAACTTTGAACTAGTGCAACCAGTTCAGCTATAAAGAACAGACCTATAGCTTCTGTTCGCAGATGACATCATCATTGTCTCTTTTGCCGTTCGTCCCTCTTTGCGTATGAGATAACCTTCTCTCTATAGATCTTGGATTCATACTGCGTACGATGTCTAGAAATTCTAGTTAAAGATATTTTATCGTCTAGAACAGGCCTGGCCAAAAGCCTCGGCCCCCACTATCTCGCCGTCCCCACTTTTGTTTGTTTGCTATTTTTTGTTCTAAGCTTTAAAACAAAAGATAGCGAACAAACAAAAGTGGGAACGGCGAGATAGTGGGGGCCGAGTCCCCATCCAGCGGACTTTGAAGGCTGCTCGCGAGCAAGCTTTTGGCCAGGCCTGGTCTAGAAAACAAGCTTTAATATTGGACATCGGACGTCGTATGTTGGACATCGGACACAGTATGAATCTTTCATAAGGAAAGGGAAGGAGGTGTCAACCACAAAAATCTGCTAAAATACTCAACTAATTCCGAGCACTGTTCTAGAATAAATTGCAATATAATTATAGATTAAGCTTTATTTAACTTACCGTTCATAAAATTTTTTCCGTTTCTGATTTGTGATGCTGACAAATAAATGTTGACTTTTTTTATTTAATGTATCGCATGCCACACTATTAAATTGTCTGCATACTATACTAAGCTGATATAAAGTATATACATCACAGAAATTGAAAATTATTTCTAATATCTCGTTCGGAAAAATATACTTAACAGACATATTTGTCTTCTTAATTGAACGTTACCACGTGAGAATATAGATATTATAACCGGTATGTTCACTTCACTGGACGTTATACTTTTTTATTTTTAAAGTGGAATATCTTCAGCTTAAAATCTGCTATTCGACACAAACCCTCTAGATCCTATTGACTACCACGTTAAAATTCCTTAGAACTCTATTCAACTTTTTAACAAATCGGTAAATTTCAGCAACAATCCTCACTCCTCCCGCCGGGAAAACACACAGAACAACTCATCACCAAAATCCACTAAAATATAAGTACACTGGAAACAAGACGGGCCAGATTCAGAAGCTGCTAAATTTGTACAACACTGCGGCCCAATGAAGGTACAATTTCATGTAGTAAAGTTTGCTGACGAAGTTCCCCCACTCCGCCGAAAACGGATCTAAGATCTATAGAGAGAAGGTTACCTCAGGTAGTTTTCCACCAATAAGACACAAATAGACACAGTGTCAGGCACAAAACTATTGTGTGAAGCCGCTTGTTGAAACATTATAATTCTTAGTACAGCCATAGTTGGCGTTCTATAGTAAATTTTTTTTTGAAATTTTACTCATATGTATATGTACATCTGCTTTAATTGCATAGTAAGTATAATTTACAAAAATAAATTTTGGATTTCACAATTTTCATAAAATAATATAGTACATAAAATATAATAGTACATAAAATAATATTTCCCTAAGTTTGTCAAATAATTGGCAGCCATGAATTGAACACAAATCACCTCGACTCTTTGACTATAGAAACATGGATTGCTAGTAGTAAAATAAGAGTGTAATGAACAACGCCACCATGGCCCTTACCCAAGAACTAAAATATCATGACGTCACATGCGTACACAATACAAAGCATGATCGAAAACGATCAACAGCCGGAGTCCTCATCAGTTTATTTATTTTATACAATTAAAAAATGGGTCGTTATTGTTTTGTGGAAAGGTGCAATAGTTCAAAATATAAACGTCAACATGACGATAATGATACCAGTTTGCGATTTTTTGGGTATATTATAGTTTGTGTGATTCTAATTTGTATAATACTAGAATACTTTCTAAAATGTGTAGTTTACGAAGTAAAAATATTTATCTGCTTAAATCAATGAAGAAATCAGTATCAATCTCACTGAAATTTTAACTTTTAATGTCAAAGTATTAATAATTTAAGTTATTATTATTCATTTACATACTATTTTAGTATTTTTATTTTGTCTTGTCGCATATTATAATAAACATATTAAATATCTTAATAAAATAACGTGATGTTTATATAATTCGAGAGAATAATTACATACATATGAATAATAGATTTCCGAGCAATCCAAGTCTTAAGGAGAAGTGGATCAAAGCATTAGTAACTTTAAATAAACAAGAAAGTGCACGAAATGTACCGAAAAGTAGTCGCATCTACATTTTACACTTTACATCAAAGTGTATAGAACGTTTCGGTTATGAACAATTTCGATTAAAATCAAATTCCATCTATTCCATCTATTCCATCTATTTTTCCACGTGCCCAAGAACAAACGTAATACAATTAATATAATTACAATTACAGTAAACATTTGTAACATCTATTATTTAGTAAATCTATTAGTATAATTATTGTAAATTACAGAATAGAAATATTACCAGCAACGCCAGAAATTCCATTGCTAAGTACAGATGTGATCAATGATGATCAATGCCTAATTGAATCGGAATATATCGAAGCTAGAGAAATAACGACAGAAATGTCTCCAAGTAGTCAAAATCTTGATCCAAAAAGAATGAACAAATCTAAAAATAACTTAACACCAACAAGGTAAACACATCTTTATTATTTTATTATTTTATTATTTTATATTATAACGTTACGATGCATTTACGTTTATTTTATTTTTATAATAACGTTATAACATTATTTCTTTCTTTATAATAAAATTATTAAGTCTGTAATAATAATGATATTGTTTTTATATTTAACCTTTACTTATTCTCAGATATTTTACATTTGAATTTCCCGCTTTTTGGGCAAAAGGCGGAGTTAATATCGTTAGAGATGTCCATTACATCTGTTTAACATTGCTTCAATGGGAAAAGGGGGGAAACACTAGCAGTCCATGTTTCTATAGTCAAAGCCTCGACTCACCTCTTTAGCTGTGTATATTTGTGTCGAGCTGTGTCGTTGTAGGAAAACATTGTGTCGAACACTGGGCTTGTTCGTTTTAGCTACACTGGGGCTGCTCTGGTTCTGCTCTACACAGGATAATACAGGACAGATAAATAGTTTGTCCTGTATTATCTTGTTTAGAGCAGACCCAGAGCTGCCCCAGTACAGCTAAAACGAACAAGCCCACAGTGTCATTTTGTGTCGCTTGTGTCTCTTGGTGGAAAACTACCGTAGTTATATTTTAGTGGATTTTGGTAAAGAGTTCTATGTGTGGCAGTTTCCCCGGCGGGAGCAGTGAAGACTGTTGCTGAAGTTTACCGGTTTGTTAAAAAGTCGAACAGAATTATTTAAGGAATTTTAACGTGGTAGTCTATAGGATCTAGAGAGTTTGTGCCGAATAGCAGATCTTAAGCTGAAGATATTCTACCTTAAAAATAAAAATGTATAACGTTCGGTGAAGTGAACAAACCGCTTATAATATCTATATTCTCACGTGGTAACGTTCAATCAAGAAGATAAATATGTCTGATCCGTGTATTTTTCCGAACGAGATATTAGAAATAATTTTCAATTTCTGTGATGTATATACTTTATATCAGCTTACTATGGTATGCAGACAATTTAATAGTGTGGCATGCGATACATTAAACAAAAAAAGTAAACATTTGTTTGTCAGTATCACAAATCAGAAATCGACAAAATTTGGTGAACGGTAAGTTATATAAAGTTTAATCTTTATTTATATTTAAAATAGCATAAAAATTCATAAATGATAAGGTCTGGCCAAGTTCCAAAAAAGAAACTCCAATATGTTTATATTTTAATAATTATCTAAATTTTTAATATGAGGTATGTTTTCCAGCAAAGGACATAAGTTGACACAAATCGACACAAGTATCACTCTGTCTTTGTTCGATATTCAATGAGCATCAGAGAGAATAATACTTTTGTGTCGCTTGTGTCTCTTGGTAGAAAACTACCATTAGCAACATGAAAAGTAACTGATACATTATTCAAGGTACAAATTCGAAATAAACATACATAAAATACACATAAAATGTATAAATAAAACTGATCAAAATTTGATTGAAAAAAGTTTAATTAAAATAACAAAATAATTATTAAAAAATAATATGAGTCGTACGCTGTTGGAACGGCAAGCGCACACGGACGCGTTGACGTCAGCGATGCTTGCTTGTATGGTGCCGCCATGGTGGGGGCTCTTCCCCTCATATCGCGCATGATGCAAGATGCTCAATCATGCATCACTGACCGTGAACTTGATATGCGTATCTGGTATTATATTTGTACCAAAATCGTACTAAATATTTAGTACGTACCATAATACAAATACAAAGGTATGCTCTTACGCAGGTTAACATTAGGCAACCAATCAGAAACTTTAACAAGGTGACGTCATATGGAGCGTTAAATTCAAATATGTTATAAAATAAACTTAATAACATTATTTTCGAGAGTTATATTAATTTCGATAATAATGTAGATATTGCGATTATTAAATGGTATTTCATTATGATAATATTGATACAACCAAACAATGTGTATTTAATTTTATGTTTTATATAAACTTAGTTTAGTACGCGTACCAAATACTAAATCTGCTTCTCCGATAGGTATAAATCGTTTAGTGTAAAATCTACACCAATCAAAAAAGCTGATTTAGTACTTGGTACGCGTACTAAACAATCAGTGTAAACTAGGCCATAATAAATTGAAACAGTCAATTTGAACTTGCAAAAGTTAAAAATATTAACTATAATAATTTCCTATATGTATTAAAAATATTAATTTTCAATAAAATTTAAAAAATAAAAAATATATTTTACAATAATTTTACATATTGTAAATAGCGTAAATTCACAATTCTTCAATCTGTTTTAGGTTAAACTACAAACATATTAGCCACAGAATCATCGACTATGGCTGCGTTCCGAAATTCACTGCCAGTACTGAAAATCTGCAATATACGTAACGTAAATTATAGATTTTTAGTACTGGCAGTGAATTTCGGAACACAGCCTATGGCTTAGTTTACACCGATTATTTATAGCGTTTTTCACTGAGTCGCACTGAGTGCGCACCGAAAACTTGTTCAGTAGCAGCAGCACTGTACGAGGTTGCCGAAAGTGCGAGTTTCTTGCACTCCCAGCTAAACAATAAACTACATGTGTCAAGTGCCAAAAAGTGCAATATTTCTGGATTTACGAAAAATGATGGAACAATCAGAGAAATTAAACATTTGCTTTAAAGTCAATAATGACATGCTGTCATTAAAACTTCAATCAAGTGAAATAGACTTATTCAATAAATTGATAATGTGTCAAAAATGATAATATGTCCAATTTAGCAGCGGTAGATTTACTACCTCCGTGAGTTCTATCAGACGAATAGAATTGTGAAATTGCGCAAATATCAATTATTTTATAAGCTGTTGCTCTTGCAACACGAAAATGACTTTTGAACTGTAACAATAATATATAATTATTTGTAGCACTTATATACAACACATGTATATATTTTTTCACATAATACAATACCAATACAGTACAATAAACAATACCTGTACAGCAACAATTAAATTATTAATAAATAATAAATATATAATCACGACTTACGTCCTTATCCGTAAGATTATATACAACATTAATAAAATTTTCGATTTTTGGAATTTTTTGTGGATTTTCTTTTGTTATTTTATCTTTATCACTGCTAGATGATGAAGAAGATAGCAAATCTAGCAATTGAAGAGCATTAAAAATATCGCATGCTGCCATCTTGCACTCAACCGACACCGTCTCTTAGAGCTCGTGTCGAATTTATGCACTAACGTGCAAAAACTCGGCACTCAACTTTTCACTGAAACAGCGCGCTCCGTTTCCGTGCGCACCGAAACGCCCAGTGAAATACGTTGCCCTCATCTAGTGCGCACCCAGTGCGCACCAGTGCGACCAGTGAAAAACGCTATTAGTACACGTACCAAGTACTAAATCTGCTTCTCCGATAGATATAAATCGTTTAGTGTAAAATCTACGCCAATCAAAGAGATTCAGTACTTGGTACGCGTACTAAACAATCGGTGTAAGCTAAGCCCAAATATCCAAATTATTTTTTTGGGTATATTTACTTGAATTAGTGACGTTACTTACAAGGAGTGGGCACGAACTGTAAAAAACGAAATAGAATGAGCCATAGTTCATTCGAAAGGGGAGATCGAGGGTATAAAAAATGTAAAAGAGTTGGGTGCATGAGCCTTAGTTTCGGAGAAATTTGCATGTGAAGTTAGACATTCGGTTGGCTGGGCGGTAAGTACTATGAATAGTTCCAACAAAGCAGGAAGCGCCGTGGCTGCGCAGCCTAAGGCGCGCGCCTATAATTTTTCTCATCTATGGCGAGGACAGTTCGAGATCTCGCTGTAACTTTTTTTTTATACGACTATCTTTAGCAATGTAATAAATTTTTATTATTCTTTGCAGTAAAATATTAATTATGCAATCTTTATATTTATATATAATATTTGTTTTATATTATGTAATAAAAAATAACACCAATTTTTATATATTTATTTATTTATTTCATTTTATTTATTATAAAATTCAGACATTGCCGTACAATGTTGTGCATGAAAATTTACGTAAAAACATTGGAAATATCAGAAATGTAAGAATATAAAAATAAATATGTTAGGAATATTCTGATTTTGTGAGCAGGTATCTGTTCTCTTTGGCACATGTGCACGGATCACAACTTTAAAAAACCGTTAGGGTCACGTAGAGCTCTTCTGACCAGTATTCTCTTGAGTATCGATCAGTGTAGAAGTCTTCCAACCGTTCTCTTTGATTTATAACAATGGAAAAGGCAACTGTGCAGATATTCTTATTCATGGAGAAAAGATAGAATTAAATTCTCGATATGATGCAATAAGAATTCAATCATTAACTTACTACTTATTATGTGCTCCAAAGTTTAAAAATATGATACAATATGCTTGGTACGCATCAAAGTAAGCAAGTGAACGCGACATTTTTTATAATGTTAATCAATTATGTTTTCCTGCAAACATACATAACATTAAATGTTCATGTAAAGCAAACTACTCTTTTATAAAATGTTCATGGTGTGAGATTTGTTTGTGTTTCCAATGTTTTTAGGTAAATATTCATGCACAACATTGTACGGCAATGTCTGAATTTTATAATAAATAAAATAAAATGAAAAAATAAATATATAAAAATTGGTGTTATTTTTTATTACATAATATAAAACAAATATTATATATAAATATAAAAATTGCATAATTAATATTTTACTGCAAAGAATAATAAAAATTTATTACATTGCTAAAAATAGTCGTATAAAAAAAAAGTTGGCACAGCGAGGTCTCGAACTGTTCTCGCCATAGATAAGAAAAATAATAGGCGCACGCCTTAGGCTGCGCAGCCACGGCGCTTCATGCTTTGTTGGAACTATTCATAGTACTTACCGACCAGCCAACCAAATGTCTAACTTCACATGCAAATTTCTCCGAAACTAAGGCCCATGCACCCAAACCCTTTTACATTTTTTATACCCTCGATCTCCCCTTTCAAATGAACTATGGCTCATTTCATTTCGTATTTTACAGTTTGTGCCCACTCCTTGTTAGTTAAGATGCGCAGTGGTCTGACGTCTTATGAGAATATCCTTGTATTTGTATCACGGTACGTATCATGTAAACGCTGCCGGATCAATTTGGTACGAGCGTATCAAGTAGCAGTACCGTACTAAGGGTGCCGTCACATACAGCTCGTAATCCGTAATCCGCACAGAAAGACCGCAAAAGTTACTAGGTATTTCGTCCGTAACGTTACACTCGTGTAGTGGTGCCACTAGACATAACGAGTGACAAGCGTAAAGAGATTAGGCGGTTTTATTATTGTTGTACTATAAATTTTATAAAATACTTTAACTTTTATTACTCTGAGGCTCTGCATACAGTAGACAAAATATTATAGCGTTTTCGATTATACAGGATTTGAACGACCCAGGGTTGATCAATCACTATTTTACTATAAATGCAAGTCTTTCATTGGTGGAGAGGTTGCAATGACGTCATTAACCAACCCTGGGTCGTTCAAATCCTGTATAATCGAAAACGCTATTAGAAATAGCAATAATCATTTAATATTAAAAAGAAAAATTATTTTACATCTAACAAGAGAATAAAATATATTAATTAGTTCCAATTCTTTGTGTTTCCAATGTTTTTACGTAAATATTCATGCACAACATTGTATGGCAATGTCTGAATTTTATAATAAATAAAATAAAATGAAAAAATAAATATATAAAAATTGGTGTTATTTTTTATTACATAATATAAAACATCTATGTGTTTTTATCTCCTTGTGTCCCATGGAGCCGTAAATACAGACGTAACGGTAGTACTATTTTATATTTAACAGATTATAATTGTTTATTGGTATTTTATTCATAAGAAAACTACAGAATATATTATGATTTTAACAAAAGTTTTAATTAAATCGTCAAATTTAGTTAAATAAATAAAATTAGAAAAAGCATTATCAGTAATAACTAGTAACTTGCAGTAACTTTTACGGAAATTTCATGGAATTACGGCTCCATAGGACACAAGGAGATAAAAACACACGTAACGTTACGGACGAAATACCTAGTAACTTTTGCGGACTTCCGGTGCGGATTACGGATTAGGCCGGCGTCACATAGAACCCGTAATCCGTAATCCGCACCGGAAGTCCGCAAAAGTTACTAGGGATTGCGTCCGTAACGTTACGTGTGTTTTTTCTCCTTGTGTCCCATGGAGCCGTAAATACACACGTAACGGTATTACTATTTTTTATTTAACAGATTATAATTGTTTATTTGTATTTTATTCATAAGAAAACTACAGAATATATTATAATTTTAACAAAAATTTTAATTAAATCGTCAAATTTAGTTAAATAAATAAAATTAAAAAAAGCATTACTAGTAATAACTAGTAACTTTTAGTAACTTTTACGGAAATTTCATGGAATTACGGCTCCATGGGACACAAGGAGATAAAACACACGTAACGTTACGGACGCAATTCCTAGTAACTTTTGCAGACTTTCGGTGCGGATTACGGATTACGGGTTCTATGTGACGCCGGCCTTACGGCACGGACTAAGGAATAGAGGGACGGAGCACAAGCTGTACCGGGGGAGCACGTTTGCGGCGGGGGGGGGGGGGGCCGCCATATTCGTTTAGTAATCACCACACATAGAACTCACTATTTGCGTATGTGTGAGAAATGAAAGTCAGATCCTGCGCACAATAAACAAAATAGGAAATAGAAATAGGAATAATTATTAAATATTAGAAATAAGAAATTGGAATTATTTATTTTAAAAACAAAAAGAATAGAAAAAATTAATGCATGAATTAAGAAATAAGAATTGGAACTAATTAATATATTTTATTCTCTTGTTAGATGTAAAATAATTTTTCTTTTTAATATTAAATGATTATTGCTATTTCTAATATTTTGTCTACTGTATGCAGAGCCTCAGAGTAATAAAAGTTAAAGTATTTTATAAAATTTATAGTACAACAATAATAAAACCGCCTAATCTCTTTACGCTTGTCACTCGTTATGTCTAGTGGCACCACTACACGAGTGTAACCATGTCACAGACGCAGAATCTCTGTATAAGAATCGCTACATCAATATGGCGGAAAGCAGTCCCCCCCCCGCACGCTTGAATTACCATCCCCATCCCCTCTCGCCTAAACTAGGACTTTAGACTCAGTCCCTCTATTCCTTAAGCCTTGTGTCCACGATGCTAGAACTCAATCCGAGATCTCGGTCCGAGTCCTCGAACAATAATATTTATACTTGGCTGAATATAGTTAGCGTTGTAATCGAGTTACGATTCTTTACGATGATTTTCTGATCTATGTTATAGAAAACTCATATCTTCAAATAACCACCAAGTTGGTTTATAGATATTATCAAGTGATGCACCGCTTGATTTCGAATGTTTTATTTTATTTAGATGGTCCAGATATTGTGATCTTAAATTATTAATTTTTTTTTTTGCAATTTTAGTTGTTAGTGGTTGTCCTGTTAATTCTTTGTACTAATTACAGATTATCTGTAAAGCTTGATCTCGTTTTATACGATTATGATAATCAACACTTTTTTGTAACATATAAACAAGGATGTTGTTGATATAACATTAATAAAATTTTAACATTTTCCTTATTATCCATTTTTTATTATAAAAGAAGTTTTTACTGAAAATCAATTTTATATATTATTATACTTTTCTTGAAAAATAATATGTATGTATAGGTTATAATATATTTTTAATGTCTAATTTAATCTGTATTAAAACTAATAATAACTACTTATGTAAATCTTATTAATTATTAATCTTATTAATTTATTTTATTTAAGAATTATATTTCTCTTATTTTTTCAATTCTATAATTACTTACTAAAATATTATTTATATTGTTCACAGTATCTCGTATCACTATAAGTATCTTATATTTTGTCTTGACAGATAGTAAAAGAAACTAGTAAAATCTAATAACTTGCAAAAACTCGTACCGAAAAGTGGGACGCAACGCATTTTTTCGTTTGAGCTTCTTATTCGAGTTTTGCATCCAAATTCAGTGGGTGTTTACGATAATTCAAGTTCGAGTTAGTTTCACTAGGACCGACAATGAGATATACATAACCATCTAGAACCTTTATAATTCATGACAACTCGACGCTGTCTTGTATTGCTTGAGTTAAATTCATTGAATTTGTTGAGTTTAATAAATATAATTATATACATATATATATAATTATATCTATTAAAGAGGTATACCAACATACATACCAACATTATTTGTTTCTTTCATAGACTGATTTGCAGTTAACATTTTTTTATTACAATAAAATTTGCTCTATAAACTCAACAAATTCAATTAATTTAACTCAAGCAATACAAGACAGCGTCGAGTTGTCATAAATCATAAAGATTCTAGATGGTTATGTCTATCTCATTTTTCGGTCCTAGTGAAACTAATAGCGTTTTCGATTATACAGGATTTGAACGACCCAGGGTTGGTTAATGACGTCATTGCAACCTCTCCACCAATGAAAGACTTGCATTTATAGTAAAATAGTGATTGATCAACCCTAGATCGTTCAAACCCCGTTTATTCGAAAACGCTATAACTCGAACTTGAATTATCGTAAACACCCAGTGTGTACATGATCCGAGTTCTAGTAACTTTCCCTCAGTCCGAGATCTCGGACCGAGTTCTAGTATCGTGGACACAAGGCTTTAGTCCGTGGGATTACGGGCTGTATGTGACGGCACCCTAAGGGTGCAGTCCCATTGAGCACAGATCGGAATGACAGATCGGATTTCTCACCAGAATTCTAGTAAATTTTTGATCCTGCTATTTCTTTCGATCGGAACGCGGATTTCTGTCTGTTAGAACATTCGGAACTGTCCGGAACGATGTTAGGGTGCCGTCACATACAGCCCGTAATCCGGAATCCGCACAGGAAGTCCGCAAAAGTTACTAGGTATTTCGTCTGTAACGTTACGTGTGTTTTTATCTCTTTGTGTCCCATGGGCCGTAATTCCATGAAATTTCCGTAAAAGTTACTGCAAGTTACTAGTTATTACTAGTAATGCTTTTTCTAATTTTATTTATTTAACTAAATTTGACGATTTAATTGAAACTTTTGTTAAAATCATAATATATTCTGTAGTTTTCTTATGAATAAAATACAAATAAACAATTATAATCTGTTAAATAAAAAAAGTACTACTGTTACGTCTGTATTTACGGCTCTATGGGACACAAGGAGATAAAAAACACGTAACGTTACGGACGAAATACCTAGTAACTTTTGCGGACTTCCGGTGCGGATTACGGATTACGGGCTGTATGTGACGGCACTTTTAATGTTAGTAACATGTCAAAATGAGTGCCAATATGATTAATAAAACTGTTTTTTTATCCATCTCTATGAATTTAGGATATTTTTAGTCGCATTGAGTTTAACTGTCTAATATAACTGTCTGTTACAAAATATAATTTACGTTTCTTCACACATGTGTCCGTTCAGTTCCGTAAAAAATTTCTCTACCAGTCCCATGTAGCAAAAACGGAACGGAAATATAGTTACAAAATATATTTTACTCTAATAATTTAATATTTTTAAGTACACATAGCAATGTAATTTGCAAGAAAATTGCAGAAATTATGTATATAATTGCTTTAACCACATTTAAATAACAAAATATTAACGTAATTAAGTACATTTACTTGCGATCGAGGCGACATTCCGTTTCGTTTTTGCTACATGGGACTGGTAGAGAAATTTTATACGGAACGGAACATGAACGGAACACTCAATTCTAGTGAGAAATCCGATCCGTCATTCCGATCCGTGCTCAATGGGACTGCATCCTAACTGATACGCGTATAAAATAATACAAATGACTATGTAAACGCACAAAACGCATATTGGAGGGAATCTAACATTCAGGATAACCTTAATTAAAACCGATGTTATTATTAATCTTTAGTCTCTCTCAAAAAATATTATATTAAAACGTCTTGTAGAAAAGGAGTAAATGGAGGAGAAGATTACTTATTGTTATCATTATGCGTCTTCTTCGACTATATTGTAAATTTTGAAACATTTAAAATCTGGCTATACACTTTTACATACTATTATTATTCATATTTTCTCCTCTTTATTCAAATAAATAATATATTCTACTTACAAAACAAGAATAAACTCAAGCGAATTGCAATTTTAAATACCACTACTAAAAAGCAATCAACATGAATTAAATTCATATTATTTTTTCTTCGTTAGTATATCCGATGCAAACGCATCCGTATTAAAGCATTGGTGCACACCATGAAGAATAGAGAACAGAAGGCCGAACTTAATAGGTGATGGCGTTAGATTATGAGCTCAAAAGTGGTCATCTGAATTAGTTCAAAATGCTAATCGAGATGTCGCTTGCGTTCCACGACACCGTCCTCACAGTCAACCTCACAGTAACCTCTCTATTCTTTACATCTTTCGTTCGTGTGTATGTATACGCAACCGTATATGTATATGTGAGGAGTTTTGCGATTCGAACGCCGCCTATCGAGTACCACCAGTATTACTTCAGAAACCTGATTTTGATCGCATTTTTGAAAGCCTAGTTCAGCCTCCTGATCTCTATTCTTCATGGTGCACACCAAACTTAATACGCGTACCAACGTTTTAACGATGTAAACTAGGTTTTTATTCGATTTTTATTGACAGAGACAATGCAATGATATCATTAATCACTTCTAAATTGATTTAAATTTGTCCAATTAAAAGAATTAATAGAAAAATGTTTGGAATAAACATACTTTTTTTTAAATTTAATACAATATTTGTCGATAAAACTTTTTCACATATTAAAGTTAAGTCCAGCTTTTTATCCCGTATTTAATTATTTTAAACTTGATTCAATTTTTTAATTATATTTTTTAAAAATACATTTTAATGTTTACATATTTTCAGAATATAAAATATTCACAATTTTACATAAGATCACATTGAAAAACATGCCTTATTTTTTTTTTTATAGATGTAAACCACTATTATCTTCATATAATTCTATATTTATTACATATTACAACTGGATATATGCAGAATACAAAAAAAGTAATATATATAAAGCAGAGAAGAAAATGTGTATAGAACATATGACAACTAATAAATGCCTACAAATGACTAAAAATACGGTTTGGTTTTGTGAAAATGGTAATTTTCTTGCTTATAATCGCGCAAAGGACGGTACTATTAAAAAACATAAAAAAATTGTGGGAGATAATTACACTTTTATTAAATCTATTGCTCATTGCGATGATTATATTATAAGTGGCGACGTGTAAGTATTTATTTATAAATACTGTATTTTATGTTTTTTTTTCATTTTTAATTTTGACAAAATTCTTGCAGAGATGGTATTATTAAACACTGGAGAATTGAATCAAAAAAGGATAAAAGAAATGATCTTAAATATTCAGTAATACATGATGTAGATGAAGAAATTGATTTCATAGACGCAACATCACAACACATTATAATTGGTTCTTACAATTTAATAAAGGTAAGATTCAAGAAAAATTGCAATAATGCTATCTTAATGTAGTATGTAAAAAGTTTGTTTTTGTGTAGATACTGAAATATACAGACGATAAAAAAGGTTGTACGGAAGAAAAGCAAATATTTTGTGGAGTCGACGTGGAACAACCTGAAGACTATTGTTTTGACGACCAAATTTATATAAAATCAATTTCATTTGACCCTATAGGAACAAAATTTGCTGCTAGTTTCTATGATTATGATCAATCATCAACGTCGTTTCTAATTTACGATATTGAAAAAAAGTAAGTAATTTTTCAATTAATTGATCAATTTCTACAAATGTTGATTTAAACATTGACTATGTTTATACAGACACTATTATATGATTTGATTTAATAACATTTCTAATTATAATTTGCAAGGACGGTTTGATGACCCAAAATTTCTAAAAAATTTGAAACTCCAGAAATATAATATATGAACCTAATCAAAAAGCTATTTTTTGTTTTGACAAAAAACAATCTTAGAAGGAGAAATACCCTACGGAAAATCGATTTTCTTTGAAGAGTATTTCCCTAGTACTTTTTAGTTAAAACAAAAAATAGCTTTTTGATTAAATTTATATGTGTTATATTTCTGCAATGTTTTAGATTTTTTAGAAATTTTGGGTTATCAAACCTTCCTTGTTAGTAAGTACTAAACTATATATACAGGAATGGGTACTGAATCGCTTATCGCGGGAGAGAACTACATGTCGTGTATTGCTGTTCTTTTACATACAATCAAATTCGAAACTTTTAACTGTGTTTGGCGTAATAAGTACTCACCAGTCGCAAGAATGCCTTAGGGCCTATTCAGATAAACATGCGTAGTCGTATAAACATATGCTTAAAAAAAATTGATTGGTCCATTTTTTTATGCATTTGCTTATGGACCAATCATGCAAGTTTGTTTGGATGGGCCCTTACACATGAATTTGTCAACGAGTGTCAAGGCACATTTAAATGTGTCTGTGAAATTTACATTTGTCCAAGTTCATGGAATTCAAGGCATTTCTGTGACCGTGTGTACAATCGGTACAATACCTACGAATCGAGCGCAAAAACTTCTTGGCCTGTCTGTATATCTATAAAGTATAGACTGATTTTCTATCACAATAATGAAGAACGTGGGCATGAAAGAGAATTTAATATATATTTCTCTCTTTCACATCGTGGAAGCATCCGTCGTTAAGCCCGTATCAGACTACGCATTAAAGATTAAAAATTAATGAATGAAATTTAACCAATCAATACAAAAAAAGCTAAAAATTCTTTATCCTGTTTGGTCAAATTTTAATCTTCAATCTTTATTTTCAATTTTCAATGTGTAGTCTGATACGAACATTGGCTTAGTTTACACCGATTGTTTCATACGCATACCAAGTACTAAATCAGTTTCTTTGATTGGTGTAGATTTTTCACTAAACGATTTATACCTATTGGAGAAGCAGATTTAGTATTTGGTACGCGTACTAAACAATCGGTGTAAACTAAGCCATTATGTCCGTATATAAAGCTATACTCTGTCCAACGAGAGAAAAACCCGGTCTGCGCATAGAAGTATTAGCAGTCAAAGTGAAAAAAGCGTTGCGCCACCCGCTGACATTAGCAAGCTGCACAAGCAGTACAGTTGTGTGGAATGGGGGGCTTTCTAAACGTTCTGTGAAGGGAGAACTGAGCGAAACGGACGAGTTTCTGTCTTAACCGTGGATCTTTCTTTCAATGGACAGATCATTGGTTTTTATGTATATTTAAAATAAAATATACATTATGCTAATGTAAAACAATTTTAGTTATCAGGTAATGGAGAAAAAATTTGAATCTAATTGTCAGCAACTACTATGGGAGGATCCTCACACTATTCTCATGTGTTTTACAAAATCTATTAAAAAAATGGATACGAGGTAATAAATTTTATTGTTGATATTAATTAGCTAGTCAATTTTTTTATATTTGCTATTGTGATTTCAGAACATCCGAATTTGTATGTACATGGGATTCTTCCAAATATCGATATTCATTTTGTTGCTCATCGGATAATATGTACACTTTTATGACGGGGCATTATGAGTGTGTTCTATGGGATCAAAGACAGAGTGTTGCCATTCAAGTTTGTATTATTTTCAAATTTTTTGTATTTTGTACTTTATTAGTAAATTATTATTAACTGTCTTAAAAAATTTTAGACGTATGATGTGATTAAATCTAAAACTTCTTCAGCTATAAATTCTCTAGAATTTGATAGTGCTCATATGTATGCTGTTACTTGCGATTGTCTTTATGAATTGGACTTTATGAAAAGACCTCACTTTGATCACCAAGATATAAAAATGTTATTTGGCTATTTTTATTAAATAAAAGAAAATTGGTTGAAAATTTTTTTGTTATATTTTGAATGTTTATATAAATTTGATGAACTCTATACAAATTGGAAAGCGCCATGCTGCTCAAGATGCGATCAGACAAAGAGATTATTCGAATTGTTTTGTCTCTTTCTGTTGTAGACTCTCTTCACTGTAATTCTGTAAATGTTTAAGGCGGGAGCACAGACTTTTGCATAACGCATAAGGCATAACGCATAAGAAAATCAACTAATCAGAGTCTTCTATTTCTATCCCCACTCCTCGTTCTGCAGATCTTGCATAATGCATAAAGCATGATGCATAAGGAGTCGAAAAATCCGTAAGGATGAATTTTTATGCGTTATGCAAACGGATACGCGTCTAGATTTGTCCACCATTAATTGTGTTCACTAATTTCAACTAGTTTCTAACCTTTTCTCTTGTTGACAATACGTGGTAAGTACACTTATCGATTCTACACTATATATTCTTAATATAATAATATAATTATATATATATATATATATATATATATATATATTATATTATATAATTACTAAATTAATAATATATATAACAATCACATTAATATATTTTATTTCGATAGGAAAATGGATCATGATTCATATTTTTTTGATTCTCAATATCAAGATGAAAATTTCTGTGGAGAGAATCAATATTCTCAATATTCTGAAAATGAAAATGTTTGTGAAATAGAGAATCAAAATGAAATCGATGGAGATGCTTTGCTCATTTCTTTGGTGCGTGATTATCCTTACATATATAACAAGGAACTGACTGATTTCAAAGATACTTTTAAAAAACAGAATGCCTGAACAGAAATAGCAAGCATTTTGAATATGACAGGTATATAATATATTTTTATACATTGCAATTTATTTTAACAGATTTTAAATTGCATATGTTAAACCAGTGACACAGTGTAATTTTTCATGTTAGATTGTAAACTAGTAAACTACTTGCTGAAAATACAGCCTGCAGCATTTTTAGCAAGACTAGATTGCATGCGATCTAGCATGAAAAATTAATATATTTAATATTATTTTTGTTGCTAATGGACGAGTGTCAATCACGATGGACGCGATTAAGAGAGCGATACACAAGAGAAAAAAAAACAAAGACAGGAAGAAACAACTACTGGAAGTGGAGCATTAAAAAGGAAAACTTTTGAGTTTTTTAACAACATGCAATTTTTGGATCCATTCGTTAAGAAAAGAAGGTATAGTAAAAATTAGGATGTTGAAAAATTAGAATAATCAAGATTTCTTTTTTGTATATTAGTCTTAGAACTCTTTGCATGTTACGGCAATTTTTTGACATTATTTTTTTCTTTTTTCAGAACAATGACTAATGTGCAACATGCCAAAAGCTCTCCATTGACAAAACGATATATTTCTTTTCAAAAGTAAGATATATACATAATTCATATAAAATTAAAAGCGCTTTTATTTGCAAATCTGTAATAAAATTTTTATTTTCTAATTTTAGAAACTTTAACTTTAGTAACGAAAAAGAAAATCTCTCTTTGGCGAATGTGGCTACCTTACAACAGAATTTTTCAAAAGTTAACAATGCAGAATCATTGGAACAAAACCGATTTACAAGCTTAAGTGGCAGAAACGTTAATGTATCTCCTACAAATACAACTACTTTACTTGAACAACAACAGTTTTTTACAGAAATAAATCAAGCAAAAATAAATCAAAGATAAATATTTTTACAAGCATTTTTATTTATGGCATTTTTTTAATAAATTTTTTATTTGTTTCATTTAAAAAAAATTTATATTTGTGTTTAGAGACTCAACTTCACTTTCACACAAATCAAGCGACGCGGTAACATCATGCCAGTCTGATGCTTCTTCAATATCAGTATTAAGTGCCTCTGATTATGCGCGAAAGAAAGGTTTAAGTAGGCAAATAAAATCAAAAGGAAAATCGCAGCCAGATGTCGTAAATGCAATTTCTAAAGTTACATCTTTACTAGAGAATAAATACTCTTCAATTTCTCTTCTTATTTTTATTGTCCCTTCTTTTTTTTGATAGATCAGACCATTTTTAATAAAAATGATGAAAATTAAAACTATATTCAAGTATATATAAATAATTATAATAATAATATAATAATTACATATATAATAAATTATATAAAATATATCTTTGCAAATACTTACATTCTCACTTTTATAATTACAAAAAAAGTTCTCTTGATTTTCTTTTAAATATTGTGTGTTCCTATTTATTTCCTCTGTAACATTATTTTCAATATCAAAACTCAAAATCCTATCTCAAAATAAAAACTGAATAAAAGATATTTAAAATTTCTATGCTCTCTATGTATCGTCTTACTCACCATGTGATTTCGGTGTTCAAATAATTTTAAGGTTAGAATGTAAAGCCTTATGCACAAGCTTGTGCGTTGAAGAACGTTACGTTATGCTCTATGCATTATGCCTTATGCGTTATGTAAAAGTCTGTGCTCGGGCCTTTATATTCATGTATACTCTACACATATGTATATAAAAAATGGAGGCTTTCTATCAGCCTACAGAGAAAAGAGACAAAACAATCTCACTGTCTTTTTCTCTCTTTCCATTATGCCACGCTTATATGGAAAAGTTTGCATCAGACGAGTCTGCATGCAACTTGTTTAGTGTGTTCAAAAATAGGTTTAATTACTGCTAGTAAAAATAATTTAGTTGAAAACAGTAAAATTTACTGGTGCTGCGTTTCGTTTCTTTCAGCAGTAAGACCGAATTCCCATTGAGCGCGTCACGCGCGCGTCACGAATTAACCAATCAAAACATCCCATTTTATTGCATCATTTGCCGCGCGAATAAAATGGGATGTTTTGATTAGTTAATTTGTGACGGATGATGCCGCCGCGTGACGCACTCAGTGGGAATTCGGCCTAAGAGCGAATTTCCACTGAGCGCGTTACGCGCGCGTCATAACTCGCGTCACGACGCAACGCGAGGTAAGTTCAAGCATAGCGTCGTTCTTATTCACACTGAACGCGTCGCCGCAAGAAGATGAGAGATAATAGTGGGGAATAATAATTATCTAATAATAGTATTAAATAATAATTTAGAACTTACGAATATTGATACAATTTCTGTGACCTGCCTCATAACGAATGCGTGCGATCTGGGATCTCGTACAAAGGAAGAATCTTTTGTCTCTAGAATGTCGAGCAACCTAACTGATACGTCGCGCAAAAAGTAGCGCAGCAAATCACCCTTATGGCGAATTCCCACTGAGCGCGTCAAGCGTCGGCGTAATTCGTCGCGCCACGAATTACCCAATCAAAACATCCCATTTTATTGTATCATTTGCCGTGCGAATAAAATGGGATGTTTTGATTGGTTAATTCGTGACGCGCTCGGTGGAAATTCGCCAATACAGCACACAGCATTTATAATAATTTACCAGATCGCTGGTGAATCGCTGCAACAAGTTGCATGCAGACTTGTCTGATGCAGGCTTTTGTATGTAAGTGTGGCATAAGGGAGAGACAGAGGAAAACAGTGGGATTATTTTGTCTCTTTTCTTTGTAGGCTGATAGAAAGCCTCCATTTTTTATATACATATGTGTAGAATATACATGAATATATACATGTATAGAATTCAGTGAAGAAAGTGTACAACAAAAAGAGATAAAACAATTCAAATGATCTCTTTGACTGATCGCATCTTAAGCAGCACGGCGCTTTCCAATTTGTATAAAGTTCATTGAATTTATGTAAACATTTAAAACATAATAAAAAAATCAAATAAAATTAAATAGGAGCGTAAAGAGCCAAAATGCAGATTATTCGTGCAAAGGTTAAAATATATTCGTTTAAAATTATTCACATTTACATTTATTTAATATTCTTTTATTTAATAAAGATTGCCAAATAACTTTTTTATTTCTTTGTGATCAAAGTGGTGTCTTCCCGTAAAGTCCAATTCATAAAGATCATCGCTTTTAACAGCATATATATGAGTGTTATCAAATTCTAGAGCAATTATACCTTTAATATTGTCACGTTCCATAGTATACGTCTAAAAATTTTTAAGACAATAGTAATTCACTAATAAAGTACAAGATACAAATAATTTGAAAATAAAATACAAACTTGTATGGCATCACTCTGCCTCTGATCCCATAGAACACACTCATAATGCCCCGTCATAAAAGTGTACCGATTATCTGATGAGCAACACATTGATAAGCCATATTTTAAAGAATCCCATGTACGTACAACTTTGGACGTTCTGAAATCACAGTAGCAAATATAAAGAAATTAAATGGCTAATTTATATCAACAATAAGATTTATCACCTTATATCCATTTTTTCAATAGATTTCTCAAAACACATGAGAATAGTGTGAGGATCCTCCCATAGTAGTTGGCAACAACAATCTTCACATTTTTTACCCATTACCTGATAACTAAAATTGCTTTACATTAGCATGATGTATATTTTAATCCAAATATATATAAACATCTATGTTCTGTCCAGCGAGAGAAAGATTCACAGTTAGGACAGAAACTCGTCCGTTTCGCTCAAGTCTCCCCTCACGGAATGCTTAGAAAGGCCCCCCTATCCCCAGCGAGAAATGACTCGTCGATTTGTTGTCGAATCGACATCAATACGATGTAATATCGATGATTTTGACGTTAATTAGACATCGATTTGACGTCGATTAATGTCATTTCTCGCTGGGTCATTTCCATACAACTGTACTGCTTGTGCAGCTTGCTAATGCCAGCGGATGGCACAATGCTCTTTGCATTTTGACTGCTATGTTTCTATGTACAGACCAAAGGTTTTTTTCTCGCTAGACAGAGTGTAGTCTTATATACGGGCATAATGCTCGTATCAGACTACACATTGAAGATTGAGATTAAAGATTGAAAATTGAAAGTTGACCAATCGGGATAAAGAACTTTTGGCTTTTTTTGTTTTAATGGGTTAAATTTCAATTTTTAATTTTTAATCATTAATGCGTTAAGTCTGATACGGGTTTAATGACGAAAGCTACCACGATGTGAAAGAGAGAAAGATATTTTTATTCTCTTTCATGCCCACACTCTTCACTCATTATTGGGATAAAAAATCAGCAGTCTATACTTTATAGATATACAGACAAGCCAAAAAGTTTTCACGCTCAATTTGTAGGTATTGCACCGATTGTACACACAGTCACAGAAATGTCTTAATACGTATGTTTTCCAGCAAAGGACACAAGTTGACATAAATCGACACAAGTATCACTCTGTCTTTGTTCGATATTCAATGAGCAACAGAGAGAATAATACTTTTGTGTCGTTTGTGTCTCTTGGTGGAAAACTACCTACATAAACTTGGACAAGTGTGAATTTCACAAGCAAATTCAAATGTGCCTTGACACTCGTTAGCAAATACATGTGTAAGGGCCTATCCAGACAAATTTGCATGATTGGTCCATAAGCAAATACCTAAAAAAATGGACAATCCATTTTTTTTAAGAATATGTTTATGCGACTATGCAAGTTTGGCTGGATAGGCCTTTCCTGTATAAAGCTTTCCTGTGATTGATGTGTATTTACAACGTCAAACACAGTCAAAAGCTTCGAACTTGACTGTATGTCAAAAGAAAGCAATACACGACATGTAGTTCTTTCTCGCCACAAGTGATTCAGTGTTTATTCCTGGAGATATAGTTCAGTACTCACTAACAAGGAAGGTTTGATAACCCGAAAATTTTAAAAAATCTGAAATTTTGCAAAAATATAATACATATAAACCTAATCAAAAAGCTATTTTTTGTTTTAACTAAAAAATGATTCTAAGTGTAAAAACCCTTTTCAAAGAAAATTCGATTTTCCGAAAAGTGTTTTCTCCTCTGGAATTATTTTTTGTCAAAACAAGGAATAACTTTTTGATTAGGTTCATATATTATATTTCTGCAGTTTAAGATTTTTAAAAATTTTTGGGTTATTAAACCGTCCTTGTAAGTTATAATTAGAAATGTTATTAAATCGAATCATATAATAGTGTTTGTAAACATAGTTAATGTTTAAATCAACATTTGTAGAAATTGATCAATTAATTGAAAAATTACTTACTTTTTTTCAATATCGTAAATTAGAAACGACGTTGATGATTGATCATAATCATAGAAACTAGCAGCAAATTTTGTTCCTATAGGGTCAAATGAGATTGATTTTATATAAATTTGGTCGTCTTCAGGTTGTTCCACGTCGACTCCACAAAATATTTGCTTTTCTTCCGTACAACCTTTTTTATCGTCTGTATATTTCAGTATCTACACAAAAACAAACTTTTTACATACTACATTAAGATAGCATTATTGCAATTTTTCTTGAATCTTACCTTTATTAAATCCTCAGAACCAATTATAATGTGTTGTAATGTTGCGTCTATGAAATCAATTTCTTCATCTACATCATGTATTACTGAATATTTAAGATTATTTCTTTTATCCTTTTTTGATTCAATTCTCCAGTGTTTAATAATACCATCTCTGCAAGAATTTTGTCAAAATTAAAAATGAAAAAAAAACATAAAATACAGTATTTATAAATAAATACTTACACGTCGCCACTTATAATATAATCATCGCAATGAGCAATAGATTTAATAAAAGCGTAATTATCTCCCACAATTTTTTTATGTTTTTTAATAGTACCGTCCTTTGCGCGATTATAAGCAAGAAAATAATCTCCACAAAACCAAATCGTATTTTTAGTCATTTGTAGGCATTTATTACTCCTATAATATTCCTCTATATACATATCCTCTTCTTCATATATATTACTTTTTTTATAACTTGCAGATATCCAGTTGCAATATGTACTAAATATAGAATCATATGAAGATAATAATGGTTTGCACCTGTAAAAGAAAATAAGACGTGTTTTTCAATATGATCTTATGTAAAATCGTGTATATTCTATATTCTGAAAATATGTAAATATTAAAATGTATTTTAAAAATATAATTAAAAAATTGAATAAAGTTTTGCATAATTAACAACAAGAAAAAAAGTTGTAACTTAACGCTAATATGTAAAAAAGTTTTATCGACAAATATTGTATTAGATTTGAAAAAAAGTATGTTTATTAGAAACACTTTTCTATTAATTCTTTTAATTGGACAAATTTAGATTAATTTAAAAGTGGTTAATGATGTCATTGCATTGTCTCTGTCAATAAAAATGGAATATATACCTAGTTTTCATCGTCAAAACGTTGGTACGCGTATTAAGTTTGGTGCCTACTTTGATAGAAATATTTTTCTAAAAATATAACGAAATTTTGCTGAAATGTATTTGAAAATTTCTCTCAATTGACCCCAATTATTAATTTCATAAATATTTCAGCAATTTTTCATTAAAAAGTAACAGTTTTTAGTTCAATTCAGTAAATTTCATAATGATAATTATTTAAAAACTTTTTTATTACTTTTCAACAGTATATTTTAACTTTCCTTATATTTCATAATATTACATTAAATTTTTATACGGAAAATTATGATTCATTTTGAAATATATTCAGTAATTTTTCAAAAACTTTTGTTTCACTTTTCATTGATTTCATAGCACTGTCAGCAAAATATTTTTATTAGAGTAGCCAATCAAAAACGTTGCAAGAAAGACAGACGTCACCCGGCAATATAGCTCTCTCTTCTTCCTAGTGGAATCAGCCCTACTTCTTCAAAACGCTTTTCAATGGCTTTGTTTACTAACGCTTGGTGCTGGTCCTAGGTTGTTTTTCAGCAAAGGACACAAGTTGACACAAATCGACACAAGTATCACTCTGTCTTTGTTCGATATTCAATGAGCAACAGAGAAAATAATACTTTTGTGTCGCTTGTGTTTTTTGGTGAAAAACTACTTTAGTAGAGCACTAAGGCCTGTTCTACAATACGTCGTATATCGGATAACTTATGGATAAACAACACTACAATTTACTCGCAAAAGATAAATTTCAATTTTTTCTTTAAATGACATACATTCAACACCTTACCTAGGAATAACCTGAACAACAAACATTCCTCGCAGATCTTGCAGCAATATTATAATAGTATTCAGGTGATTTTAGAATGTGAACGGTGAACGGAGCTACAAAGTTCGAGCAGCTTAGAAGACATAACCTAATCATCATAAACTTTTCAGCTCAGCGACAAAGGGGCGAGAGGGCAAAGAGCAAGATCTATAGAGAGAAGGTTACCTCAGGCTGCGTTCCCATTTCGTCTCACTCAGTGCAGTATCCAGTGGCCGCCATTTTGCTGGATACTGCACTGGAGAAGCGTTTCCAAATTACTGGACTGGCTAGTGACTAGTAAAGCCCCTTACACAATGCCAGGCAACAGGCAATAAGAACAGGAAATAACATACAAGAGAAAGAGAGAAAAGCTATTTCTCTCTTTTTCTTTCCTACATTATTCTCTATTTCTATTGCCTGTTGCCTGGCATTGTGTAAGGGGCTTAACAGCCTCGCACACGTATTAACTCATAAGCCGAGAGCACAAGCTTTTACATAAAGCATAACGCATAAGCATAAGGAAATTGATTGGTCTATATATAAGCATAAGCAAATGCATAAGGAAATGGACCAATCAATTTCCTTATGCTTATGCGTTATGCTTTATGCAAAAGTCTGTGCTCCGGCCAATAACCTAAATAAAATTGTTAGTTAATATGTAAATAGTGTTGAAGCAATTATTGCTAGTAAAGATTATTATATCGGTAAGTAAATATTTCAATTAGCAATGTATTAATAAGTGTTAACGTTATTTTTAAATATTATAACGACGATTATACCGATTATTTGCTTGTATAACTTCACATTTAAAAACAATAAATTATTGTATATAATATTTATTGTATATAATTATTGTACATAATTTTATTTTTTCAGTACACATTGATTTTTTATTATTATTATTATTATTATTATTATTTATTATTTACATTTCCCGGCCGACGACATTCTGAACGAGGTACGATTGTCACTAGCCAGTCCAGTAATTTGGGAACGCTTCTCCAGTGCAGTATCCAGCAAAATGGCGGCCACTAGATACTGCACTGAGTGAGACGAAATGGGAACGCAGCCTATACCATACTGGAACGAGCACAGGCTACCCCCTCCATTCGACAAAACGGTCAGACAAGGCAGTGACTCAGTACCGGATTTCTCTTTCTATTTCGTCTACTCTCGACTAATAGTAGCTGTGAACACGTGACCACAACTGTTGGTTAGATAGAGAGATCCGGGTCCAAACAGCTATCTCCATCTAACCGGTCGAAAACAAAGGCGTTCCAGTATGGTATATAGTCACGGACTAAGGAATAGAGGGACGGTGCACAAGCTGTACCGGGGGAGCACGTTTGCGGCGGGGGGGAGGCCGCCATATTCGTTTAGTAATCACCACACATAGAACTCACTATTTGCGTATATGTGAGAAATGAAAGTCAAATCCTGCGCACAATAAACAAAATAGGAAATAGAAATAGAAATAATTATTAAATATTAGAAATAAGAAATTGGAATTATTTATTTTAAAAATAAAAAGAATAGAAAAAATTAATGCATAAATTAAGAAATAAGAATTGGAACTAATTAATATATTTTATTCTCTTGTTAGATGTAAAATAATTTCTCTTTTTAATATTAAATGTTTATTGCTATTTCTAATATTTTGTCTACTGTATGCAGATCCTCAGAGTAATAAAAGTTAAAGTATTTTATAAAATTTATAATACAACAATAATAAAATCGCCTAATTTCTTTATGCTTGTCACTCGTTATGCTAGTGGCACCACTACACGAGTGTAACCATGTCACAGACACAGAATCTCTGTGTGAGAATCGCTACATCAATATGGCGGAAAGCAGTCCCCCCCGCACGCTTGAGTTACCATCCCCTCTCGTCTAAACTAGGACTTTAAACTCAGTCCCTCTATTCCTTAGTCCGTGTATATAGTTCAACGCTGATTTATTACTTGGTACGCGTACTAAACAATCGGTGTAAACTAAGCCATAGTAGTATTACATATATGCGTCAAACACCCCTCCAACGCGACCTGTCGGCCAGCAGAGCCGATCCCTCCGGCCGGGAGTCGAGTCTGTCAGAACCGTAGGTATCGCATCGTGCGAGATTACGGGGCCCACTCTTCATCGTGAATTGTTGGAAATTTCGATGCTTAACGATACGCTACTTATGGTCCTGACAAAATCGACTCCCGGTCGGAGGGATCGGATCTGCTCATTAAACTATATAACATATTGGAGAACGCCTTCCCATAAGAGCCAATGCGTAGTTTTTGGTACAAAACGAGCAATAGTGATCGGGGGATGCCTGTCTCTTTTTTCGTCTACTACCGTTATTAAAAACGTTTATTTCAGTAGCAGTTAATAACTGTCCATGATTTCATTTGTAAAAAGGTTTATCATAGTAATAATGTTATATATTATTCATATAAATTTTCATAGATCTCATAATTGTGGTTAAAAATAATCTTCAAAGTAATGGAATTTCTTGGAGTTTGTTTTTTGAGCTTCCCAATACAGATAATCATTGTTAGCCAATCAAAAACGTTGCAAAAAAGACAGATGTTCCCCGGCAATATAGCTCTTTCTTCTGCCCAGTGGAATCAGCCCCACTTCTTCAAGGCGCTTTTTAATAGCTAGTTTACACCGATTGTTTAGTACGCGTATCAAATACTAAATCAGCTTTTCCGTTAGATATAAATCGTTTAATGTAAACTAAACGCAGGTACATATGCAGTTTCTACACCAATCAAAGAAGCTGATTTAGTACTTGGTACGCGTATTAAACAATCGGTTTAAACTAATCCAATCACAGATGTCTATACTAGTACTAGATCGCTAACTTCGTCAAAAGAGCTGAGGCCGGCAGGATTTCCAGTTTCGGCCATGACACCCTACAACAAAATGGCGACAATGCGTGTGTAATGTGTATAGGCCCTCACACACAAAATGACATAACTGCATATGCATAGCATAAGACCGTCTCGACCAATGAACATCTAGCATAAAGGTGCCATATTGATTTACATAGCACGTTCATTGGTCAAGACGGTCTTATGCTATGCATATGCAGTTATGTCATTTTGTGTGTGATGGCCTTATATCTGCACGTGCGTATGCACATGTGATACCCGGCGTGGTGATACAAATTGATAATATTGTAAAAATTCTTGAAAGATGCCGAGCAGTTGTTGAGCAGTTGTTGAGCAGTTGTTGAGCAGTTGCTAAGCAGTTGTTGAGCAGTTGTTAAGCAGTTGTTGAGCGGCCATTTTGTTGTAGGGTGTCATGGCCGAAACCGGAAATTCTGCCAGCCTCAGTTTTTCCATACGTCAAAGCCTAAAGTTAGCGATTTAGTACTAGTATAGACATCTGTGAATCCAATGGTTCTGCCGGCCGACGAGTCGTGTTGGAAAAGAAAGCGTTCGACGGATAGATCGGCTCGCGAACCACATTTCGTTAGCCCTGTTCTAGAATAATGCTGGAAATTAATTGAGTTAGCCGATATCCGTGATTGACATCCTTTTTTTTCTCTTTACCGTGCCTTAGCCGCTAAAGCCAGCGACGCCGACATGTTTTTTTTTGTGTGGATTTCCCAGTAGACCTATTTCACTGAAGACAAGAAATAACGAATTCTTAATTTAAAAAAATAAAATATGAATAAGATTAGATTTTCTTGGCCTTTTATAGGCGGTATTCATAGTCCGTTCTGATTCCAAGATTATCTTAAGCACTGTCTTAAGATACTAATATGGCTTTTTGATTAGTTTATAGTATCTTAGAACCATACTTAAGCAATCTTAAAGATAAGAACGGACTATAGCCGGTATTCATAATTTGTTCTTATATTCAAGATCATCTTAAGTAAAGACTTCTATTCGCTTTTTTCGTCAGACATAATCTGTGTGTGACGAAGAGAACAAATATAAGTCCGCACTTAAGACGATCTTGAATATAAGAACGGACAATATAAATACCGTCCTATAACTAAAAAAAAAAGAAAAAAAAATCCGCGTCAGCAATAGTACCTCATGAGTGGCGTAAAAATCTATTGAAATATTTTCACATAATACATTTAAAAATAGAAAAATATTTTTAATGAATTATAATAAATATTCATCTATTTCAATAATTAAGAGAGAAAAACCCACTCATAATTGAATAGTGTGTTCCTAACGTTCGGCGCTGGTCCTAGCAGTTGCGGCGCGGGCGATAATGGTGGATTCATACTGCGTCCGATGTCTAGAAATTCTAGCTAGAGATATTTTATCGTCTAGAAGACAAGTTTTATTATTGGACATCAGACGTTTTACGTCGGACATCGGACACAATATGAATCTTTTATAAGGAAAGAGAAGGAGGTGTTAACCACAAAAATCTGCTAAAATGCTGAACTAATTCCGAGCACTGTTCTAGAATAAATTACAATATAAATAAAGATTAAGCTTTATTTAACTTACCGTTCATAAAATTTTTTCTCTTTCTGATTTGTGATACTGACAAACAAATGTTGACTTTTTTTATTTAATGTATCGCATGCCACAATATTAAATTGTCTGCATACCATACTAAGCTGATATAAAGTATATACATCACAGAAATTGAAAATTATTTCTAATATCTCGTTCGGAAAAATATACGTAACAGACATATTTGTCTTCTTAATTGAACGTTACCACGTGAGAATATAGATATTATAACCGGTATGTTCACTTCACTAGACGTTATACTTTTTTTATTTTTAAAGTGGAATATCTTCAGCTTAAAATCCGCTATTCGGCACAAACCCTCTAGATTCTATAAACTACCACGTTGAAATTCCATAGATAATTTTATTCGACTTTTTAACAAATTGGTAAACTTCAGCAACAGTCTCACTTTTCCCGTCGGGGAAACTGCCACACACAGAACAACTCATCACCAAAACCTACTGAAATATGATAGCGTTTTCGATTGGTACAAATTTATTCGCTCCGAGAGCGAATAAGACGTCACAAATTTTATCTTGGAGTTACTAGGTTCCACTTTGGGTTACTAGGGCCGCGTTCCGTAAAGCGCATATGTGCACATGTATTTGGTTGCGTTCCGTTTTGCGCATAGCACGCATCGTTCGCATCGCTAATGCTTAGCGCATTGGCTGCGTTTCGTTTCATTATGCGCATGTTACATGCTTTGAAACGGAACGATATTGAACGCATTAGAAGCGGAAAATCAAGGGCGGTATTCATAGTCTCTTCTTATATTCAAAATCGTCTTAAGCACGGACTTATATTCGCTCTCTTCGTCAAACATAGATTGTGTCTGACGAAGAAAGCGAATATAAGTTCGTGCTTAAGACGATCTTGAATATAAGAACGGACTATGAATACCGGCCCAAAATGGATTCCACAATAAATTGCGCTATCAATGTGACAATGTTTTTAATTGATGAAATGAGTGACAGTAATAGTAGTGAATCATCAATGACTCTTCCTATTTTGACACTTTTTACAATATTGCTATCAATCGCCATATGCAATTACGTAATCGCATGGAACGCATAAGCTGCTGCAACTCAAACTTGAGGTAGTTGATGCGTGTATTATGCGCTGCAGGTGGTGGGGATCTAGGGAATTCTAAGCGCTGTTCATGCGCGCATTGAGTGAAACGGAACGTTTTCTATGTAATTCGTGCGCATAATGTGCGAAACGGAACGCAACCTTAGTCTATATAACGTATGCTAATGAGAGCGAATATAAGTCCGTGCTTAAGGTAATCTTGAATATAATACCGTTTTTGACAGATTTACTCTCTCCGAGAGCGATTAAATCCAATTTCCGATTGAACATATGTTCAACTCGAAATGGTTTTAATCTGACCTAGGTTCTAGTTATAAAGCATATCACGCATAAATACATTTATGCAAATAGTTGAACAATATAAAGAAAATGAAATTAGTAATAAACATTTTATAACCGTATATATAATTATATTTTATAAACGTTTATAATTTTACAAATTTCTATTTATGTTACAAAGTAAATTAATAAGTAATGTGATAAATTTTATACAAATATAATTTTATATTTCGATTTTTCCTAGGCTGCGTTCCGTAAAGCGCATATGCGCGCATCTATCTATAGTATACATAACGTATACTATAGATACATAACGTATACTATAGGCTTATGGCTCAAGCAGACCAGAGCGGCGAAGCGGCGAGCGGCGTGCGACGTGCGACGCACGAATGAAAATTCATTTCCCGCTGTCTACACGTTGTGAGTCTGCGAATAGCGGCAAGCGATGGCAAGCGACGAGCGATGAGCATCGACGAACGAGGATAATAAAAATTAAATAACTGTTTAATAAAAAATTTTAAAATTGATAAAAAATACGTATTATTTTTATATTTGTGCTTCATTGTGTTATCATAAATAACTATTGCGTAAGAAAAATTCATTACAGTTTATTTTGAAGTAAACTTAACCTATAAAAATTAGCTCCATATTATACATATTCTAAATTTTTTATTATTTTATAGCTCCAAAAATGGATTTAAACTATAATAATCGTAAGCGTTTATTATTGTTAGCGCTATACTGTAAAAGACTAACATTCAATCACCGAAGAAAACTATTATTATAATTTATTACAATATTCTCATAATTTTGACTTGACATTTTTAGAAGATTGATTCACGTTTATGTTTTTATTTTAAGGTTATGTGTGTCTCTTGCACACCAGAGCGAAGAAGCGGCGAGCGGCATCCAATTAAAATGTTACTTTTCCAGTCGCCGCTCTCCGCTAGCGATGAATCTTCAGACTCGATCAACTTTTTCTGCGATGCCGCTTCGAGAGAGCGGCGGAACTGACGTCTGGAAAAGCGGCGTTCTGATTGGATACCGCTCGCCGCTCGCCGCTTCGCCGCTCTGGTCTGTTTGAGCCATTAGAATGTTACTTTTCCAGTCGCCACTCTCCGCTAGCGATGAATCTTCAGACTTGATCAACTTTTTCTGCAATGCCGCTTCGAGAGAGCAGCGGAAGTGATGTCTGGAAAAAACGGCGTTCTGATTGGATACCGCTCGCTGCTCGCCGCTTCGCCGCTCTGGTCTGTTTGAGCCATTAGTTTACATCGATTGTTTAGTACGCGTACCAAGTATTAAATCTGCTTCTTCGATAGGTATAAATCGTTTAGTCTAAAATCTAATAGCGTTTTCGAATAAACGGGGTTTGAACGATCTAGGGTTGATCAATTACTATTTTACTATAAATGCAAGTCTTTCATTGGTGGAGAGGTTGCAATGACGTCATTAACCAATCTTGGGTCGTTCAAATCCTGTATAATCGAAAACGCTATAAGAAACAGATTTAATACTTGGTACGCGTACTAAACAATCGGTGTAAACTAAGCCATAAATGCATACGCACATATGCGCTTTAAGAAACGCAGCCTTAGGCCGAATCCCTACTGAGCGCGTCACGCGTCGCGTCATGACTCGCGTCACGACGCGACGCGAGGTAAACTGAAGAATAGCGTCGTTCTTATTCACACTGAACGCGTCGCCGTAAGAAGACAAAAAATAATAGTAGAGAATAATGGCTTAGTTTACACCGATTGTTTAGTATGCGTATCAAGTACTAAATCTGCTTCTTTGATTCATATAGATTTTACACTAAACGATTTATATCTATCGGAGAAGCAGATTTAGTACTTGGTACGCGTACTAAACAATCGATATAAACTAAACCAATAATTATTTAATAATAGTATTAAATAATAATTTGGAACTTACGAATATTGTTACATTTTCTGTGACCTGTCTTATAATGCGCCCGATCTAGGATCTCGTACAAAGAAAGAATCTTTTGTCTCTAGAATGTCAAGCAACCGAACCGATGCGTCGCGCAAGGAGTCGCGCGGCACATGATGCAATAAAATGGGATGTTTTGATTGGTTAATTCGTGACGCAGCGGATAACGCGACGCGAGGTAAGCTGAAGAATAGCGTCGTTCTTATTCACACTAAACGCGTCGCCGTAAAGAAACAAAAGATAATAGTAGAGAATAATGGCTTAGTTTACACCGATTGTTTGGTACGCGTACTATGTATTAAATCTGCTTCTTTGATTGGTATAGATTTTACACTAAACGATTTATATCTATCGGAGAAGCAGATTGAGTACTTGGTATGCGTACTAAACAATCGATGTAAACTAAGCCAATAATTATTTAATAATAGTATTAAATAATAATTTAGAACTTACGAATATTGTTACATTTTCTGTGACCTGTCTCATAACGAATGCGCGCGATCTGGGATCTCGTACAAAGGAAGAATCTTTTGTCTCTAGAACGTCAAGCAACTGAACCAAAGCGTTCGCGCAAGGAGTCGCGCGGCACATGGTGCAATAAAATGGAATGTTTTGATTGGTTAATTCGTGACGCGTGGATGACGCGACGCGTGACGCGCTCAGTGAGAATTTAGCCTAAGATATTTCTACGGTCGACCGACAGGCGGCGCCGAAAAGGAACCAAGCAATACCTCGAATCGCAATACATCGACTCTCGATATATCAAATAAATCGATATAACAGATTGATCTAAGCGCGCTACCGGATCCAGCGAACATTCGAGAACGTTCCGGAATCTACAGCTGGATTATCCGGAGTCAAAAACGAAGAGATACTCTGTTCGGAACCGGCGTTGAAATCAGTCGAATTAGAGTCGTCGTATTAGTCGTGAGATTAGATCTAGTCTAGCAAGCGATCAATATTTTGTGTATTCGGTTTTTGAAATAAAGGCCATTTATCATTCTGTTAAATAAGTGATTTATTCATACTCCTCAATTACATTAATAATACAGTCGGTAGCCAATCGGAGCACGTGGTTTGAATAACTACGCTTAACGGACATTTAGAACTAGTGTACGTGGTGCTCCGATCGTTACAATATATTTTCGAGAGACTAGACGGATTTTTGTCCAGCCGTTTCGTGCCGTTAGTTGTCGATTGAAACTAGTCGGAGATCTTTCAGTACATTTACTAGGCCGCAGTGTTGTACAAATCTAGCAGCTTCTGAATCCGTCCCGTCTGGCAGCATTGTTTCCAGTATACTTTTATTTCTGTGGATTTTGGTGATGAGTTGTTCTGTGTGTTTTCCCGGCGAGAAGAGTGAGGACTGTTGCTGAATGTTACCGATTTTTTAAAAAGGCGAATAGAATTATCTAAGGAATTTTAACGTGGTAGTATATAGGATCTAAAGAGCTCGTGCCGAATAGCAGATTTTAAGCTAAAGACATTCCACTTTAAAAATAAAAAAGTATAACGTTCAGTGAAGTGAATATATCGGTTATAACATCTATATTCTCACGTGGTAACATTCAATTAAGAACACAAATATGTCTGATCCGTATATTTTTCCGAATGAAATATTAGAAATAATTTTCAATCTCTGTGATGTGTGTACTTTATATCAGCTTACTATGGTATGCAAACAATTTAATAATGTGGCAAACGATACATTAAATAAAAAAAGTAAACATTTGTTTACAAATGTCAATGTTACAAATCAGAAATCGAAAAAATTTTATGAACGGTAAGTTAAATAAAGCTTAATCTTTATTTATGTTTCAATTTATTTTAGAACAGTGCTCGGAATTAGTTGAACATTTTAGCAGATTTTTGTGGTTGACACCTTTTTCCTTCTCCAGGAAAAGTTCTCCTTATGAAGGATTCATACAGTGTCCGATGTCTGACATACGACGTCCGATATCCAATAATAAAATTTGTTTTCTAGACAATAAAATATCTCTAGCTAGAATTTCTAGACATCGGACGCAGTGTGAATCCTCCATTATCGCTCGCGCCGCAAATGCTAGGTCTAAGCATAGAACTTATATACATGGAAGGAGAATAAGAGCAAACAATTGTACCCAAGAAGTGAGACAAATATATATAGTGCTGTCTTATTCTATTACTCTTTCTGTAAGAACGCATGCGTAGCCATAGTAAGGTTGTGTTAATATCTGTTTATATCAATCTTTGTAAGCTTTGTAAGATCACGTAATGTACAACACGTGTACAAACATCAAAATTTGTAAAAATTAATGATTTTTGCATTGTGCGTGTAATTTAAAAAAGTTGAAGAAATTGCTACGAAATAAAAACATGTGTAATGTATGTGCAACATTTTTAATATCTAGCAATGCCGAAGCAATTTCGAAGTTGACTGCTATTAAAAATAGAGGTAATTTGATTCTTCCTTCCGAAGATGTCATAGAAATATCACGTTCTGCGGAACGTGCCATTCGAGAATACAGTCATCTTATTTTTACAAAAGAAAATATTAAACAATTTGTTACTAATGTTGTATGTCGTACTATTTACGATCAAGTTTTCACGCATATGACTAATCATAAGGAAAATGCTTCTCGCAAAAATCAATTTGATAATCATAAATATCAATTAATAAAAGAAATTTCTAATATATATGTACAAATCCGATTATATCATGAAGGAAAACGCGCTACCCATGAGGATAAAAAAGAATATCTTCGGCATACGTATACTAAATTAATACATTTTAAACACATGTAATTTTATTGTTTATTGTTTTATTGTTTATTGTTCCACATAGTTTATTATAGATTTTCACATATTGTAATATTTTATAATTTCTAATTATAATAAATATAGTTTATAATTATTGTGCTGTTGATAAATAAATGATAAGAAATTCATATATTTTTTTTCTTTTATAGAATATTTCTTTCATTTGTATTTTATATTCATAAATAATTACAAATTATTTTTAAACTTAAATAGTAATATTTTATATGTAATATTTATATATATAATATTACTATTTATTATAAACGATTAATATTTATGAAACTTTTTTCAGAATTTGATTATTACATATATGTACGTAAAATAAGCGTTTCAAATCTACGCGGTACAGACAGTGCACATGCGCATAGCGAACAAAAGTCATGTTCTATCTTTCCTTGTCGCACAGATGTTGGGTACACTTTTGGATCACGGGAGATATATGCTATTCTCCTTCCATGTATATAAGTTCTATG